>NC_135306.1:190504335-190849058 GCF_048772815.1 Callospermophilus lateralis | reverse complement strand
AGGAGGGAGAGGGGGAGAGAGGAGGGAGGGGGGGGGAAGGGGAGAGAGGAGGAGGGAGAGGAGAGGGAGGAGAGAGGAGGTGGGAGGAGGGGGGAGGAGAGCCCTCCCCAGGCCTGGCAGCTCCGGAGCACCTTCTGCAGGTGACAGATGCTGATGGTTTTAGACAATGAAACAGGCAGTCGCCTCCCACCTTCCTTCCCCTGGGGTCACGGCCCCTCAGAGCTGCAGAGGCGCTGGAGGCCTGTCTGTGTTTGCACAGGAGATCCCTCAGGTAAGAGGGCTGCAAACATCCCTTCCATTTCCTTAGCAAACAGAGCTTATTGCCTCCCACCCCCCAAAAGAAAAAAAAAAGCCAATATCCCAATTTTGAGAATGAAACCGCTCTATCAGAGCTGGGCCTGCCCTGGTGGAAGGAGGTCTGTGCATGGAGGGGGCTGCAGGGGAGCACACCTGTCACCTCTGCCGTGAGTCACAGGGCGGTGGCCCTAACCCAGCAGGACCATGGCGCTCCTGGTGCGGCTCAGGTCCCCACCACACGAAGGCAAGTGGCTGGAAGTGGACAGGGCCCGAGGGCTGGGTCACACAACACTTGGGGGAGTTGCTCAAACATGGATTCCATGCTCCGCCTGGTGGGAAAAGAGCCTCCAAAGAAAAGGGCCGGGAGTCAGGGTCTTCAGCGTCCCCAGGCAGATGTGGGAAACTGGTGCTTGACATGAAGGAGGCCTAGGAGGGTCAGAGGCTATCTGGTTCTGGGAGGCGGTGGAGGGGCGGAAGGGATAAGGCAGTGGAACCCGTAAATGAGCAAATAACCTTGAGATAGGAAGGGAGAGTAGACAGTGGAAAGCCAGATCTTGACACAGGGAGAGACACAGCAGACTCTGCCTGCTGGGTGGCACTTGTCTGTAATCCCAGGGGTTTGGGAGGCTGAGGCAGGAGGATCGCGATTTTCAGTCAGCCTCAGCAATGAAGCGAGGCCCCAAGCAACTTAGCAAGACCCTATCTCAAGAAAAGGGGGGCGAGGGAGGGGGCTGGGGATGTGGCTCCGTGGTTAAGCACCCCTGGGTTCAATCACCAGTACCCCGCAAAAACCAGGGAATGAGAATAGCTGGGCCACATGAATGGAGACGCTTAGAAGGAAAGCAAATGTAAAAACAAGAGCAAAGAAAGAAGCAGGCAGGCAAGAAGGTGGCCGATGCTGTTGGTATACAGTGAAGTGAAAAGCTAAAATCACCCAACAGGACAAAGGGGAACTGGGTGCTGGGGTAGGACATATTTACAGAGAAGATAAACTCAAAACATGTATGCAACAAACAACATCGCAACTAAATACGAGGGGCAAAAAGTTTTGAAGATAAAGGAGGATTTTCAAAAAACACAAGTTGAGTTGTAGATTTGAACAGGAGCTTTTCAGAATGTCTAGCTAGGGGACCACAAAAGAGCTAAGACCGTGCTGTCCGCGGGCCACAGGTGGCTATTGAATGTGTGAAAAGAATCAAGTCGAACTGTGATGTGCTATAAAAGTAACATAGAAATGTCTGATTCCAAAGAGTGCACAAGATGTAGAAGGCAAAATATCTCACTATTAATTTTATATCAATTATTTGCTGAAATGATTATATATTAGATATAGTGGGCTAAATAAAATAAAACAGATCAAACCAATTTCACATTTTTTTTAATTTTTACTTTTTCTTTGTTTTTAAACTCTGGGACTTGTACCCAGGGCCTCATACATTATGTACACCCTGCTGAGCTCATATTACTTTTCTAATATGATCAACAGAATATGTCAAAGCGTAAGTGTGGTGGATGTTTTCCTGTTGAACAGTGCTGGTGTAGCGGAACCCAATGACATCAGGAAGCTATTCTTGGAGGGTCCCATTATTTTCCTAGGCCCTGCTCTTAAGTTACAAAACCTCTTCCTTGTTCCACCTGCGTCACTTACTACTGATTACCCCTCACTAGAGCTGACAAGTGGGAATTTCCATGTGTCACACAAAGGAGCAGATATGGACCGCAACCCACTTTGTGACCACGCGCTGGAGGAATTTGTGCCTTAGATTTGTTATTTATAAAATAATGAAACTCAGAGGCTGAGGCAGGAGGATCTCAAGTTCTGGGCCAGCCCCAGCAACTTTGTGAGACCTTGTTTCCAAAGAAAAAATAAAAAGGGCTGGGTGTAGCTCAGTAGCCACAGCCCCTCTGGATTCACTGGCCAGGACTGTAAATAAATACACTTTAAAAATAAGATCAGTCCTACAGGAGTCTCACGGAGAGGATTCAATGAGATGGCACTTACATGTTCTAAAAGGTCAACCAGGCTCCTGGACCTGCCCCTGGTAGGAGAGTCCCGTGGGACATGCGCAGATCCCCAGGGCCCACCTTCTTACCCACATCCCTAGGGCAGCAGTCACATGAGGACCTCAGTCCCACCTTCTGTGGTGGGGTGTCTGGCAGGGGACTGAGATCCAGAGGCGGGCGTTGAGAAGGGTCACCTGTCTCTTGAAAGGCCCCGTATCGCCATGAGGACAGTCCCACTCCCTCAAAATAATGCAAATAACAGCTGCCTGGAATGTCTACAGCCTGAGACTCCACAGGTTTCTGATCCCCATCTCTCCATCCGTTCTCTTCTCTTTTTTGGGGTTATAAACAGCACTTTGTGGGGGCTACTCCTTCCTTGCCAGTCCCCAAGTCCAGCCCTGGTTGGTCGTTGGGCAACTCACCCCAGGCCTGTGCCCGGGAGGCACCTGGATCCGGTGCCTGGCAACCAGGGGCAGCCCCTCTGGACCTGGGGACCAGGTCCTGGCGCAGGCCACGCAGGGGCCATGGGCGTTGGCCCAGGAGGGGACCATGACCCTTTCTATGGGCCTGTGTGACGGGGGGGCTGCTGGGGGAGGACGCCCAGGCTCCCTGGCTCTGCAGGGACAGGACGGCACGGCATCCAGGGGAGGCCCGGGTGGCCGACGCCTGAGGCACCCAGGCTTCCCGCCCCCGTTTCCTGCCCGTCCTGCTCGGCCCCTCCCAGCAACATGTCCCTCTCCTGGGCGCTCGGCTGGCTGCCAGGTGTTTCTTTTCTTGGACTCTGGAGCTGGGTGGCCTGGTCCAAGCCCCACTTGTCCACCTCCCACAAGCCCCTCAGCTGCCCTGAGCCTCAGGATTCCCCTGCTGAACTCGGACAGTGGCGCTCATTCTGTGGGGTGGCCGCGAGGGTCAAAGGTACGTTATGCGAACACGGCCAGCGCGCGGCAGGAGCCCACACGTAGGGACACCGAGTCCTGGAAATAACAGACGGAAGTGTCTGGCGTGTGTTAAGGGCCCAGTGGGTGTCCTCTGAGAGAGGCTCCATCCCCCAGAGGTCCTGTCCCCAATGGGAGGATTCTGCAGGAACAGAAATCAAAGTCTGTCACACAGAAGCAGCAAACAGCGGCGGCCAGCCCGGCAGCCGGTGCTCTCTGGGGCGCGGATGCCCCAGTTATTTTGGCAGAGCCTTCTGCCATCGGTGACGGAAGGGGACAGGAGAGAGGCAGCACAAGCCGAGGTGGGAAGGCTGTCTGATTCCAGCTTCCAGAGGAGACCCCAGCTGTCCCCGTGATGGCAGACGTCACCGGCCCCAGATTCTGGCCCAGCGCTGGCGAGCCCGGCCTCACCTGAGGGCGTTTCCAGAATCCCTGCCGCAGGAGGAGGACAGACCACTGCCCAGGTCCCATCCAGAGACGCGCCCCAAGGGGCAACTTCTTCATAACCATGTGACAGGCCCTCCTACAACCTAGGGACTTAAAATGGCAGCCTCTATGTACTTGTCCCCGATCTGCCAGCTGGGCCCAGGTGACCCTGGGTGGCTTGTTTCTGCTTCTCGGAAGGGCGGTCCGCATCAGGACGCCTCGGCTGAGCCTCTGACAGCAGCATCCTCAAGGAGGGACGGTCACTCACACGGCCAAGGGTTTGATCCAGGGCAGTGATTCACCAAGTGCGGTGGGGACGGCAGCCCAGCTGGCAACCTGGGCATCCTCTCGGCTCCACATTCACGGCCCTGGTTCCTGGCTCCAATATCCTCCCGCCCCAGAACGCCTTCTGCACTCCCGCTTTCTCCTGGGAACACTCAGACCTGTGTGTCCTCTGGGTCTTAGTGGGGTCTCCCGGCAGGGTTCCGTGTGGACAAGAACCAGGCCCTGTGGCCCCCTCTCCAGCTGTGTGACCTTGGGCGGGTCTCTCAGCGCATCTGAGGCCTCATTTCCTCTTCTGTTGATGTGGCTGTCGTGACCACCGGCCCGGGATGGCGGCTGGGAAGGGCCAGAGAGCTGGAGCCCAGAGTGCCTGCTGCAGAACCTGCCCTCTCCCTCCTGCGCTGCCCCACCCCCACCCCGTCTCTAAAATCTCCCCGACCCTCCCCCCAACTGACACTCACTCCCCTCCTTTGGCCTCCGCGGCCTCGGCTGTGCCTGGGTCCCGCTGACGTGGGCTTTTCAAGGGCACGTCAAGGGCACGTCTGTCTGCACACGCGGGGGTTCTGCGCCTGGGAGCTGGGTCCCACGCCCCCTTTACCTTTGGTGCCCAGCGCGCCCGCGGGGATGGGCGCAAGGTGTGCGCGTGTGCGGGACCGTGGGCGCAGGAGCTTGGGCTTCCCAACTCGGGGCACCTTCACCTCCGTCTCCCCCGCCTTCCCTCTGGACCTGGTGAGGACAGGAAGGGAAACAGGCTTCTGTCCCGGGGCCTGCACAGAGGCTGGCTGCCTGGGGTCACATGCCCCGCAGCGCTGCAGCCTGGCGACCCTGGATCTGGGGTCTGCGGGGGCTGAGGGGAGGCGCCCCCCCTTTGCTCCAGGCTGTGAAGTGCTCCTGGCGGCGGCCAGGGGCGCCGCATTCTCGGGTGTAGATGTCCCCCGCAGCTCGCTGGCCTGCAAACCCGGGCCAGTCCCCTCACCTCGGAGACTCCGTGTGGGTCAACTCCTTGTCACTGTGACCAGACACCCGACAGACACAACTGAAGAGGGGGAAGTTCACTGTCTCACGGTGTCAGAGGTTTCAGTCTGTGGTTGGTGGTCTCCGTCAGAGTGACCTGGAGGGGACAGGTGAGGGACAGAGCTGTCACCTCACCAACTCCAGGAAGCAGAGAGAGAAGGAAGGGCTTGGAGAAAGAGACCCTGGAGGGTGCACCCCCAGGGACCTCACCGTCCAGCGGGGCCCACCCTGAAAGTCCCCACCACACCCCACAGTCCCAGCATCAGGCCTCGATGAGGCAGAGTCCCCAGGACCCCAGTCACTCCCAAAGCCCCGCCTCGGGATATTGTGGCACTGGGCGACGAGGCCTTCAACACATCAGACTTCAGGACACTTACGCTCCTGAAAGGCCATTGCTAGGGTTAAATGAGTGACACAGGTGGCCGTGACAGGCACGCTTCCCTGGTCCTTCCCTGTCCCAGGTCTGGGCCATTTCTCTGGAAGTTATTCCATAAAGAGTCCAGTGCTGACTGAACTGGTCAAGCTCCGCTCCAGACCTTGGGGAAGAGTATCGTCACTTGGTGAGGAAAGAAGTGTGAGAACAGGGCGTCTGCCTCGGACACCGAGCCCAGTACGGGGCCGAGCGGTGAGCGCGACACACAAGCCGGGGACCGTTCTCAGCGTCTTTGTCTTCAAGGACCACACTGTGCAATGGAGACTGTTAGGTTTTCTCAGTTTTACAGAGATAGGAAGTGAGGCCAGAGAGGTGAGCGACGTTCAGGAGCCCGTCCAGCTGTGGGGGGACAGAGCTGCTTGAACTCAGGGGGTCCCGCTCCAGGCCTGAGCTCCGAACCCGGGGAAATGCGGGAGGCCCCGCAGCCTAGGAGCCCGGCTCTTTCAGTGGTGGGATGAAGGGCACTTGCACGGCAGATCTCTGAGCACAGACGGACACCCAGTGCCCAGGGCCCGTAGAGCCCAGGCGGGGCACTCACCTCTCTTTGAAATGCTGCAAAGGTCTTTTTTTTGTTGTTTATTTATTTTTATGTGGTGCCGAGGATGGAACCCAGGGTCTCACACGTGCAAGGCGAGCGCTCTACCACTGAGCACAACCCCAGCCCCGTGTTGCAAAGGTCTTATGAGGAGCGGGACCGCTGTTATTTCCACAGAAGGAAAGGACCCTTTTAAGGTGACACAGAGCACAACCAAGGGTGGACCTGAGATTGGAACATGGGCGGAACCGCCCTTAGCCACCACCATCCTGTCTGTGCCAAGATAAGGGCGGGTACGAGGCTCGGATATTCGAAACTGACCATGCTGAGTGCCACGTGTCCATCACCCCAGCCGGCCCCTGGGGGCTCCACGGCACCCTCCCGGTGTGGCTGCTCTGACCCCGAAGCCTCTTCAGAAGCCACTCCAGGGCTGGGGTCCTGCTCAAAACCCACGCAGCGCCTCTGGCTCTCAGCACCACACCCTGGGGTCTCCCTGGGCAGGGACTTCGCCTGGGCGCAGGGCTCCAGGCAGGCCCTCGGCACTGAGTTCAAGGGCTGGAAGGGAGACAGCACGTCACCGTGTCACCGCTCTTAACCGAATTGAGCCTTCCTTTGTTTTTGTTGCTTGTCACCAGTAGAAACAACTGGCATAAATGCCACCTCATTAGGCAGCCGCAGACACCTTGGAATACCACGGTCACACCACTCAGATCAGCGTGCTTCTTAGACCGACTGCTCATCTTATTATTTAACGCTTTAATAAGGAAGCACACATATCGCTAAATTATAAATCTGTTTTTAATATTTTGAGACTATTTTAATATAATTAGCACACTCTGCAATCCCATGCATTTTTATTGTATGCATTAAAAAACTGTATTCCCAGAAGGGATCTGGGAGCAGCGAAAGACTGCCAAAGGATCCTTCGCTCATGAAATATTTACAGCAATATTTTGAGATAGGAGGCTGAGATCGTTTATTACAATTTCTATCTTGATGGAAGAAAAATTCAGGCACAGAAAGGTCAAGGAAACTGGCCAAGGTCACACGGCGAATACGGAAAGAACAAGGATCTGCACCCAAGAATCCAGAAGCGAGAGGTCCCCTTTGGCCAGCGAACTGGGCCGGGCCTCCGGGAGCCCCCTCAAGGGTTCCAGATGGTCCTTTCATCCTTCTTGGAACGTGATTGACTGCTTCAGCTCTCAGCCTTGAGCCCCAGGACTGGTTTTTATTTATCTCTGACTCCCCCCCAAGCCCAGAAAAGTTTCCAAAATAAAAGTTTTTGAGCGAACGTGTCTGTAACCCCCAGACGCCTCCACACACTGTGAGTGCCAACCCCTTTCCTTTCTGGAATTTTACTGCCTTAAAGAAAAACAAAAAGCCTCAAGCCAAATAATTCATCTAAGTTTTATACCGGCGTCAATGTGGGGCCTGCATTTTTACAGCCCCTTGGGGGTTGTCAGGAACCTTTACGTCCCTTTGACTCAAACTTTAAGCATGAATTTGTCGGGGTGGGTAGAGGCTCTGTTTCTGTTGCTGAGAGAAGTGAAGGGCCACCGCAGACCCTCGGGCCCAGGCTGCAGAGCACAGCAGGAAAGGGCACAGGCTCTGGGGACCAGCAGTGGCCCAGGGACCACCCTGAGCCCAGTGACCTCATCTGTGAAATGGGGACAATGACAGCTGCCTGGCAGGATTGTTGCTAGGATGGAATGAACGACGTGGAGTCTAGAACTGGCCAGGGGTCTCCCCAGGTCCCCCAGTAGCAGGGCCGGGTGGCACCGTGTGGGCCTCACGGGTAGTGGGGTGTCACAGTGGAGATGGCCTCTGCGGTGGCCTTGAGATTGGGTTCCAACTCAGCCAAGGGCCTGGGACACCCCCCGCCTGTCTTGAGATCCTAGATTTTGTTGTGGTGTGAATTGATTTGTGGAATCAATTAGGGTGTAAGCTGGAGGTCACAGATGAGTGGACAATGCAGATTTAGGTCTGAGGTTTTGATAGGTGCCACAAGACGGTTATAAAGCGAGGACTGTCACAGACGGGCCCCAGACTCCGTGTTGCTGCCGTCTATAAAAACCTGTTCAGAGAGCTGTTTCCGAGAAACTGGAATAAAAGCTGTTTTGGGGTCAAAATTCTCCTTCTGGACTTTGCACCCCACAAACTGAACCGCACTCAGGATGCGGCAGGGTCACGGTGAGCTGCATCCTGGGTTTGAGAGCCCTCGTGGGTCTACCCGACTTTGAAGTGGATTCTCACTGCCCAAGTTCAGATGCGACGTCCGGCTCCTGGTTGACCTGGACGGCGGTCAGCTGAGCGCTGCGCTGCCGGCCCTTCCCTAGCTTCCGTATCTGCCTGCTAACTGGAAGCCCCAGTCCTGCCCCGGGCTCGCAGGCTCCACTTGCTATTGTTTTAATTTCTGTGCTGGGCGACCTTGCAGGACCAGGAAGCTGCTGTTCTCCCCAGAGCTGCAGTCTCTACGGGTGGGTGACAGCCCCTGGCCAGGTAATACAGCTCCCATTGACTAGATTTCGGCTCCTTGCCACAGCTTCCTGATCTGGGAAAAGAGGGCGGATCCGCAGACACAGGCTCGGCTCGGGATCCCTTTTTTGCATGAAAGTTTGGGCAGAATCGACCTGAGATACCCGCGGGAAGGGCCGAAGCCGGAGCCGGGCCCAGCGGGCGAGGGCCCTGCAGACCCAGGCAGTGGGCCGCCTGAAGCCCCCTCTCCTGCCGCCCGGCTCCCACTCCCAGCCCAGAGGCCCCCGCCCACCTCTCCTGCCCCCAGACCCTCCTTTCTCTTGGGGATGTTGAGTCTCTCGTGGTCACTGGTTTTCTAGATTCCCGATGTCATGGTTGACCTGGTGCCCGGGCTGCCCCGGGGCCTGGGCCTCCTCCCGCCAACGGCTCACCTGGGCCGAGCGGAGCTCAGGGCTGCCGGGAAGCCCCTTCCTGCAGACGCCTCCGAGGGCCCCACAAAAATGGCCTCCTGCCCTCACTGTGCCACCCGGACAGGGGCCAGGGGGGCTGGGGGGACGGTCAGCCAGCCCATCACCAGGGCAGGGCACCTCGCCGCAGACCTTCTCCCCAGTGACTTCCTTCTTGTAAAATGGCCTCCTATTATTGCTGGAAAAGGGTTTTTAAAGCGGTTAACACGGGATTTAATGAATATAGGGTAATAATGTCCCTTGTATCAAATTAACGTTCTAGGGCTGAACGTGAAACGAGCGCATTATGAGTATCCAGCGATATGGGCTATTGTCATGGGGCTGCCGGTCGCCGCGTGCACTTGGGAATGAAAGGAACGGCTCTGCATCTGAGTCCGCCAATGTCACTTCCAGAATGAGGGTCTGGAGCACTCTCTGACTGAGGAAGACCCTTCGACACCGAGACGCCTCCTCTCCGGGGTCATGATACAGACATCTGTGTTTTGTGGGAGCAGCAGAAAGGTAGGAAGTGTCTGCATCTGGGTTCCAGTGGCTGCCCATGGGCTGTGTGACCTCAGGGAAGTCACTTCACCTCTCTGAGCTCTAATCCTCCACACTGTTAGTTGGGGTAGAGGACAGTTGTGATGATAAATTGAAATGACAGGTGCAAAAGCACTTTTTAGACTCTAATGGGCTGTTGAGTCCTGAGGGTTGAAGACAAGTAAAAGGTCATTTTGCTGATTTCTTAGCAACCTACATTTCCTAGGCACGGACGGAGAGCCTGGTGTTGTCCCACTAGTCCTACCTTCACTCTCCGTCTCACAGACTAGGAGACTGAGGCTTTAGACGGCACCTTTTTCATACTGGGGGTTGAATCCAGGGGCACTTAACCACTGAGCCACATCCCAGCCCTATTTTATTAGAGACAGGGTCTCACTGAGTGGCTTAAGGCCTCTCTAAATTGCTGAGGCTGGCTTTGAACTCTCGATCCTCCTGCCCTAGCCTCCAGAGCCGCTGGGATCACAGGCCTGCCCCACTGCGCCGGGTGGTACATAGTTTCTTAAGGCCACAGGGTGGAGAGGTGGCGGGGACCTGCACCCAGGCTTCCTGGTGGAAGACCTCTTCATCCTTATGCCGTATTTGCTTCTAAAATATGCCCGTCGCGGCGCTTCCAAACTGCGCCTGAGCACCCCAGGGACAGGGGGCTCATTACCACCCCGTCCTTCTCCCCACCGCGAGTGCCCTCCCCGGACACATAAAGCATCGTGATGGTGATATTATCATCGGCAAAATGGAGTGATTGGAGTGGATGATCTCTTACGGTCTATTCCAGAAACGTCTCTCTCAGAGTGAGAGCGTTTGCAGCCCCACGCAGCCTGGCTGCAGAAGAGGAGTTTAAAATCTCCAGCAAGAGGCGTGTGCGTGGGGAAGGGGCAGTCCACCCGCTTTGGCCGATCCTTGCAAAAAAAGAAACCTTTTTTTAAATTTTTTTCCTGGAGAGGAGGCATCTATTCCTGCAGACCCGAGCTGTGGTCTTGAAATATCTCCCAGAGGAAAGATGACGGAGGATTCACAAACCCAAGGTGCAGGCCACAGAAAAGGGCTTCCATAAAGAGCCTTCTGAACCACGGACAGGCCCCTGGGGTCGGAGGGCCGCGGGGACACGCCAATCAGAGCTCCGTGGGAGACCCGTGCCGCATTCAGATCAGAGCCCGAGAGCGGCAGTCAGCCTGTCTCCCAGCAGAGCCACGGCCCTTAATGCTCGGTGTGATTTAATATTTTAAAATGATGGTCACCAGCGCGGAAGGCCCCTGTTGACCATATAACATGGCAGTAAGGAGCCCCCGGGGCTCTGGCCGGCATGCAGAGAGGGACCAGATGACATGCAGGTGACACGCAGCCACTGAAAGCTGGGCTGGCAGACACACAGTAGGGCTGTTTTCCAGGGCCCCTCCTCTGGTGGCAGGAATCGTCTCATCTGTACTTGGCGGACTTTGGTGGGACGCCGCTGGAGCCCAGGTCTCCTCGTTGCCCGTTGATGGTGGTGGCCCTGGGTGCAGGCGAGGCCCTGTGGGTGGCCAGCCTCCCCGGGGAGGGACGGAGCTGAGGTGCCCCAGAGCTCTCCAGGACCTTGGGGCTCACCACTGAGCGCCCCCTCAAGCCCCACCACTCGGCTCCCTCCGTTGGGGGACGGGTAGGGCGGGCACAGGGACAGCCCTCGTTTGTTCTGCCGCTGGCTGGGGCTCTACCCTCCCGTTTCCTCTCCGCATCTCCTTCCTAGAGTTCCTGTCTGAACCCCCCGCGGCACTGATTTTCCCTCTGGCCATTTACCTCCTTGAATTCTGGGTCTTTCTCTGCAGTGACCGTGACAGACCCACACGGTCACTGCCACCCCATTTGGAGTGCCCTGAGGGTGATACCTGGGACTTTTCATCATCCAGAGGACAGTGGGAGGCCCCAGAAAGAGCCCAGCGCAGTCCCCTTATCATCCCCACCTTAAAGAGGAATGTGAGGTACACAGAGGTCAACTCCACGGCTTAAGGTCAAAGAGTCCTTGTCAGAGGTGGGACCTGAGGCCAGAAGCCGGCTCAGAGTCTGGGCCTTAAGCCCTTTCTAATACCTTTTCTCTTGCTATAACAAAATGACCGAGACTGGGAAGTTTATAAAGAACAGAAGTTTATTTGACCCATGGTTCTGCAGGCCGGGAAGCCCAAGAGCGTGGAGACGACGAGTACACTGGCTCTCCTCCTAAGGCCATTGCTGCCATCGCGGGGACCCTCCTTCCCGACCTCATCTAATCTTTTTTTTTTCCTTTTGGGGTGCTGGGGATGGAACCCAGGGCCTTGTGCGTGTGAGGCAGGCGCTCTGCCCACTGAGCCATGTCCCCACCCGTGACCCGTCTCATCTTCATCATCCCCTAAGGGACCGCCTTCAAATACAGCTAACAGGAATTTGAGGCTTGAGCTTCTAATACGTGAACTTTGGGATCCCACTCAAATTGGAGAGCGGTGCTGGGATCCCCCTGCAGAGGGGACACAGGAGCCAGGAGACCGAGAGACTGAGTCCCTAGGAGTCCCAGCAGCAGAGGGGAGCCTGTCACCAGGTTCAGCGGCCTCAAGGGAGCCCAGGAGCACAGGGCCTCCCTCCCCGGAGTCCACGTGGACCACCGGGGACCGTCCTGCCTCCCCCAGTCCCCCTCCATGGGCGACCCCCACATCCGGCAGTTTGTCTCGGGCCCAGCAGGACGCCCCTTCCTATGTCCCTGTGGAGGCCACCTCTGCACACCGAGGGCCCTTTGCCCCTTCACTGTCCCAGGAAGCCTGGGGCCGTGGGAGCCCCTGGGGGAGTGGCCCTGGGGAGCAGCACCTGTGACCACCGGCTCTGAGCCCAGCAGCCCCCGCCCGACGGGGCTCCAAGCCACGGCTCCAGGGGCCAGAGCTGTCTCTCTGCAGAAATCGGTTCACAAACAAAACCAGCTTTGTTATACTAAATTACATATAAGAGGTTGTAAGTGGAATAGGAAAATAAACAAGGTGAGAAATGAATTACAGTATAGGGGGTAGAGAGAGAAGATGGGAGGGGAGGGGAGGGGGGATAGTAGAGGATAGGAAAGGTAGCAGAATACAACAGTTACTATTATGGTATTATGTAAAAATGTGGATGTGTAACCCATGTGATTCTGCAATCTGTACTTGGGGTAAAAAAGGGAGTTCATAACTCACTTGAAGCTAATGTATGCTAATGTATGAAATATGATATGTCAAGAGCTTTGTAGGGTTTTGAACAACCAATAAAAAAAAAAAAAAAAAAAATAAAAAAAAAAAAAAACAAAACCAGCGCAGAGCAGTCTGAAAACTCCCAGAGCCAAGTGCTCAGAGCAGCGGAGCAGGGCCGGCCAGCGGCTGGGGCCAGGGGACGCTTGTTTTTCTTGTTTCCAGGCAAAACAGAAGCCGTGGGATTCCCCGGGCTCAGCCTCCCGAGCAGTGAGAAGAGGGTCTGCCTCTGCCACCTGTCACCTTAGGGGTCCAAAGGACACAGCCTGCAACCGGGTGCTACTTCTGCCAGGGACAGTCCTTGGGAGCTGGCTTCACATTCTCCATCTCCTTCTGGCTTCATGACAGGGAGGATTGCTGGACCTTTCCTCTCCTTCCTAAGAGGTGACTCAGTGGAGCTCAGGGAGGTGGGGTCCCTTGATTCACCCAGTTAGCGAGCGCTGGGCTGGGGTTGGAACTCATCACCACCAACTAGCAACTTCCCAGTCGTGTCCTGGGGTTCCTGGAGGTGCCGTGGGGTGGAGTCACGGAAGAAGAGCCAGTGGGTCTCAGATGCCCTCTGCTTTCTCTCCTCTTGCTGGCCACAGTGACGGTGCACCCAGGGCACAACTGCCTGCTCTCTAAAAGCCTGTTTAGAAAGCGGGGAGCCCGGGATGGCGGAGTGGGAGGTTTTCACACATGGGCTAATTTTTGTTCCCGTTACACATCAGAGATATTTGTCCTTTTTAGCTATAAATTGGGTGCCACGTAAGATCTCATTTGAAGAAAGGAATAAACAGCTTAAAAATAATTGAAAACCAAGCGCTGGGCCAAGCTGAGGCTGGGGCTCTGCCTCCTGGCTGGACGAGGTGGGCCTGCTCTGTGCACCAGCTGGAAGGGGCTACGGTGAGCTGGTGCCTGGCGTATGCGGATGGGGCACGGCGCCCCCCCCCGCCCCCTGCTGAATTCAAACTTGAAAGCTGTTGGCACTCACAAAGAATGAGCAATAGTCCCTCTGTCATTGGCAAGACTCAAGAAGTGGCCACCTGCCAGGAGAGGGCTGAGGGGGACTTTTGGATCCTTGTGAAGTTTGGTCCCGTCTCGGGGGTGGGGCCTTACAAGCAGGTCAGCTCTTGACCCCAGGCCAGTGAGTCCGACCTCCGGGATGGGCTGGGGGGCAGAACTGGCCCAGCCAGGCCCTCGCCTTTGAGCCCTGACCGGCAGGCTCCGGGCCCAGGAGGACCAGGTGGGGCTCCCTGGGCATCTTGGGTCAAGCCTGGCAGCTTCAGGAAGAGGCAGGAGTTGGGGGCAGGCCCTGAGGTCACCCAGACATCTGCAGACACTAAAACAGCAATTTCCTCTTGGTGGCTGCACACGGTGTCCTCTGAGGAACACGTGGTCCCCAGGTGCGTGTGGGTGGCCCCCACTGTGCCCAACCCTTTCTTTGGCTGCCCAGTCTGCTCAGAGTCAGAGAGAACCTGCCCAAGAGCGGGCAGTTCACCCAGCAGCAGGTGGGGCCAGGGCCACAGAGACCAAGAAGACGCCCCTTAGTGCCCCGGAGGAGCCAGAGCACCGGGGGCTCTGGGAGCAGAACCTTGGCAACTCCCTGGGTTGACCAGGCGCCGAGCCCTCTGCACCCGTCACTTCACGGAATCATCCTTGTGGTCCACTGTAAAGTGAATCTCGAGCCCAGCTCCGTTGAGCAGAAGACGAGACTGAAGTTCAGAGAGGTTAAGCCAAGCAGTCAATAGCAGAAGAGTCTGGAACCCAACTGGATGGCCAGGCCTTCAACTCTGACCAGGCCCCACGGTCCGGACCCCGCAGGTTGGAGTAAGCAGAGCCCTGGCCCAGCAAGCCACCGTCCTGCCTCAGCTTCCCCATACCTCACACTCTTGGGGCACAATATTATATCTCAAGAAGCAATAATGAGTTATTCGTGGGGTAGCAAAAAAAATATATAAAATAAAAATTCACTCTTTATATAGATGCACACAGATGGCGGTACATAATGAATACGTGGTGATCTGTGGCGCTGGTCTGATGGGGATCAAGTTAGAGCGGGGCTGCGCCTTAGGTCCCTGGCCATAACCCTCCTCCCCTCTGTTACCTGCTAGAGCCAGTTGGTCCCCCGGGGAGGTCTGGCCACCAGCCGGTCTGCCTGCCCCAGCTCCACCCCAGGCCTCTTGCCCCATGACTCCATGCCCACGTCTGTCCCCAAGTGCACCCCCCATCCCCCCTGGAGGCTCACGCCCGCTGGGACCTGTTAGGGTTACACAGGAGCAGGCTCAGCTCGGCTCCAGTGAAACTCAGCACCTCAGGTCACACAGGGAAAAGGTGATTGTCAATGAACGCGCCCGTCCCCGGAGGCAGGTGGGAGGGAAATCGATGCAGCGGAGCAAGATGGAGCCTTCTCTGTTAGTCAGCGGCCAGGAGCGGGAGCCTGGTGCACAGGACATGGAGTAATTGGCTTTTCCCTGGTGACCCGCGGACGCGGGGAAGCGCAGGAATGCCCGGTGCCCGGGGCCCTCACAGAGCTGCTCTGAGTCCAGTTCAGATGCTGTCAACGTCCCTGTGTGGCCGGCCCTGGACTGGAACTGTCCCCTTCCCTGTGGAGGACTCGGAGGGAGCTGCCTGAGGCTTCTGGGACTAACCTGAGCAGGCCAGCAGAGCGGGGACCCCTCTTTCTCTGTCCCACTCAGGCGGGGAAGAGGGGGGCCAGAGCCTTGTCTGGGAGCTGTGCTGTCTGGGACGTGGCCTCGGCAGCCCCAGGTCCCGGGGATTCCTCCTGGGCGTCCCCTGGTGAGGTCGACCACCCTCCCCTCTGCGCCCACCCACAGCACCCTGGCTCCCTTCCTCCTGAGCACCTACACCCTGGGTTACGCCCCCTGGGTCATTTCAAAGGGCAGGCGTTCGATGTCACGCTCAGGCGAGGGTCGTGGGCAGCGTCACTGAGTGGGGGTGGCTGGGGAAGTGTGATGAGGTGAATATGGGAGGCAGAGCAACAAGGGGGTCAGCGGGTGGGTGATGGTGGGTGGCCCCTGGGTGGTCAGGATGGGGTGCGGGGTGGGGCCAGCAGGAGGGTGGTGCACAGGGTGGTGGGGGGCAGGGAGGGATTTGGAAGCCACCGGGCGCAGTGGCTGGGGTGGGCTGTGGGGGCAGACGTCTTGGGTGGATCCAGCCCACGTATTCCCTGGTGTGGACCATGGGCAAGGCCATCCCCCTCTGGACTTCAGTTTTTCTCTAAATAGAAATAGTAACGGAACTTTCTTCCTATGCTTATCACGAGGACCCAGTTATGAGACACGTCAAGCAGTGACTCAGTTTTTCAGCCCAGAGGACTGAGTAAACCCTAGTCACGTTTTTTTTATGACTACTACGACTTTCAATAGATGGAGAGCGAAGGGAGGGCTGAAGGAGGGAGGGTGCCGGTGCTTAGGTGGATGGACAGACGGATGGACAGCAGAACCCGTTAGAAGGTGAGCTAGCGCACACCTAGGCGGCTGGCTGGTGTGGGAGTGCAGAGGGAAGGTGGAGGACAGACGGACCTTCTGTACCCAGTGTGTGGGTAAAGAGCTCACCCGCCAGGCCACCCCCAGCCCACAAGCACGCAGAGGCTTCACGGTTCCTGGGGGCAGGTCCTATCAGACCCCCACAAACGCTCAGACCTGCAGCTGGCCTGTGCACAAGTCCAAGCCGTCAGTCCCTCTGTGAGGGTCCTCCTGGAACCAGCTGGTCACTGAGACCTGCTCCCCTCCAGAGCTGAGGCGGGGCCTCCTTTTGAGGCCTGTAGCCTTCTGGGCCTCACCTGAGACTTCTGGGAGGTCAGGTCTGGACTTGGGCTTTCAGTATTCTGTGAGAGGGGGAGGGGGAGGGAAGGGGGAGGGGAAAGGGGAGGGGAGGGGGAGAGGAGAGGGGGAAGGGGAGGGGGAAGGAAGGGGAGGGGAAGAGAGGGAGGGGAAGAGGGGAAGGGGAGGGGGAGGGGGAGGAGGAGGGGAGGGGGAGGGGGAGGAGTAAGGGGAGGGGAAGGGGAAGGGGAGGGGGAGGGGGAGAGGGGGAGGGGAAGGGGAAGGGGAGGGGGAGGGGGAGAGGGGGAGGGGGAGGGAGAAGGGGAGGGAGGAGGGGAGGGGGAGGGGGTGGGGGAAGGGGAGGGGAAGAGGGGAGGGGGAGGGGAGGGGAGGAGGAAGGGGAGGGGAAGAGGGGGAGGGGGAGAGAGGAAGGGGGAGGGGAGGGGAAGAGGGAGGGAGCAGGCTTCTGTTTTTCTCCATGGCTGCCTGTTGCTGTGGGCTCTGTCTGCCTGTTCCCCTCAGAACTGGGGCTGGCGGCGACAAGCACCTACTATGAGCCAGACGCTGGCCCCAGCTATCATATGCAATCCTCACTGCCACCCCAGAAGGCAGAGACGGCCACCCCTGGTCCACACAGGAGGGAGTGGCCAGCCAGCCAGAGAGCAGGCCGAGGGGGCTCTGGACCTGGTCTCCTGCCCTGTGGCAATGCCAGCCTTCCTGGGGCCTCAGAAGAAGGTCCCTTCCCAGTTCCAGGTGCAGCCACCCTGCTGCTGGGAGACAAAAGCCACAACCGCATCACAGCTCAGACGGGAGAGGTCCTCTCGGGATAAGTTCTGTTTCTTATTGATCTCATGTTGGAGCAGCTTGGCTGGAAGCATGCTCTGTTCATTGTTTTGAAGAGGCCAAGCCACACCTCCAACCCTAGCCACTGGGGGACGACCACGGACCAAAAACCTACCAGAATCACAGATGAGCCCTGAGCTGAGGAATGCCAGGTCCGTGCCAGCCAGGCATCTCTGATGTCCCTAGCAGGTGTCTAATGTCCCTCTTTGTCAGGCAGAGTCTCCTCCTTGAGCCAGAGTAGAGGATTCTTCAGGTATAGCTGCCCCCAATATCCAGGGGGAGTGGTCCCAGGACCCCATGCTGATATCGAGCTCCACAGATGCTCATGCCCCTATGCAAGATGTCATGGGATTTGCATGCAGCCTAAGAGCTTCCTCCCGATGCTTTAAATCACCTCTGCATCACTTACCTACCTAGCGCTCTGAGCGCTAGGAAAGCCGTGGAAATGGTTGTTACACGGTGTCGCTGCTTAGGAAGTAATGAGAAGGAAAAAATGTTCATGTGCATGCAGACATAATTTTTTTCAAATATTTCCAGTCCATAGTTGGTTGAATCTGCGGGTGCAAAACCCATGGATGTGAGGAGCCGTCTGTAACGAACAGGTTTCTCAAAGTCGCAGAGTGGAATCTGAAGTTCAGAGCCCACCTCACTGGACCTTAAAAATAGCCACGATACAAGCTGCGGGAATTATAAAACCATCTCACTTAGGAAGTTGAACAGGAAAATCCTAAGTAAATATTAGCTATTGGAATTCAGAAATACCTTCTTAAAAAGACACCTCCGTCAGGTAGTGTTTATCCCAGGAATTCAGGGTTAGTTCAATGTCAGAAAAAATTCTATTAACTCATTGTACTAAAGAAGGAAAGGAGAAGGAATCAGAGGGTTGTCTCAGAAGACGCAGAAAACACACTTAAGAGGATTCAGAGTGTCTTTGCGATTCATATGAGCAGAATCTCTTGGCAAAGAGGAAACAGGAGAACTTTCCTCATGTGATAGAATATTATCGCAAAAATCAAAGCCAACATCCCATTCAGTGCTGGAGCTTTAGACATAGTTCCGATGACACGGGCGACAAGACCGAGCTGACTTCTGTCACTGATTTTGCTCAGCGTCGAACGTGAGATCCCAATCACCAAGAAAAAGGGAGGAAAAATAAGTAAATGTCTCAAGAATCAGAAAGAAACAAATTGGTTTTCATTTGCATTTTTATATAGAAAACCCAAGATTCTAGTCTCCTGGAGACCATGGGTTCGCCCCAGTTGCCCAGGACAAGGTCCGGCTAGAAACACTGGCTATGTTCCTGTCCCTACAGGACGCTGTTCAAGGCAGCAAGTCACCCCGAGAGGTGCCAGGAACAAGCCTCGCAAGGGGTGAGCTGATGTTGATGGAGAAGTCGGCCCAGCACCAAGGAAGGAAATAACAAGAGGCACTGGCCAGTCCCGGGGGCTGTGGGAGAGGAGCGGGAGGCCAGCGCAGGAGGGGGTTCCCTAAGGCCCCGCCCGGTGGGCTTTGGGCGGGGTCCCATCACGGTCAACGCCCAGAGCAGAAAATGACTTGGATCCTGGATTCTGAGCCCTCAGGGGAGATCCCTGTCTGGTGTCAGGCTGTGCTTTCATGCCAACCTTTCTCCCACCTAACCACCGAGCAGGCTGTTGTCCATATCATTAAATGGTGTTTGGTTAAAAAAAAAAAAATCGTAAGGAACAGTTCTGCGACAGACAAGGCTGGGCAGTCCCCCAGGTTTAGAGACTATGGGGACACTGTGGGGGAGGAGTGCCAACCAGCGCCTTCTCAAGGCCACCCTGGGTACAGACGCCGCCCCTTCCCACTTGCAAATGAGGGAGTGGGGGAGGGGGACAGGGACAGTGGGGGTGGGCGTCTTCCCTGGGCTCCCCAGGTGCGTGGCATGGTGCTCCGTGGGTGGACACTGCGTCAGTTGCTCACCGCCTTGAGCCGATGCCCGCTCTGCCTGGCACCGTGGGGGGTATTGGCACGTGGCTGGGTGACAACAGGCCCTGTCTTAACTTCCAAGGGATGATCCAATTAATTACCACAGGTTTGGCAGCTTCAAATATGGGAATGCATTGCCCTGCGGACCTGGAGGCCAGCAGTCTGGAATCAAGGTGTCCACTGGACCGGCTCCCTCCCCGAGGGGCAGTGCGTGCCTCTCCTCTTCCTGCTCCTGGCTCGGCCTGCCTTGGCAGCAGCAGCCCCCCGCCCACCCTGGGACCCCTTCGGTGCCCTCCTCCCTGAGTTTCTGTCTCCGTCCTTCCTCTCCTCTCTCCCGGGAGGTTCTGGGTGTCGGAATAGGGACCCCTCCTCAGGATCGACCCTCGGGACACTCTGACTGAGTACCCTGTGAAGACCGTGTTTCCAAGTTAGGCCAACCCCAGGCCCCGGGGATGGGGACTCTGGGGGGTCTGGGGACAGGTTGGGCCCACGCCCAGCCCTCACTCTGGCTGAGAAGATGAACAGCTGTTTAGCGTGGGGACCACGGTGACCAGGGCCAGGCTACAGGAGCCGGAGGGGCAACGAGATGGGACCTCGGTGGGCTTTGGGCTCTCCATGTGAAGCTCAGGGACAGCTGCCCTGGGAAGGTCACCGTCCAGCAAAGACGGGAAGTGTCCCGGCCACAGGGCTCACAGGGCAGAGGTCTGAGGGGGGAGCGTGGGGGGGAGCTGGAGTGTGGGCAAGGGGGTGCCTCGTGGGCCCCGAGGCTGGGCATGACGGAGCCAGGGATGTTCTGAGCAGAGGAGTGGACAGGATCGGAATGTCAGCTGTCCCCTGGAGACCAGCAAGGCCGTGACGGAACAGTCCAGGGGGGAGACACCCTCCGGGGCTGGGGGCAGCCTGGAAAGGGGAACGTTTGGCAGCAGTTCAAGGTGGGCTCACCGGGATTTCCTGATGGATGTGGACGCCTGGAGAAGAGAGGGACCCCCAGAACAGCGTGTCCTCTTGGTCTCAGCAGCTGAAGGATGGAGTCGCCATTAACTGAGCCGGACAAGGCCGGGTGGGGCGGGACGATGGGGAAGGTCGGGGATGGAGTTTGGGGCGTGGGGATTGGAGACGTGGGTGAAGGGGAGAGGACGTGCCTGGCTGCACATTCGAATCTGTCCTGGGGGCGAGGTCGAGAGCCGTCAGCATAGAGACGATATTTCGGAGCCCAGAGCGGGGGTGAGTGTAGACAGAGGCCCAAGGACTGAGAGTGCAAAGGACATCCTGACCCCGAGAGACCAGAGAGGGCACCCAGCACAGGAGGCTGGAGACGGCCCAGCGAGGGGGAGAACACCGGGAGGGGCGCCGTCTCAGAACCAAAGGAAGAGGGATCCAAAGGCGGGGTGATCGTATGCCCAGGCTGTCGCCGGTCCAGCACGCGGAGCCCTAGGGACTGACCCTGGGTGTCCTAGAGGCCTTTGGTGCAGGTCAGCTTCAATGGGCTGGGGATGGAAGCTGGTCAGAGCTGGGAGGGGTCCCCAGAGTCAGCCCCAGGACCCCCCTTGGAGGTGAGTTCAGAAGGAAGGGGGCAGTCCTAGGTCGGCAGTGGAGTCAGCTTTCCAGAAAGGGGGAGAGAGCGGCATGTTCGTGTGCTGACGGGCACGTGGCTACGGAGAGGGCTGGCCATACGGGGTCAAGCAGGTCTCCAGACTCAGTGCTCAGGGAGCTGGCCCCCATGGGACCAGGGCTCCGAGGAAGGCCAGGACGTGGGAACAGGGCAGGGCTTGGGGTCACAGGAGTCAGCAGCTTGTGGATAGCTCTCCAATTGCCAAAGGAAGGCCCTTGGCTGAGGGAGGCGGAGGAAGAAGAGCTGGAGGTCTAAGGTGCAGGAGAGAGGTCGGGTGAACGTGCTGGAGAAACGGTCCTGGCCGCGCAGGGCCCGGGAGAGCTGTCCAGGGCTCAGTGGATGAGCTGAGGCTCGGAGGTCCAGGAGGCTCGGAGCTTTCTCTGTTCCTCTCACTGGGCTGTCCCAGCCCCCAGCACAGAGCCCGGCCTCTGATTCACTGCTGTTGATGACGGAGCTCACGAATGAGCATGTGCCCAGCAACGGAAGGGCTTGTGCCTCCGTCGGAGGTGGTTCCCTTTGGGCCTCCTCCTGACAGACCAGGGGACCCAGGCGGCGGTGAGGCCTGCAGCGGCATATTGCAGGACGTCACTGGACTCCGGGGTGTTTCCCGCTCTGTTCTCTGCTCTGGAAAGCAAGCCTGGGCGCCTGGCGTCCTCAGTCAGCTCTTGTCCGCTGGGCTCCCCACCCCACCAGGAGAAGGCTGGTGCTGTGGTCACCCACGGGATGTGGGCAAGCACAGGGCCCAGCCTCCAGCAGCCTTCCTGCCTCCTCAGCCCTGACGGGCCCTGGCTGTGCTGGGCGTGCCCAGGGACAGTGGCAAGACGGGCCACAAGCCCTCCCCACCCACCCTGGCTGACCATGGTCTTGAGGGTGAGCCCCTGCCTGGACCCCCATCCTTCCCACCCCTCCAGCCCTCTGTCCATCCCTGAAGAATCCCATCCCCTGGCCTCTGAGTCGGCCGGTCCCACCTGGGACCCTGCTTCCTTCCTGTCTGCTCAGTGGTTCCCGTTCTGTCCACTCAGGGAGACCAGGACTCCAGGAGGGGTCTGGGAGTGGGGCTTTGGCCTCTGACATTTATAAAGTTCCTTGGCATTTTTTAAAATATACCTGAGGCTGAGAATCATTTTGTTCTCCACGAGACACGTGGATCCTTTCTTTCTCCCAAGGAGGAACAAGACAAGCCGAGCAGTCGCATTTATTGAGCAGCTACTATGCCCTAGGGCCCCGAGTCCCCCTTGACTGCACGGCAGTCCCTGGACGGTGTCCTATTCCCATTTCACAGACGGAGAGGCCAGCGGGAACAGTGGGGTACATCTGCCCACTCCTTAGGGAGGGGCCAGGGAGAGGCTTGACACAGGGGGCCTTCCTCCAGGGGCTCTTCCATTTCTCTTCCCTGGAGTACAGAGCGATGCTAATCCACAGCAGGAAGTGCCATGGACCTCATCCCAGGAGGTCAAAGAAATGGCGCAGCCAGTCCACCCCCCTGGAAGGTGGTAGTGGGGAGGGGGCATTGAAATGGCGATTTCGGAGCCCACCAAAGGCCTCCGAGGAGCAAGTCATGGGATCGGATCAGGAAGAATCAAATCCACACCAGAGAAGGGAGACGAGGAGGCGGGGAGACCCGCTGGGGGGCCACTGCACCAGTCCAGGCAGGGAGGACGGGCTCCCAGGCGGGACACAAGCCGTGAACAGGCCAGCCACAGGCACTCCAGGCCACCCCGCACCAGCCACCTGTCTGCCTGGGAGCCCTCCTGGGACATCTCCTGGGACATCTCCTTCCCCCTCCTTGGCATCACAGTCGGGTCCCTGGGTCCCTCTCGGGCTTCCCGGAGGCTCCCTGTGCTGACAGAGGATCGTGGCTTCCTCAGGTGAGAGGCAGCCCAGAGCCTTCTCTTCTAATGGAGCCAGACGAGGAGACGCAGCGAACCTGGCAGAAGCCGCGGAGCCGGCTAACAGCCTCAGTGAGAAGAGGATGATAGGAAGAGACAGGACCAGGGGGACAGAAAGAGGCCCGGCCGCCAGCCCCAGCGGGTGGCTCAGAGGATGGATCAGTGTCAGCAGATGCGGCCCCGGATGAGCTGCGGCTGCTCATCTGTCTAGAAGCTTCTCTGCCTGGAGCCAGGAGAGTTGGGGGGGGGCGGGGGTTGGGGGGACGAGACCCAGCCCCAGCGTCCCTGGGCCGGTCTCCAGGATGGCTTCGCTGTGCAGCCCCAGGGACCCAGAGAGGAATCCCTGGCGTTTCCTGCACGGGAGCTCCAGGCGCGGAGGGTGGAAGTGACCTAGAAACACTGAGGGGGGGGGACAGGGGACAACCCACGCAGGCCCGCCGCTCCCCCTGGAGGCCTGGAGTGGCTCTGCGCGGTTCAGATCTTACTCCTGCAGTTGGGGCCCTGGAGCCCTTGGCTTATTGCCCGGGCGGGCAGGGAGGGGGGTCTTTAATGAGATCAGACTATTTTCCTTTTCCCTTTAATCAAAACCAGCGCTGGGCTCTGACTCCCAGCTCAGGACAGCCTTCCTGGTTCCCGAGGCCGGGTGGCAGCGGAGGCCGGAGCTGGGCTCCAAGGGGAAATCGAAGCCGGAGACCGAGGGGCCGGGGAGGGGAGGAGAGCCAGGAATAAATGTGGAGTCGGTGCCGCGCCAGGCCCCCTCGGCAGGCTCCCCGGGAACCCCTGCCAGGCAGCCGGCCCTGGGCACGGGTCTCGCTCCATTTGTCCCCTGTCAACCCACCCCTCCCCACCAGCTTTCCCGAGAAGCCTCCCCCCCCCCCCCCCCCCCGCATAGAGGCCCTGAATCTTAAGCAGATGCCCTGTCATGCTGAGCAGGAGGCTGTCACCTCCCCAGGGAGGGTGCCATCCCTCAGAGCCCATCTGGTGGCTCTAGGTGGCTGATCAGCAGGGGCCAGGGAGGCAGGAGCCACAGTGGGGAGGAAGGCCAGGGGGAGGCCAGAGGAGGGAAGGCTCCCCAGGCAGCGGTCCCCCACTTCATCTCCCGTCTCCAGCTCATTTTTCCTCCCTGCACGGGAGTTCTTTGTCCCCATTGTCCCTCTTTCTCTGTTGGAATCTCTTTTTACCTCTTAAGAAAGACAGCCAACCTCGTGAAGCCAGCGATCAGACCCCCAGGCCGCTCCACACCTGGCCTCTCGCTCGGACACGTGGTCCCCCTGGAGAAGAAGGGCAGGGAGGAGGCCGCGTGGGTGACACAGTCGATGCCACTGTCATTCCTGGGGCCAGGTGACGGCATTGGTGGGTGATGAGGACAGGAGGGGACCCTGGGGACGGCCAGACACTCCCTGCAGCGAAGCCGCACCCCATGGAGGCCAGGGCCCAGGGAACCCGACAGCCCAGCCCACCCCCCGGGCTTTGCAAGCAGTGAGGTGCAGGGTGTGGGAGCAGAGGACAAGGACAAGGACCGCTGAACGGGGCCTCAGGAAGGTCACTTCATTCATCCTCCTAAGAGCCCTGCCAGGGCGCGGTGGGTCCAGGGGCCAGGGAAGGCCCCGCAGGGAAGGCCCTGCGCCCACGGGGAGGAGCGGCCTCCCTGGCCTTCCGGCGGCACAGGGAGCTGGGCCTGCAGGGGTCCGGGTCCAGGCCTCAGGGGAGGAGGCCTGGGTCTGGGGGAGGGCGTCGCACCTGTGCTGTCCTTCAGAGGCGGGCTGGGAAGTAGCCGCTGCCCCAGGTCCGTTTTGAGAGGGAGGAAAGGGAAGGGGAGGAGGTGAGGGGACCAGAGACACGGAGTGAGAGGACAAGGACAAGAACAGTGGCACCCACTTCCTCCTGCCCTCCTCCCGGAAAGCTGGTGGCGGGCAGTGGGGAAGGACGGGGAGAACATGGACATTTACGGAGCCCGCTGTGAGCGGTGCTGGGCGGGCTCACGGATGAGCCCCTGTCCACCAGGAACACAGCCCTGTGCCCGTTTTACAGACCAGTAACCGAGGCCGGACACACAGCAGGGGCTCAGGCCCACAGAGGGGGTGAGCGGCCGCCAGGGCTCTCGCACAGCTCCCTCGCCCGGTATTCTCCACGGCCCCAGCCCTCGCTCTCTGTCCTCTGTCTGTCTGTCAGTCTCTCCCACAAGCATGGGAGGGGCCGCCTGGTGCCACCCACAGCCCCAGGGCTGGTTGGGAGACTGGAGGCTGAACCTGGCCCTCTGCGCAGAGCCATGGTGGGGGTCCTGGCTGCCCACGCCACCTTCTTCCCGGCATCCTACGCAGCCCGACAGCGGACCCCTCCTCTGTGTGCCCCCTGCCTCAGGCCCCTGTTCCGGGGAGCAGGGGAGGGCTGTGGGGGGCAGGCCCCGGAGTCCACCCAAGAGACCCCGGAGGCCTCTCCGCCCTGTGCTAGGAGGGCTTTGGGGCCATACTTGTGAGGCTTCTGCTGAGTCATGGTCAGATCCTGATAGGGAAAGGGGGTCCCTGGGAGGGGGAGCAAGGTGCCGGGAGGAGGGGCGCCCCGTCCATCACCAGGACCCGAGAAGGACACCCACTAAGGACTCTGAGAGGCCACATGTCACACGCAGCAGCCCTGCTCCATGGCCCCACTAGGAGGGGCCCGGGCACCCAGCTCTGCAGAGGTCAGGGGAATGGGACGTGGGTCGGGGCTCCTGACCGGACCCGAGGGCTTCCAACCCGCGCCCCCAGTGCCACTGCCACCATTCCTCCCCTCACCGTGGCTTTGAAGTGCCTGCCCCGTGTGACTGACGAGCTGCATGTCACCAGCACCTCCAGCTGTGCCTTCCCGGGGGTGGGGACGCCGACCTCACACAAAGGTCAAACCAAGGTGCCACCAGGCAGGCCAGCGGCCTGGGTTCATTTACCCGTGACACTGGTGGAACTTCCTTCAAAGCGTCTTTCAAAATCGGGCGTTTCGGTGCCAACCAGAAGGTCCGAGTGTCCTGGTGCCCGTTCCCACCAGGCTGCCTTCCAGACTGGGCAGGGCTCTCCCAGCTGCCCATAAACTCTGCCCTGCCCACTTCTGTCCTTCCTGGTCGGAACCTGCCGGTGGCCCTGTGCAGGGCTCTCTCTGGGTCTGGACAAGTCCCCAGAAACTTCCCTGATCAGAAAAAGACAGAGCAAGCCTGTGACAAGCGACAGGCGTGGCCGCTCCAGGCTCTGTGATCCTTGCCCGCCTGCCGATGACAGGTGACGTCCTTCTCCAGGGACTCAGGTTGGACATGCAGAGTGGTCAGGGTGGCAGGTGGAGCCCCCACCCATGCCTCAGGGAGGCTCTGGGCCTGTCCATCATGCTCAGCGAGTCAGGCCAGGCCACTGTGGGCGCAGGGGCCAGGCTGGCCTTGGCAGTGGTTGCCGTGGGAACCAGAGCAGGGATGCGGCCAGGGGGGCGGAGCCTCCTTTCCCAGAGGTTCTGAGACTGTGGGAACCTGGGTGAGCCTGGCCCCGCGGGGGAGACAGGGAGACGAGGGGCAGGATGGATCCCTCACTGCCCAAACCCGACGCTTGAGGGGGGGGAGATAGGAAGCCCCCGAGTGACGCCCGTCCTGGCTGGCTCTCTAGTCCCAGGTCGGGGAGAGCCCAGTCGAATGCCGAGGGCCGGGGGCGCCAGCTGAGATGGGACCAGGAAGGCTGCATAGGGGGTGGGGGGGGTGGGGGCGCTTTTGAGTCGGGTCTTAAAAGGCTCCCCAGGGAGGCATGGCCAGAGGGGGTGGCCCGTCCACGGGCACGGGCTGGGGGAGGGAAGCAGACCTGGGGTCCATCTGGCTGCAGGAGCATTTTCAAAGTGGGCGCCTGGCAGAACAGTCGCACGGGCCCCTGTTTTCTTCTGTGGTCACACCAGCACGGGAAAGACTGGGGTGACTAAGGGTTGAGAGGTTTCCCGCAGGGTGCCGAGCCTTGGCTAACCCTAATGTGAATTCCAAGCAGAGTGTCCCACCTTTACTTACCCACGGGCCCTTCCTGTGCCCCGCTGGGTTTGATCCGCAGCTGGGGGGGGGGGCTTTGGTCTGGGGGAGGGGGCAGCGCAGGTAGTGGACCAAGCCTGGGGAGGAGTGGAGGCCGGGTGGGGCAGGACTCCAGAGGCAGTGGCAGCAGCGGCACTTTGCAGGTGGCGGGAACTTGGAGGGCTTCTAGGCAGAAGGTGACGCGGTCAGGTTTGCCTTCTGGAAAGATCAGGGGCTGTGGAGGGCTGGAGGGAAGAGCCCGGAGGGTAGGACGGGGAGGAAGGCGGGGCCCAGGAGAAGGGAGCGGCCAGGTGTGGGGAGCTGGGCGGGGAGAAGGGGGACAGCAGGGCCCTGCTGGCCTTCCCCATGGAGCATGGCGGTCAGTGGCTCCTTTCCCAGCGATGGGGGGGCTTCTGGGTCTGAAGAGGCCATGAAGGAGCAGGTCCCTCGGGGACAGTGACAGCCCTGTTCTCTGCTGGAGCCGAAGGCCAGCAAGGTGGCTGCCCAGTTCTGTGCACCTGACCTCTTAGACCCGTTTCCAGTGGGGGTGGAGATGAGGAGGGAGGGACCAAAGCCGAGGCCTGGCCTAGGGGACCCAGTGAAGGTCATGTCCCTGATGCCTGGGCTGGCCCTTCCCTGAGGAGCGAGGGCTCTGGAGCCACACCGAGCCGGGCAAACCCTGGCCTTGCTGTCTAGCTGTGTGGCCGGGGTCACGTCCTCAGGTCCCTTTCTAACACGGGGACGATACCAGAATCCTGCTCTGGGAGAGGTAGATAAGGGCGGTCACCGGTGAGTCTGCTGCCCAGTGCCCGACGCAGCAAGTGCTCAATAAATATTAGCTATCGTTAATTTTAATGTTGATGAAATTTTATAGGATGTGCAATAAAAGTCTAATAAAAGTTGGATTTAGAGTATGGATTCTTTGCCTTCGATTTTATTAATTTTAGGTACATAGAGCGACCCCTATTGGGCGACTCTGATATTGGCCGTTGTCTTTGGGGGCCTGTGACAACCCCTGGGTGACAGGGATCTGTGGTCAGTGGCTCGTCTCTGTGTCTCCACAGGGGATTCTTGAGTGCCTGGAAGAGCTTCTCCTGCTCCGAGTTCTCGTGAGACACTCGAACGTGGACCTCCATCTTCGTTCGCTGACCAGGGCTCTTTATTGAGCTGCAGGGCCAGGGGCCAGGTCTGGATCAAATTGTCACCAGTCAGGAACAAAGGACAGGAGAGGGCTGGGGGGAGGCCGGACCACCAAGAGCACGGGTCGGAGAAAGGGAGACTGATGTTGGGGGAGCCCAAGATCCTCTCCCTTGTAGCTGGTCACAAGGAACAGAGCTCGTGGCTCAGGCCCCGGCAGATGTGAGCCTGGGGGCCTGGAGTCAGCCCCCTGCCTGGCATCCCCCCACCCTCTGCTCCGTGACGGTCACTGGGCAGCTGCTGCGGCCTTCCTTGCTGGTGGTAGGGTTGGGGGGGGGGCCCTGTGCCTTGCTAGACGGCATTTCCCAGCCTCCTGTACATCAGGTCAGGCTCTGGAAAATGGGATGTGCACAGAGGTGGGGTGTGCCCCACCGAGCCAGAGGCTGAGGAGGACCGCTGCTTCTCCCGGGGCCTAAAGATGTGGCTGAGACCCAGCTGGACCATGGGGACCCTGACACCCCACTAGGGGGTGGTGAAGGAATCCGAGTCTCCAAACGACTGTGGAAAGAACTGCCCACCTAAAGCTATTATTAAAGAGAGAGAGAGAGAGAGAGAGAGAGAGAGAGAGAGAGAGAGAATTTTTTATTTAAGACACTGGATTTGGGGAAGAGGGTCTTTTGTTATAGCAGCTGAACTTGCCCTGACTAACACAAAGGATTTCCACTAAATATGACCGGAGACATTGACGAGGAGGAAGGGAGTCACTTGGAATCTGGGGTGTCGGCTTCCCCTTCGTGAAAGGGAGTAACCCGGAGAGTTATGAGTTTGCCCCTATCTTTCCACTGAACTTCCGCCACATGCCCAGGACCAGGAGAAAGGCAGGAATGTAAATAGCAGATGACGAGAATGCTCAACCAGCCTACCCATCTTGGCGGGCTTCCCGTGTCCCAGTGTCACGGGTCTCCGCGTCCCTGGCACACCTCGCCTGAAGCTCCAGTGTCTGGACCTGGCCTGGAGGGCCTCCCCTTCTCTTTCTCGGAAGCAGAGCTCATCCTTCCTCCTGGGGCCACGTTACCAGGAGCAGGAAGGAGCCGACGTCTTTGTTTCTGTTGGACACTCAGTAGATCCTGTGAAACTGCCCAGCACTGACCACAAGGCCCCCCAAGGAACTGGGACTCGAAAATGCTCCCTCACTCCACAGACAGCAGTCGGGCCCCATTAGAAGGACAAGCGACAAAGGAGCCAGAAGTCGCCCATTGTTTCCCTCGGGTAGATGACAGTCCAGTGGGTAAAGCGGACATCGAGCAAACCCGCGAGGAAAGGTAGGATCCTACAGAGTGATGAGGGATGCGAAGGAGCAAATTGGGCAGGGTCACAGAGCGCCACGCTTCGACCGCTTGAAGAGGGGAGGCCAGGGCGGGCCTCTCTGGGGAAGGCCGGGTCTTCCGGGGGAGCCCTGGGGCGGGGCAGGCCCAGTGTGTGCCAGCACTTGGCGACAGGAGGACCCTATGGATGGTTAGGGTGTCCGTGGGGACGGAGTGACGGAGGTGGGCTGGGCCGGGGGGAGGACTTGGGGTTTCATCTCTGAGCAGCAGGCAGCCATGGAAGGCTTTAGAAGGAGCCGTGTTCTGTCTGTTTCCATCCCAGGACAGGAGGCTGCTGCAGTGGGCCCAGCGATGGTGGAGACTTAGGCCCGGAGGAGGCCGTGGAAGGAGAGACGGTCACAGCCACGTGATGTGGAAACAAAAGGGACATAATGGATGTGGGAGCCAAGAGAGGCGGAAGAGTCAAAGTGGACTCCTGGAGGTTTCTGGAAGAGGGGAGGAAGGAGAAAGAGAGAACGAGGAGGAGAGAAAGAGGCCCAGTCTCCAAAAGCCCATCAGGAAACCGCTGGGACTGCATCAGGAGGGCTGCATGCTGGGCTGGGGTTGCCCTCAGCAGCGGGCAGAGGGGGAGGGGATTTGCTGCGCCTCGTGCCTGTGAACAACAGAAACAACCTACGTGCCCATCAGTAGGGGATGGAGGAATGAATGGGGGCCTCGGTCACAGAGCACAGGCTTCTGGACAGAAGGACAAGGGCAGTGTCTACAGATGAGTAAGAGACTGTCTCCAGGAGAAAAGTCGAGGCGTGGAAGGGCGGTCCTGTGCGCGCGGACAGAGATGACAAATCCAGCCTGGGAGTATTTCTTTCTGGAATATAAATAGACTCTCTGGAGGAACATGCAAGAAACCGGTGGCGCTGGCTGCCTTCATGAGGGAGGAGCAGGCTGGGGGTGGGGGGCGTCTCACTCTGTTGACTTGGCACCTTTTGGATTTTCAACCCGAGGATTCAGCCACCATTCAGCCACCATTAAGTTGATGGTCACCATCAACTATGAATTTAAGATAAAGGATATGCGGCAGCCTAAAGGAACGCACAGAACTGAAGAACTGTCGGGGGGTGGCTTCCTCCTGCCTCATGTGCTCCCCCAGCCCCCGTCTTGGGGACCTCCAGCCCTTTCCCTCCCGTTCCCAGGCCCAGGTGCAAAGCCGGGCTGCACTGCCAGGCGTAGGTCTACGGTTTGGGTTCTTGTATTAAAATCACTTTTTTAACATCACCCTAATATACAGAACATACATGGTCTGTTCCACAGAAGGGAACAGCCTCCGTCAGCCGACGCCAAGGTCGGAGTCCCAGGCCAGAAGAGTTTCCCCGCCAAGAAGTTGCACCTGTCACTCATGATCACCTGGTGCTCTTGGGGGCGGAGCCCGGGGAGGACTCAGTCTCTGGGGTGGGAGAGGGAGAGCCAGGAGGAAGTTCTGCACATGGGAGGCCCTGGGTGCAGCCCAGCCTCGGATGAGGAGTAAGGTGGCAGAGAGAGAGACCCGCAGAGACTGTGCCCCCCTCAAGGAGCCGGATCCGATCCATCGGACCTGGAGAGAACGTTCCAGCAGGACAGAGGGCAGTTTAGGGGAGGAACTGGGATTTGAACCACTGATAGCCCATGCTTCTTGTCACAGTGACAGCTGACGCTGAGTGCTCGCTGCCAGCGGGCTCTGGTCTCAGCATTATTAATAAATTCACTTAATGCACGTTCGTCTGACAAGCACTGTTGCTATCCCCATTTTACAGATAAGGAAATAAGCGCAGAGAAGTTCAGTAACTTTCTCAAAGTCACACAGCCCGTGAGTGGCAGAATCAGGGTTCAAACCCAGGAAGTCTGATCCCCAAAACCCTCTTTCCCACTTCATTTTCCTGGGAACGCTGGGTAGCTCCCCACAGAAGGTGAAGCCTGTGAGGTGTGTTCAGGGGGCCCAGATCAACCCAGGAAGCCAGAGTGCACAGATCAAACTTGGGGTGGAGGGCGAAGGGCCAGCAAGGGTTTTATGTGATGGGCTTCCAGACCCACCGGGAAGACGCGGGGCTTTCTGCACCACCACCACAGGTGGCCCTGCGACGCCCCCTCTGTGAACCCCTGGGTGGGTCCCCGTACTCCTGCTACCTGCATCTCTCTGGTGTCCTCGGACACATGGGACATCAGCTCAGGGTGGACAAAAGTACTGGCAGCAGCCGAGAGGTCGGGCAGGCGACGGGCTTTCTGTGCCTGTGGCTAATGACCAAAGGGAGCGCTTAGGGACAGGTGGCCCCGTGAGAATCCTCCCCGGGTCCCGTGGGCACCTGTGCTAGGGGCTTCAACCTGCCCCCGGGGGTGCGTCACTCCCATCGGGTTGACAGGGCAACAGAAGCTCCAGACAGAGGGGGCCCTGGTCCAAGAGCACCAGGCGGCGAGGGCCAGTGCTGGGACTCAGGTCCAGAGCCAGTGGGGCCATGTGTCATCCTGCCCCTGAGGGCCACCCGGGCAAGTTTCCATTTCTTTATCTGAAAATGAGGGTCACGTCTGTGCCACAAAGACCCGCGTCACCCCTAAAATCAGACACTGAACGTCGTCGAGTTCCCAGCACTGCAGCCGGCACATAGTAAGTGCTCAAGAAACCCGTGGCTTGCAAGGGCTGAGGGCCTCATCCGGCTTTTGGGCCCATCAAACTCCCGCGGAGCTGGTGTGAAGCTGGTGGCAGCAGGTCGCTGGGTGTGAAGCTGGTGGCAGCAGGTCGCTGGGTGTGAAGCTGGTGGGAGCAGGTCGCTGGGTGTGAAGCTGGTGGCAGCAGGTCGCTGGGTGTGAAGCTGGTGGCAGCAGGTCGCTGGGTGTGAAGCTGGTGGCAGCAGGTCGCTGGGTGTGAAGCTGGTGGCAGCAGGTCGCTGGGTGTGAAGCTGGTGGCAGCAGGTCGCTGGGTGTGAAGCTGGTGGCAGCAGGTCGCTGGGTGTGAAGCTGGTGGCAGCAGGTCGCTGGGTGTGAAGCTGGTGGCAGCAGGTCGCTGGGTGTGAAGCTGGTGGGAGCAGGTCGCTGGGTGTGAAGCTGGTGGCAGCAGGTCGCTGGGTGTGAAGCTGGTGGGAGCAGGTCGCTGGGTGTGAAGCTGGTGGGAGCAGGTCGCTGGGTGTGAAGCTGGTGGGAGCAGGTCGCTGGGTGTGAAGCTGGTGGGAGCAGGTCGCGTCATTTCCTGTTGTGGCAGGTACCAGAGGGTGGCCCTTCAAGGCTCCGCACACAGGTGGATGTGAAGAGATGAGGATCAAGCTGTTCCCCGTAAACCAGAAAACAGACGGCTCCCCTCGCCTCTGGAGAGGGAGAGATGGGCCGCTCTCGAGAGGGTCCTAGGCTCACGACCGTCCTGTTTACTGACCACCAGGGCTTGTCCCAGGCACAGGGTGCCACTCCTCCTGGCCAAGGTCCTTCCCGGGCCTCCACCTCCTTCAGAGGTCCATTCTCAGAGGCCCTGATCCTTAGGTCAGCAGAGAAGACGGATTTCCTCTCGCTCAGGACTCGGTGACTGAGACCAGTCCGGCCGGGAGCAGCCACAGGCCACACGGGTCACCCCTGGGCTGCTGGGACAGAGTGGGGGATCTGCACTTGGTGTCTCCTGGCGCTGGGCATGGAGCTCTGACAAGCCCGCTCACCTCCTGGGCAGTGGGCGGCTAGAGGCGTCTTTCACAGTAGGTCTCCGACCCTGGACACGGAGCTCCTAATCTTAGGACCACCTGGGGGATAGGGGCCTCTGGGCTCCAGGGTGGCGACTGGTCACCCCAAGGGCTCGGCCATGGTCAGAAGCCAGAACCTTCCGTCTGCATTCTCCAGGCGTGGGAGGGGCTGGGCGTGGCTGGGTGGTCCACCAGGCCCAGGGCAGGGGGCTTCCACTCAAGTCCCGGACTGCAGGTGGCGAACTTCCCGACTGTGGCACAGGGGCCGGTGCCTGGGGACAGGCAAGGCCCTGGAAGCCGCCTGCCCCCTGGCGCCTCGCCCTGGGCCTGGCCTCCGCCTCTGCACCTTCCACCTGTGCTCTGTAGTCAGTGAACCTAGGTGAAGGGCTCCCCTGAGCTCCCGAGAGGAACTGAGCCCAGGGGACCCCCAGGATACAGACAGGGCCAGACGCCACGGTCACACCCTGGGGCTTAGCACTGTCCTCCAAGTTGGGGGTCTGGGGGGTCCGCCTCTGTCTCTAGGTAGATCGGGGCAGAAGTGAATCAAATTCGAGGACACACGGTTGGCGCCCAAAGAACGCGACATTGGAGAGGAGAAAGCCCACGCGTTTGGGAGCCCAGAGGCGCCGTGCGCCATGGTGAGCGCGTTTGGTTTCTCCTGACTCGTACTGTGAAGGGGCCACATGGCCCGGAGTGGCACGCTGCAGAGACGTGAGGTGCCAAGCAAGCGCTAATCCCTCCAGGAGCCACCCACGGTGAAGCCAGGGGTGTGGAAGGAAACCGCGGCACAGCCCGAGGACGGCGGCGGGACCCTCCGTGTCTGGACGGCAGCGGGGACCAGGGTGGACAGGGCACCTGCCCCGTCTCCAGCCGGCAGCCCCCTCAGCAGACCCTGGAGAGTCCCACGTTCTGAAAGCAGATGGACATCTTGACCCTGAACAGGACGTTCTCCGTTGCAGGTCGGGGTGTTGGAACCCGGTGAGCTCAGCCGACGGGGCTCCTTGTCGCTGGTGTCCCGGGTCGAGAACCCCCTGATGCAATATGCAATCGGACGTCCACGGAGGCTCTCGGCCCGTCCTGGGTCCCGACGCTTCCAAACTCGGGTGAACACAGGCCCCGGGAAGAGGCCTGGAGCCTGGGTGAGAGGACACGTGCGGCTCTCAGAACTGCCGACGATTTTGAGGATATGTTTTTAAAAAATCAATAAATTTTTTAAAAACACAAATCCATAGAAAAGCGGGTAATGGCCTTAGACTGTATTCTACAGAAAAGCCGCCCCAGTGGCCGGTGAGCACGTAAGGGCTCAGTTTGGTCATCGGGGAGCACAGGGAAACCTTGCGATAGCAACCCACCCGCACCCAGGCTGGCGAGCACCGACAGAGGCCGCGGCGCCCACCCTGCTGAGGGGTTGCACAGGACCCCAGCCTCCAAGCACAGCTCGTGGGAATGTACCTGGGCTGGAAAGTTCTGGAAAGTGGCTTGATCGCTATCGGCAGTCTGGCTGTTTAAACCTTAGGGGAGTCATGATGCGGCTGTGGTGTGTTGACGTTTATTGGTTCAGCTTCTCGGGTAAACCGAGTGGCCACACATCCTGTGACCCGGTGGCCCCACTCCCAGACGGCTTCCCGGAGAATCCTCGCTGGTGTCTAAGAGGACGTCCACAGGACATCAGCACAACACCTGGAAAGAGCCCAAGCGCCCAGAAACCCAGGAGCCGGAGCTGAGTCACATAGCGGAAGAGTCTACAGTCCAGAAAAGGGACGAGCCCCTGGGTTGCCATGGCAACAGGGATGGAGCTGCCAAACAAGAAGCAATGTTCCTAGAACAGAGCGGTTGAGGGTTCGAAGACAGGTACAGCTAAACAACGCATTGGTCTGGCGTAGGTCTCAGAGGCGGGGAATCTCAAGACAACAACCATTTTTAATAAAAATCAGGATAACATTACCTGTGGGGAGGGGGTGAGGAGGGAGACAGGTGGGGGAGGCCCAGGGGAGGCTTCTCCGTCCAGGTGGGGAGTGCGCGGGCGTTTGTTACAGTGCCCTCTACAGAGTACGAACTGTTGTCGCCTCCTTATTGATATTTCACAATAAAATAAATAATGAAAAGATCAATCTTCCTTCCTTTCAACATTAAAGAAAATTCTATGACTCTCCATCGGGAACAGAGCAAACGCAGAGGGCTTGGCGCTCCCCCAGGGAGACCGTGGGCCACGCCACCAGGGGAGGCCTCCACGCGTCTCTGTGGGAATGGGCCCAGCTGGCCCCGTGGCTGAGCCCCGAGGAGGGCGCTGGGACAGGGAGGATCTGAGACACCCCCGACCCCGGGGCGGAGAGGTGGTCTCAGGGAGGTGAGGGGCCACGAGGGCTCCGACCTCCCTGATGGAGAATCCGCGGGTGGAGTCGCGGCTTAGCGGGCAGGTGGGGGCCGGTGGGGACTTCAGGAGGTGGGGCCCCTCACGGCTTAGACATTAGGGGTGCCCAGAGCTCGTGCGGGGGACAGTGCAAGGACGTTCGGAGGGGAGGTGAGAGCCTTAACCCACACAGTGAACCAATCCCCGTGGGATTACCTGGGGGTCACTGAGGCCGCTGGGGTGCGGCTGGAGGGGTGGCCACTGGGGACGTCCCTTTGGGGCGCAGCCTTTGTGGAGCAGAGCCCTCTCTCTGAAGCCTGACGGCGTCCTGAGCTGCTGCCCCCACCACACTCCTCGGCCACCTGTCCTGCCTCCCTCCCGCCCCGGGGATGGACCCGGCTGTCCGTGGACTGAGACCTCCGAAAGCGGAAACAGCCTCCTCCTTGAGGGATACTCTCAGGCCTCTTGTCACAGAGACAGAAGACTGAGTGACCGTGGCCACCTTCACCCCACCAGAGCCGCGCTCGGGCCCAGAAAGCAACATGGAGCCGGGTGGTCAGCTCCTGAGGATGCGGGGTGCGAGGGTCCCCTGGAGGAGGCGTCCACAGTGGCACGGACCCGGCGGCCGACCTCAGCACCCCACCCCAGGCGAGAGCTTGGCCGGCTCCTCTGTCCTTCAGGAAGAGGGGACACGGCGATCGTGACCTGGCCCTGGTGCAGTGACCCTGGTGGTTTAAGGCCCCTGGATGCCCCGGGAGCCTCCGTCCCTTCTGCACGGCCACCAGGGTGACTGGGCTCCCAACACCCGAACAGCAACGTCACTCCCTGCGGCCCAAGTCCCCAGAGGTTAAGTCCAGGGACAGCAAATGGAAGGGATCCAGAAAGAAAAGAGACGGGGTGACCTCGGCCATCAGTGCCCCCCTCGGCCATCAGAGCCACCGCAGCAAGCCGCGGGGCAGGGGCACGTTTCCCAGAGGAAAATGGCCACTGGCTGCAGTAAGGGTCTGAGTTTTATGGGGTTCGAGGGGCTGAGTCCCAGCAGGAACTCGCTGGTCACAGCCGCTGGGCAGTCGGGGGGACAGCCGTGGATAAGGGAAGTTGCTTCGAGTCAGAGCCCAGCAGGCCCCTCTCTCCCTGGGGTTGTGGTTTTCCATGTCCTCCTAAGGACTGGGCAGACATCATGGGGGTCACACTGGGCACGGCCACTCGGCTGGAGGTGGGGCAGGCCGAGTCCCTTCTGGGCTCTCCCCACTTCCCCTCCTGCCTTCGCTCCGGCTGAGGCCCGGGCTTCTCTCTTATTCCCCTGAAATGATGGGACTTACCACAGACACCTCCCCTCGGGGCAGGAGGGCGGGGAGGGAAGTCCCCCGGCCCAGAGCCTTCTCCGAGAAGCCAGAAGCGAGGTGGTTCTGACAGGAGAGTGGCCTCTCCAGGCGCTGGCTGCTGGGGAAGGTCAGAAGAGCCGGGGGCAGTGGCCCACGCCTGTGATCCCAGGGCTCGGGAGGGAGGCTGAGGCAGGAGGATCGTGGGTTCAAAGCCAGCCTCAGCGACAGCGAGGCCCTAAGCCACTCAGTGAGGTCTCTCAATAAAATACAGAATAGGGCTGGGGTGGGGCTCAGGTCGAGGGCCCCTGAGTTCAGTCCCCAGCACCAATAAAATAAAAGGAGGGGGACAGGGGAGGGAAGGACAGAGAGCAGAGAGGAGGAGGGAAAGAAGAGGGGGGAGGGTCAGGGAGGGGGAGGGGGAGGGAAGGAAGACGGGGAGGGGGAGGGGCAGGGAGGGGGGAGGGGGAGGGAAGGAAGATGGGGGAGGGGGAGGGAAGGAAGATGGGGGAGGGGGAGGGGCGGGGAGGGGGGAGGGGGAGGGAAGGAAGACAGGGACACAGAGACGGGCTTACCCGGGGAGAGGGGGCGTCAGGCCCCGCAGGACCTGGAGCAGCTGGGGTCTCACCCAGAGCTGTGGCCTCTGTCTGTCCGGGTCCAGGTCCGGCCATCAGCCACGTGAGCCGGCCATCAGCCACGTGAGCCTCTCTGACGGGCGCCAGCTGCCTGGGGGCTGGGCTGCCTCTCCTGCCTCACACCCTTCAGGTGGCCCTGCCCACACAGGCCTCAAGGGCGCTGGGGGCAGCGGTCACCGACTCTGCGGCACCGAGATCCCCCACATCCCGCCCAGACCTGGGGGAACATGGACGCTCCTCGGCTCTGTTGGGTCTTCCTGCTGCTTCGGTTTCTTAAAAGAGAGACACCAAGTCTGGCAGTGGTGGACAGGCCCTCCGGGAGCGGCTGCCCACCTCCAACCTGGTTCTCCCTAAGCTGAGCTCCAAGCCAGGGGCAGCCATTGTCCCCACGTCCACGGCCAAACCCTGTGCCCCCCCCCCCCCCCCCGCGAAGTGTGGGGTCAGGCCCCTCCCCCGCAGTCTCCAGCGCCCTGTCTGCCTCCTGCCCTCTCCGACCCTCAGTGCTGGGAGGGAACTTTCTGGAACACCTGCCTTCCACCCCAAGCTCCCTGAGCCTGTGGGGTGAAGTGCGAGATCCTTGGCCTCGAACCTTCCCGCCGGCCTCTGCTGGCCTCCCTGGGCCACCCCCCAGTGCTCCCTCCTTCCCACCTCTCGGCCCCTTTGCTCGGACATCCCCGTCCCCCCACCGGCCCCAGCCCCACACCCCAGCTCTTTTCCTGCGGCCTCAAACCCTTCAGAGAATGGACCTTGGTGATAAATCAAAAATAATTCATGGTTCTCCTTACCTGGTGCCATAATCATGCTGTGCTTCCCCCCTCCATCCCCTGAGTGTCTGAAGGGCAGGGCTGGATCCCCAGGTCTAGGGCAACCGTCAACATGCCCTCCATGAGGATGCACGATCTCCAGCCACGTGAACGATGAGCTTTGAACTCGGGGCTGCTGTGTGGCCTTGACAAGTCCCTGAGCCTCTCTGTGCTCATCTCCCTGCCTTACGCCTGGGCAGGAAGATCTACCACCTGCTCCTAAACATGTAGCTCTCCCTGCCCGCCCCTTCCTCCGAGCCCGGTTCCTCTCCCAATGCCCAGGCACTTTATGGGTTATGTGTGTCCAGAGCCTTTCAAACATTCCTCCCCGTGGGTCTCCCTGAGCCCTCTGCAGATGATTTACGGACACGGAGTGCAGAGCCGGTCCGATCAGGCTGCAGAGCCTGGGAGACCCCGGCGCAGGGCCCTGGGAGACCCCTCATCCACAGGCATGCCAGCTCCCGAGCAAGCTGTGCTGGACGTGGACCCCGGGTCCTGGGACATCCTGGCCAGGGACCCTGCGCCCTCTGGAAGCCCAGCTGGGGGTCCTGGATGGCCCCCACCCCTGCGCACACACCTGCCTTTCCCTGACGCCGCCCACCTGCCTCATCTCCCCACCAACGGCCGCCCCGGGGGTGGGGGGCGGGAATCTTCAGCAGGGAGGCTCTGGGAAGCTTCCAGAAGCCCTGGCCTCCCCTGTCCACTCCCATAGCAAGCTTCCCACATGCTGCCCCCTGGGCAGATCCAGGGAGCCCCAAGGCTGCCCCTGACAGTGACTGACTCAGGACTCATGGTGACAATCTCTCCTTCCTCTCCCTCCCTCCCTCTCCCTTTCTCTCTCTCTCTCTCTCTCTCTCTCTCTCTCTCTCTCTCTCTCTCCCCCCTGACTTCACAGGGGACATGCCATCCAGAGGAGCCGCGGCAAGGAACGCAATAGCAGGAAACAAGACGCTACTGATGGCCTCCAAGTCCCGGAGCCTCAGCCACAGCCTCGGGATGCGGCCTCTCAGGAGCTGGCGCAGCCCAGGGAGGTGACCCGAAGTCTGGGCCTCCCTTTAAGACCCACCGTGTCTCCTGGAGAAGGCCCTTGGGCTGCAAGGCAGATTTGGGCCCTCCTGCCTCCCACCTCTGGCCCTGCCTGGCTCAGGCCCTCAGTGACATTGGCCACAGCCCTGCCAGGCCCCTTGGCCTCGGGCACCTGGTGGCAGCCTGAGCCCCCAGGCCTGTCTCTTCCCTCCTGGCACTGGATGGACGACCCGCTGCCAGGAGCTGCGCCCACTTTGACTTGGGGGGCTGGGGTGATGGCAGCCTGAGGGTGGGGCAGGCCCCTGGGCGCAGGGCTTGCTGGGGGACCCTGGGGGAGCCCCTGCCCCTGCAGACTTCTCCTCCAAGGTCGGGGAGCAGCTGGGGCTTCTCAGCCAGCAGGTCAAGCAGCATCCCCGCCGCTTCCCCTTCTCAGAAGGAAAGCAGGCTTCTGTCCCCCACGGTGGGCCCCGTGGCCCGGGTGGGGCCTGTCACCTAGACGTCACTCAGAACGTTTTTTAAGTGAATGAATTCTACAAAGCAACACACTTGACCTAAGGCTCAGGGGCAGAAGGAGCTCAGGGCAACGCTGAGACCTCACTCCAGTGAGCCTGTCCAGGGCCCCCCTGTCCCCAGGTCATCCCCACACACAGTGGGCTCTTCCTCTTTCCTGGCAGTTCCTGGGCTGACTGCGGAGACCTCAGGTCACCCCATGGGGGTAAGAGGCCCGATTCCTCAATCCCTCACCCCAGGAGAAGCGGGCCTGGCCCTCGGGTCTGGGTCCCAGGCCAGGGCTGCTGTGTGACGGCTCGGTTCTCAGACTCTGGCTGCTCCAAACCCCGACTAGATGGGCCTCCCCAAGCTCTGGCCGCCTCGGGAAGCCGAAAAGCAAACAGGCTGATTCCCAAAACCAAATATTTTGCCTTTGATGGGGGGCAGGTCAGGATGGATAAACAGACGGAGCCATCTCCGGCCAAGGAGGCCGCCAGGGAGGGCTGGGTTTGCACTGGACGGTGTTCAGCACCACTGCCCTAGCCCAGCAGGCCAGGAGGAGAGCCTGGCACCCAACCGGGCCCCCAGCCCCTGCTGTCTTCCCCACCCCACCCCCACCACACTGAGGTCCCTTCCCACCTCCCTCCCAAGCCCCAGGCCTGGCCTCCTGGCTCCCTGCACGTGTTGGGAATTAGTCTCCACCTCTCCACCGAAGCCCCCTCTCTGTGGGCTCAGTTTTAGGCCTTTGGGGCCACCCCAGGCTCCCCCACCCTCATCCCCTGGCCTGTGGGTTCCGTCTCTTGCCCCCCAGCCCCTCCCCCTCCCTCTCACCCCATCCCCGCCTCTCCCAGCCTGCAGGATCCCTCTCCTGGGAACTTCCTGTCCTGGATCCCTGGGGTCACCCCGGGTCACCTCCCTCCCTGGCTCTCTCCACCATGCGGGTGAAGGTCACCTTCTGAGGCTTCCCTACTCTGGGAGAACGAGGGTGAGGAGGCTGCGGGGGCTGGGGCTGCTGGACGGTACCCAGAGGGGAGGGCGAGGCCAGAAGAGGGGCTGGGGGAGGGGGAGTGAGGGACAGATGGAAGCCACAGGCAAACACTCAGGGGCTGCCCGGCCAGGTGCCCACCCAGCCCCAGGCGCTCGGGGGGATTCAGGCCCAGCTCCCCCACCCAGAGCCCAGCAGCGTCTGTTTGTTCTCAGGAAGAATTTGGGGGCATTTGTAGAGGCCAGGCCAGGGAGGACGAGAAGGCTCAGAGAGGAGGCCAAAGCCGCAGCCCCAGGCAGGAGGTGGCAGAGCAGGGCTCAGGCCCCTGTCTCTCTCTCCTTCATGTCACCATGTGGGAGGCACTGACCTAACTGCTGCCCTGGCTTCTCAGGCTCCCAAGTCAGGGACCATCTCAAGCAGTTGTGGGATCCAAGGAGACGGTCAGAGAGGGCCTGGGACCTTCACCCCAGTCTGTGGTCACAGAACCCTTCCCTGACGCTGTGCTCCCTGCTCCAGCCCCGGGTCATGGCTGTCCCTGTCCCTGCCATAGGAGGAAAGTGGGAGAGTCCTTTGAGGAATTGGATTCCTGCCTCCCGGCCTTGAGGGTCCAGGAAAGAGACAGTTTGGAGGTGGAAACCCAAGCCCCGGCTTTAACGTGAACCTCGACGTAGGTTCCGGGGCCATCAGCGCGGGTGGGCAGGGTGACGCAGGCCCTGGCAGCGACCCACCTCGGACACCGGAGGAGCTGCAGGTCTCAGGTGGGCGGGGCGAGGGCGGGGCCGGAGCTGCAGGTCTCAGGTGGGCGGGGCGAGGGCGGGGCCGGAGCTGCAGGTCTCAGGTGGGCGGGGCGAGGGCGGGGCCGGAGCTGCAGGTCTCAGGTGGGCGGGGCGAGGGCGGGGCCGGAGCTGTGGTCGCTGGTCGCTGGCTGGGCGCCTCCCCTCTTCTCCCCGCCCTCCCAGCCGTCAGGGTACATTCTCAGGACAAAAGCAGAGGATCCAGGGGGCGTGGACGTCTGCCCAGGTGTGCGGCTGGTCCAGGTGGAAGCTGGAGTCGGACCCAGGGTGGGAGGTGCCACGGCCAAGGGCACGGGGAGGTGGGGAGACCTGGGGCGGTCATCACCGTCCAGTGGCCGTGGCTCCGTCTAACAGCGCTGTGTCTGCTCGTTCTAGGATGGGGGGGAGACCCGTCTGGCCACATTTGTTCCACAAACACGTCATCAGTGCTCCTGGGGCACCCGCACAGCGCAGTGAGCCACGGGATGGCTGACGGCCACCGGAGGCCAGGGAGCCGGAGACCCCGGGGGTCTGCAGGGGAGCCAGAGCGCCCCGTGAAGAACCCCTTGGGCAGCCCTGAGCCATTCCAAGGCCCTGCCCATTCCGTCTGCCAAGTAATTCCCCCCACACCCGGGGAGGGGGACAGCACAAGGGGCATTTCCTCCCTTGGACACACCAGGACCCTGAGGCCCAGAGAGACCCACCAACTTGCCTGAGGTCACACAGCAAGTGCACAGCAGAGCCCCACAGAATCTCACTAAACCTGGGTCTGCTGAACCCACGTGGCTCTTTCCAGAACAGCAGCCTCCTGAAGAGCCTCCTTCAACAGATTCCTAACACCATCCTGAGCCCCCAGCTGTCCCACTCTCCTGCCTCCTGCCACCTCCCTGACCTTGCCCCCGGCTGCTCCAGCTCTCTCTCAGGAGCCAGCCAGCGAGGGGGCCTCCCCTGAAATGGTTAAAGCTCCCAGAGTCCCTTATGAATATTTCATGTGACTTGTCTGCCGAGATAACCCCAGGCCGCCGATGCTGACCTCATTGCACCTGCAGGTTTAATTGGTCCGAGCAGCCGGGCCTGTACTCAGTGCCCAGAAGTCCGTGTGACCCTGACTTGACTGTAAAACCAAGGATTGGGCTCTCTGGAGACTCTGGCATTTTAACTCAGCCATGGCCAAGGGATGGGAAAGGGTGGGGGACAGTCACATGGGGGACACCACCTGCCCACGCTTGCCGCGTGCCCAGAGGCCAGCCTGGCCCGAGTGCGTGATGGAGGCCACCTCCCTGACGGGCTCCGCACCTGCCCACAGACCGACCGCTGCTTATGAGCCCAGACTGAGCGCCGGGGTCTGGACGTCTTCTGCACCATGACCCTGAGCTGGCCTAGCCTGGTGGTGACGGCGGATGCTCCAGATCAATGGCTTCACATGCATCAAACATGCACTGCTGCAAGGCAAGCCAAGCAATTAAAAAAAAAAAAAAAAAACCAGCTACAAACTTCAAATCAGGCGGTTGCAGTTCAGGTCCTTCTTTATTATTGCATTAAATTACAAGATCTGACATCCAGGCTCATGGCCACTGCGATCTCAAAGTAGGTATAGCAGAAAGGCTACTCTAAGGTCCCCGCCACAAATGTGGTGTGACATGAAGATGCCCGTGACTTCCGCTGCGACCACGTCACAGGGGCTGCTGATCTATCTGGTTCGTGGCTCACGTTCACTTGAAGGATATGCTGAATTCCAGTGAGAGATGAGTGGACGCAAAGTTGTCTTTGTCTCCCACCAAGTTTGTCACAGATGCCCCTGGTTGGGGCCCAGCCTAACAGCCCTGGGACAGTGAGTGGCCTCGACCTCTTTTGGCCTCAGATTCTTCATCTGCAAAAAAATGGGTTTGGGGCTTAAAAACCCACGTGTGGCTGGAGTGCGCCCTTGGAAAGTGCCACTTCCCGGCCTCGGTTGGTTCACGGGCTGGAGACTGGGGCGCCTTCCTCGCCGGCTGTTGGGATGAGACGGCGGGAGAAATGGCCGGCAGAGGAGCCAAGCAGGGGCGCTCCAGGTGCCCTGGCCCTCTGCACCCCCAGGGACCACCTGGAGGCCCGCATCCCTGCTGGCATTTTAGGAGCCTTGCTTCTGTTCCTTGGAGATCGCTGGATGCTGGGTGACTGTGGCCTTGAAGATTCAGGGCATCCGGCGAGCCTGGTGCAGGGCCTGGTATGAGACGGGCACTCGCCGTCCACTCCCGCCCCAAGAGGCTCACGTCTCCTCCCCCGAGACTTCCGGCTTTTCCATAAACAAGAGGCTGCCCACCACAGAGGTGGACGGCCAGACAGTCTGGGGGTTGTGGCTTTGTGGTTGGGAGCTCATGGAGCGGCTGGGCCTCTGGTTCCCAAAGGAAAACCGGGGACTCTGTCCCATCCAGCCTGTTCCGGGCATTTCAGCACAGGCTGGACGCTGTCCGCTGGGCGACGGATCCTTGAGGTTGCTGCCCGGTGAGCCGGGGACGGGAGGGGGACAGGCTCTGTGGCCTCGGATGCCCAGGAAATCCTGACGGTACCGCAGAAGTGGACTCTCTCCCATAACTGGACCCATCTTTGGTTTAACAGGTCCTGATTTCCCGCTGGTTTGCAGCTTGATGAACACAGAGTTTGTTGTTGTTATTTCCTCACCTGCAGCTCCAGCAGGACAGACCCAGGGTGGGACATGAAGGGGATGTGTGGTGGCGGCTGGTGGCCGTCCTTCCACACCCACCGAAGGCAGGAGCCAGACGGGTGGCCCCGGGGCCTGGCCATGCTCGGGGTCGGGGAGGGGCAGGTGGAGAGAGGAGGGCTTCCGAGCGCTGGTCACGGGGAGCGAGGGGCGCTCTGCCGCCGCCTTCCCCCTTGCTGGCCTCACACCCCGCTGCCCTCCAGGGCTGCGCGTCAGAATGTTGCCATCAGCCTGCGGTGGAAAGACCACCTCTTCCAAGAGGCCACAGGGAGTCCCCTGCTGGTGACAGCCCATGCCCCTCACTCAGCACTGCGGGTCCCATGGTCCCCCCAGAACAACAGGTTGACGCCCTAAACCACACCTGGGAAGGGCGCTTGCTTGGAAGCTGGTCCTTGACTAGGAAGGGTCCTGACTCCGCGAGACAGGGACGGGGAGGAGGTCGCGGGACTCCAGAGGCAGAGACCGGCGGGCAGCTGTAAACTGGGCAAGGCCGGGATCGCAGCCTCACTGGAGCCGAGGGCATGGAGGGTTCTGTGTGGAGGCCCAGATTCCAGTCCCCAGGGAGAGAATTTCCGCATTTACATCCCAGCTCAGGAAGGAGGCTCACAGCTGACAGCTCAGCACTAAGTAGGTGCTCAGTGAACTTCCTTGCCCAGCGAGTGGTTGGAGGAGGGTCCGAGCCTGCCCAGGAGGATCAGCCGCTGATCTCTGCATCCCCAGATGGCCTGTGGGGGCCGAGGCCCCATCCTCTCGCCTCTCCCTGTGGCCTCCAGCCTGCCTCTGCCCTGGCCTCCCTGCCTCCACTCTTGGCTCCCGTCCACTCCTCCCCTGAGTCCTAGGTCCTTCCAAACCAGTGGGTCTTTGGGCCTGCTGTGCCTGCAGTGCCTTGGCGCACACTGCCCCACCCCTCGTCCCCAGGCCGACCCCGCCCGTCCCCCACCGGAGCGCCAGTGTTCCCTTCCCAGTCGCTCCCTGGAGGCCACCCACCTGTCACTCCAGGGTCATTTCCCCTGCTCTGGCGCCCCTGGAACTTCCTGTGTGGACACCCCCAGCACCCTGTCCCCCTGTCCCATGGCCCTCCATGGCCCTCAGCATCTGGAGCGAAAGGTCCTCAGTTCTCTTCTGTGTGTCCTGGTGCCTGTGGACGGAGGGGGACCTGGACGGGGAGGGACCTGTGGACGAGGGACCTGTGGGTGTCTGAGGGGGATGAGTGGTGAGTGGCTGCTGGTGATGCTGGGCTGCGTGGCCTGGGGCAGGGGAGTGCCCGCCTTGGCCTAGGGAGCTCTGAGATCCTTTCCACGGGCCGAGCCCTGTCCAGGGCCTGCAGGCCCACTGACCCGGAGGCTTACGGGAAGTCCAGGCAGGAAGAGCTGAAGGGACATTGAGGGAAGGTCTGGTCGGCCCTCCTCAGATCAGAGACAGGGGACACACGATTCGAGAAAGGTGGAGGCTGGTCCCGCCACACGACCCTCACGGGGCACCCTGCCAAAGCCCCAGGGTTTGGCCAGTGCCCAGGCAGCTTTCTAAACCCAGCCCTTCAGCATCAGGGGCTTGACTCGGGGGACCTGGTGGAGGGAGAGGGAGGCGAGTCCCAAGCTGCTCAACAGGGCTGGAGGCCAGGCCTCGGGGCTCCTGCAGGCCCAGGGCTGGTGCAGGTCTGGCAAGGGCCCTGGGAGGTGGCTGTATTTGCAGAGGAGGAATGGAGGCTCCGTGGCCCCGAGTCCCACAGTGGAGCTGGGATCCGAACCCAAGCCCGCCTTGCCCAAGGCTGTGGGCTTCCCGCGGCCTCACGGTTGCTCCTCCTGGTAAAAGCCCTGGATTCCAGGTCAGGGGTCAGCCTCAGAGATGGCCAGTTCAAAGAGCAGCAAACCCCGGCCTCTCGGGTGCCTGGAGAAGACCCCACAGTTTGTAGAGTAGAAATCTCAGGAGGCCCCAGGCCCTTGAAGAAGCCCCTCCTCCACGTGGAGCAGTTAAAGCGCGAGAGAGGGGACAAAGATCCAGGCGGGGGCTCCGAGGCAGGGTGCAGGGTTTGCATCCATAGTGGGATGAGGTTAACACAGGAGGCAGCCTCCCTTTGGTCACGTTAATAGGGGTGGAATGTCCAGAAAGAGGGAGGTGATTCCTCTGCTAGAGCTTGCAGGAGCCAAGCAAAAGTCTGAGCTGGGTCCACTGCTGGGCTCTCACACTACAGAGACATGGCCCTGTGAGGGGGCTGGGGATTTTCAGCCCAGAGAAGACATAGCAGGAAATGAAACTGTCATCTGTCCCTTGGGGGCTCTCCAGTGAATGACAATTAGACAGAGTCCTTCAGGTTTAAGAGCTGGAACAAGGACCAGCAGCCAGAGGCAGTAAGGCTGCCCAGCACCTGGAGACCCTAGGGGCTGCCTCAGAGGGAAGGACCCTGACCCGGGGCCTGGGGGCCTGCATTTAAGATGGCTCTGTGGCAGACAGGCTTGAAAGTCACTGTCCATGAGCCCAGTGGACAGCGCCACCCTCAGCCCTCAAGCCTCAGCCCCAGGCCCTGCCCTGCACTGCACAGGCCAAGAGGCCTGGGCTGGTTGAGGTGGACATTACATCCGGGGCTGGTCCCTCTCCATCCTGACCCCCCGAGGGAGTGGGAGGATGCTGGGAGCCATCAGCTGCGGCAGGAGGAAGCTCTTGATCCTGGGAGGCCTGGGAGCCGTTTCCAGTGACGCTACGATGGCCCGTGTTGTGGTCAGCTTGGCCAGCCGTGGGGTCCAGACACGCAGCCAAACATGGCCCTGGACATTCCTGGAGGGTGTTTTCACGTGAGATTAACATTCGAATCCGCAAACAGGGCATCTCCCTCCAAGGTGCTGAAGGCCTCCAGAGAACAGAACGCACCCCCCACCCCCCACCAGGAGGGAGCTCTGCAGACCTGGACTTGGACTTGGACTTGGGCTCTTCCCGGCCTGGTCTGCCAGCCCGCCCTGCCCATGTTGGGCTTGCCAGTCTCCGTGACTGTGTGAGTCAATTCCTTAAAATAGATTCTGGCTACATACCCCCCGCATCGGCTCCGTCTCCCGAGAGCCAGGACGGCCATCGGGGAGGGAGACCAAGGAAGACCCGACTCTCACAGAGGCCACTCTGCGCACCCAGGACAGCCGCAGCCGAGGCCCCGCGACGGGAAGCCCATCCTGCCAACACCTGCTCCTCCTGCTGAGAAGGCTCCCTGGCCCCCGGCACCCAGGCCCGGCCTCCGCTGCTGGAGGATCTGCAGAGGGGATCACAGGAGGAGAGGGGGGGAGGGAGGCTTCTGGTGACCAGGTCAGCCAGGGCCTTGCCAGCTCCGGGGCCCTCCACATGTCCTACTGAACATGGCCCAGGACGGAAGTGGGTACTGTGACCAGCTCCGCTTTGCAAACGGGGGACCAAGGGGCAGGTAATGTGACCTGTCCGGGTAGAAAGTGGCAGCACTGAAACCCACACCTGACCTACGTGTCTCTCCCCGCTGTCCCGGGACCCGCCTCGGGGTTCCTCCTTTACCAGGGGCTCCTCGATGGCCCTCCCGGGAGGCACAGCGCACCCACCGGCTCAGACGTGCCCAGTACGGGGCCCGCAGCTGGAGACTCTTTCCAAATGTCTCTGGCACTTGGTGGTGAGCGCAGGGCAGGGGAGAAGGGTGGGCCTGGGTCACGTGGTGTGGGCTTGGGGACAGGCCCGAGGAAGGTCCCTGGGAAGGGCTGGCCTGGCGAGCCATGAGATGCCAGGAGTGTCCCCCGGTGTCTCCAGGCCTCACGCCAGCGTTCCCTAAACCAAACCTGCTGACTTCCCACCTGGGACCTGATGGGACACGGCTGCCCGTGACACTGCGGTTCTGAGAGTCACCCTCTCCTCCCCAGCCGTCCCCTCACAGCCGAGCCCTGCCAGCTCTGCCTCCTAACAGACCCCGGGTCCTCTGCTGCTTGTCCCTGCACTGCCGGCCCCTGGCCCCGGCCGCGGCCCCCACCTGGACCAAGCTGCCCTCTCCCCTCCCTGCTTCCCTCCGCCTCTCAGCCTTGGGGCACCCCGCAGATCCCCCCGGGGCCTGCCTCCCCAGAACCTTCTGTGGCCCCTGTTGCCCGTGGACGCAGCCCAGCGCACAGCAGCTCTCTCTGGGGCCCCACCACAGCTCCCTGCGACCCCCTCTGCCCCGTCCTCGGGCCCTGCACTTCGTCCGCCTGTGCTCCTGGGCTCCCGCAGGCCGCTCCCCTCGCCTCCCCTCGGTGCCCTCCGGTGACACTTCCGTCCTTGAGAAGCACGCCAGGCCTCAACACCCTGGGAGCCCCCTGGCTCTGCGCCCGCCCCGCAGCCAGGTGCCCGGTCTCTCCGCCGTCCCTCCCTCCTCGGTGTCTCTGCGCGCTGCCTCGTCCGTCTCTGCCACCCCGTGAGCCCTGTGCGTAGGGCAGGGACGAGTCTGTCCTCTCCAGTGACCAGCTGTGGGCCTGCTGCACACGAGGGTAGAGAGCGAGATGGAGTGAAGGTGGTGCTGAGAAGGAGGAGGAGGCGTCCCAGTCTGGGCAGTGGGGGTCTGAGAGGCGCCCTGCAGGACAGCTCGGGCTTCGGTAAGCAGGGACAGGCGCTGGCCGAGTGTTCGTGTGAGAGCAACGTGGGCACCAGCCTCACAGGCCAGGGCTCGGCGGGACCAGCCCTGGCACTCAGTCCACAGGGCCTCTGCCCTGCCCCTCCAGCGGGAAGAGCGGCCAGACTCCAGGGCGAGGGCCTCACCTCCAGGCCCTGGAAGAACACCCATCTGCATTCCCCACGGCCCAGCTCCCTCCCTCCACCCTACAGTGGCCCTCCCCACAGTGACCCTCCCTGACTTTACCCTCCGCTGGCCGGAGGCCTACACCTGTCAGGAAGGGAACCAGAGTCCCTGGGTGCAGGGCTCAGGGAGGCCCAGGGCCAGCCTCTCCTGCGGGTCCCCAGACCCTGTGCGCTGGGGGGCCAGGCGGAGGAGACGGGAGAAGACCAGTTTCTGTGCTAAGAAAAGTCTGTGGCTGTGTTGCGGGTCTCTATAGTAACCAGGAGCTCCTACGACTGTCTCCAGAAACCCACAAACAAGAAGGCGGATTTTCTCCCAAATTGGTCAGTCTGTGCAGGAAGCCGGCCGTGGGCTGCAGGTTCTGCCACGCACGTGTGCGATTAGAAGCCAGGCAGTGTGTCCTTCCCTGCCTGGCCAGGAGCTGGGCTGACCGGAGCCCGTGAGCGCCCCCGGGCCTGTGAGCTGCGGGGAGGCAGTTCAGTCTGGCTCTGGGTTAAGGAAGAAGGAAAAAAAAAATACGAAACAGAAGAAAAGTGACTCGAGGCAGGACTTTGAGCTGGATACACTTTGGGGGTCAGAAAGGACACCAGGCCACTCTAGAAGCCACTTGTGGGGAGAGGAAGGGGAGATAAAGAGGGAAGGGGAAGGAGAGGGAGGGAGGTTTGGGCCTCTGTCTGCTAAACACCGAGTTTTGCCAAAATCGAGAGGCCAAAGGGCACCGTAGTTTAGGCTGCTGATCACCTGCTGGCCGACCCCAGCTGGCCAGGGCCAGTCCACTGAGCTCAGAGTCCAGCACCGTTCCCTTCGGTGCTGGTGTTGGGTCTTGCTGAGCCTCTGGGTCTCTGTGAGACGGAGCGAGGAGATTAAATGATCGGATACCTGGGAAGAGCTCGGGACCCAACCTTGCCGTGGCCAGTGGTAAGCACCGCGAAGTCTCTCCCAGTCACCGCGAGGTGTGTGCGTCCTCCTCCTTCAATTTTAGGTAAGGAAACAGGAAAAAGGAGAGTGAATCCCTGGCCCAGGTTACATGGCTGGTAAGAGGCAGGACAGGACTCAATTCCTCGTGGGGCAGGTCCCCCCTCCCTTGACATCTGGGGGAACCGCCTGCTGTGCCCCTGCCGAGGGGAGGTGGCAGGACCCCTCCCGACTCCTGGGGTCTCAGTCCTCCAGTGGGTGCCCCCCACCGACGCACATCCCTGTGTGGCGGGGCTCACGCAGCAGAGGCCTCCCTCTCTCCTTCTCTTAGATGTAGGAGTCCCAGACCTGGGGACCGTGACCCCATCCTGAGGTCCTTCCTCCATGGCCCCTTCTCATGTGGTCAGCAGAGGGCTGGGGGGGAGCAGAGGTGGGCTCTGGCCCCAGCTCTGCCCCTCACCAGCTGAGCAGCCTGGCACAGTGACTCTGAGGGGTGGAGCCAGGGAGCCAGTTCACACCACGAGGACCAGCCGTCCCGCTCCCCTGTGAAGACGGAAAGACCAGCGTCTCCTCCTGTGGCCGCAGTGAGAGTCATGCCCCACCTTCCCGGTGGCCAGTGGATGCACGTCCTTAGGACGGGCGTCAAGTCGAGGTGCCACTTCCGCCTGGGGGGGTGCAAGATGACCCCAGGTGGTTCCCAAGCCACTCCCGTGTCCCCTTCCTGGACAGCCCTGTTCCATCGGTTCCTTCTCTGCAAGCCGTCTGTCAGCCATCCAAGACCAAACAGCTCCCTGTGTGGCCTCCCCCTCTGCAGCTGGAGGAGCCAAAGCCCCTTCCCCTCCCTCAGGAGGCTCAGCACCCACTGCCTTCCGGGCAGAGGTGGCGGAAGCGTGGGCTTTGGAGTCCGGCCGCCTGGGCCCCAGCTTGGCGCTCTGCTCCTTATTGGTCATGGACCCGGCTTCCTCTCTCTGGGGATGTCATTTCCTCTAAGGATTCCATAAGGATTCAGTGAGCTCAGAGCTTTCAGACCCATTTTCCTGGGTGCCCCAAAGGGCTGCAGGGAGGGGGCAGACTCAGAGATGGGGAGGGCCCCGGTCACCCCCCCAGAGCGCCACCTGCTTTACGCGGCCAGGTGCAGCCTGTGACGGTGGGTGCGGCAGAGGATCCCACGGCTGGACATACGCAACTCGCTGCTCCCTGGTTTCTTTATTAAATGGCTCAGCTAAAAAAACCAAACCCCAAGGAAGGGGGAGAAGGCCGCAGGAAGGGTGCCTGCCAAATATCAGGTGAGTCACCTCAGGTGTGCAGGCCACGGAGCGGGGGTCACCGAGGCTGTGACCCAAATATACCTCGAAGGCTCCAGCTGAGACCTGGCCTGCCATGAGCAAAGGAAAGGGAAGCTCCAAGGACTAAAGCAGCCGGCTCAGGTCCATTCCCCGCAGGCCATGTTCCCCGGGACCCTGTCCCAGAGGGAAGGCCCAGCAGGAAACAGCCTTGAAAATGGGCGGAGGGGCACAAGAGCTGGGAGGCTTGGAGGTTGGCCTAGCTGCTTCTTGCTAGGGTCTGCTGGACTGAGAGGGCGCCAAGAAGGACTGGGACCGGCCACCTCCCTGCCCAGTTTGCACAGATGCCGGGACAAAGACTTGCAGGGAGCCTCTCCGCGGTTGGAGCCACAGCGCCACCTGCAGGCCTGCTTCTGCATTGCAGGCCCCCCCAGGCCACTTCAGAACTGCAGGTCCCGGGCCAGTGGTGGGCGCTCCAAGCAAATGTGCCCCATCTGTGAAGGCCATCTGCTGATGTGCTGTGGCAGAGCACCTTGGGTGGAGAGAAAGGTCACTGCTACACGTGAGCTCAGTCAGGGCTGGGCGCCAGGTGGAACCCTGGACGAGCCCAAAACCAACCCCCAGTTCTGAAATGGGGGAGCCGAGGCTCGAGGCCTGCCCACAGGGTTTGGGGTCAGAGCTGGGACCTGAATTCAAACTTCAGCAGCGCTCCATGCCCCTTGGTGGGTGTTCACCTGTTAATCCCACCACCTCACGTTAGCCTGTCCCTTGACAAAACACCTGAGGGGACAGCCTGGGGGGAGGGGATTTATTCTGGCTCATGGTTCCAGGGGGTCCCGTCCATGGTGGCCGGCGCCGTTGCCTTGGGCCTGAAGTAAGGAAGAACGCCATAGTAACGGGCTTGGCGGGTGGAAGCTGCTCCCCTCATGGCCACTGGGAAGGAGAGAGAGAGAGAGAGAGAAAGAGAGCGAGCGCAAGATGGGGGCAAGGTGTTCCTTCCGGGGCATGCCTCAGAGACCCTCCCCCTCCAGCTAGGCCCCCAAAGGCCATCAAATCATACACACGTCAACGTCACCCATGAGGACAGAGCCTCGAGGTCCAGTCGTTTCTCCAAAGGCCACCTCTGAACATGGCCACGCTGGGGACCTTGCCCCATGGAGCTTTTGGAGGACATCCAGATGCCCACCATAGCCCCGACTGTACCGCGTAGGAGACAGCCCCGGCCACCTGCAGGGCGCACACTCGGGAGAGCTCCCTCTTCATTCAGAGATGTCACGTGGCGGCGTGGAGTTTAGAGGCGACTGTTGCAGCTGAGCCTGGGAATGTGGCTTCCCTGGGGCCCGAGGAGAGGCCTCGCTATCCCTGTGGATGCAGAGGGACTTCGTTCACAGGACTCACCTACATTCCAATACGCCCTCACGCCCTCTCCATCTGGAGAATCCCCCTCACCCTTCACAGCCCCTCACAAATGCCCAGCCCTGGAGGTCTCCCGGGAGTCCTTCTCCAGGCCACTGTGCACAGGTGTTGATCATGGCACGCATCCCCGTACTGGGATGGTCAGTGTGTCTGTTTGTCTCAATGGACAGTTCTGGGGGGGACCCAGACCTTATCTTCTTCATGTCTCCAAAACCTGGCCCAGAGCCAGCTACAGAGCAGAGAGGTGCTCAGAAAACACTGGATGGATGGGTGGATGGATGATGGATGGATGGATGGATGGATGGATGGATGATGGATGGATGGATGGGTGCATGATGGATGGGTGGATGATGGATGGATGGATGGGTGGATAGATGATGGATGATGGATGGATGATGGATGGATGGATGGATGATGGATGGATGGATGGGTGGATGGATGATGGATGGATGGATGGATGGGTGCATGATGGATGGATGGATGGATGGATGGATGGGTGGATAGATGATGGATGGATGATGGATGGATGGATGGGTGGATAGATGATGGATGGATGATGGATGGATGGATAGATGATGGATGATGGATGGACAGCAGGATGATACAGGGATAATGGGTTGGTGGATGGGTAGGTGAATCAATGGGTGATGGATGGGTGGTTGGGTGGATCGATGAGGGATGGTAATGGATGGAAGGATGGCTGGGTGGACAGCAAATGAGGTGAGAGTGAGCGACGGGGAAGTCACCCTTTGTACCCTAGAACGGGGACGTGTGTGCCCTGAAGACACTTGTATCCAAGAGCGTGTGCTTCTGAGCCAGGGACAAAATGCTTCACTGAGTGTGTCGGGAGCACAGTGTGGGCCTCCGGCTCCTCCCCACCTGCCCCGGTTTCTAGGAGAACCCGGTGGAAACCAGACGGCGTCTCTCCAAGGTGCCCGGGCTGCTGCCTGCGCAGGAATCCTCTGCAGAGCTGGTCCAGCGCAGGATCGGCCCTTCCCGTCCTGGTGCAGTCTGAGTGGGGCTTGGGAGCCTGAATCATCAGCTGCACACCACCCAGTGACTGACTGCGTAGGTGAGTGTGACAGACACTGACGAGGAGCAGCCCATGGGAACGGGCTGCCGGAACAGCCTCTGCTGACTGGCTATTATGGCCTACATCTGAAATGCCCCCCGACAACTCAGGGGTTGAAGGCTTGGGTCCCGAGGCGGCAGGGCTCACAGATGGGCCTTTGGGAGGTGACCGGGTCAGGAGGGCTCTGGCCTCGTCCAGGGTGAGTCCAGCCATGAGAACACGGCTATCGGGCTCCTGGGAGGGGGACTGGGAGGGGAAGTGGGCCGCTGTGGCGTGGCTTCCAGGGCTCTGGTATTCCCCTGTGCTTGCTTCTGTCCCCTCTCCCTCTCCCAGGTCACCACAGAGTGAGCCGCTCTGGGCCACACGCGCAGTGCTGCCCGTCACGCTGCTCGGCCTCCCAGAGGCTCAGAGGCAACACAGCCGGGGGACCGCGGACTGAGACCTCAGGCGTCGTGAGCCGGAAGAAGTCTTCTGTCCTTTAAGTTGATCTCCTCGTCACGGTGATGGGAGCTAACACAGGGGACCATCCAGAGAGGTCGGGGAATTGGCCCAAAGTCCCGAAGATAAGAAATGGCGGCAAGGACCTGTAGGGTCCTCAGACATCTGGGAGCCAGAGGGAGGGCTGGGCTCGGCCCCCACACCCCACCTGCACTCCGTCCCAGCCCCAGAGGGCCGCCCGCTGCCTGGGAAACGACAGCAACGGCAAACGACAACCTGGCCTTTCCCTGCAGCGAGAGGAGAGGCCTCCCCAGGGGCCGCGTCCCTCCCTGCTTACCGGGCAGAGGAGCCAGCACTGCTCTGCGTCTCTTTCCCTAAACACAGCGCTGGTTCCCAAGTGCCACCAGACCTGGAGCACCGGCCCGTGTTCAGGGTGGAAAGAGCTCAAGGACGAGGGTTCTGACCAGGAAAAGGCAAAGGTCCTGGCAGCCACGGTGGCCAGGCTCTCCTCCTGGCCAGATGGTGAGCCCCGGGAGGGAAGCGCATTGGAAGGCCAAAGGAGGAAGTGCGCCCGCTGCCCAGACCCCCGCACGCCCTGTGGTCCCGTACCCTGAGCTCCCGCCACACTGCATCTTTTGCTGAGCACCTACTATGTGCCAGTTCCTATATTTGGCCCCTTACTTGTGGGAAGCCATTCTGGCACGTGATTTGAGTTACCTCCCTGGCTGGGTGAGAGGCGCCTAGTCACACTGTGTCAGAGCCTTCCCCACCCTGTCCCAGGTGCCAGGGCTTGTCCGTGTGGGGGTGTGCCTGACCACTGACCCGAAGACCAATCACTGACCCTGACCTTGGAATGCTGCCCCCCTTGACCTTCATTGGATGGAATTTTCCCCTGAATTTTTTGTTCCCCAGTAAAAGCCCACTCCCTGGCGTGTTCCCTCTCTCTCTCGCTGGCCTCTCGTGTTAACCTCGCCACCTCATTAGGTGGCTGGAGGCAGGAGCTAGGAGGAGCCGCCTCTGAGCTGGGCAAATAAGGTCACGAGGATTAGGTCTCTTTAATTTTAAAACTCACTAGTTAATTTTTATGCTTTGAACCTCTATTATGAAGCTAGCGTGCTGGTCACTGTTTTGGCTAACGCCCAGAAACACCTTTTAAGTCTAACCATCCTCATAACCCTGGGAGACTGTAACATCACGTCTGTTTCTCACAGAAGGTACCCAAAGGCAAAGTGACTTGCCCCGAGTCCTGAGCCGGTCAGAACTTGAATCCAGGCCTCTCTGCTCTCCCGGGCTCCCTGGTGCCAGGATGCTGCTCCTCACAGGCCCAGCCTCCTCCCCTGCTTCCTCCATCCTGAATGCCCTGCCCCCACTGCTACGAACATAGGCCCCGCGCGCGGTTCCTCAGACCAAAGTCACAGGCCACTTCTTCCCAAAGCCTGCTGGGTCCCGTCTCCCATTTCAGTGGGGCTCATCGCTGTGTTCCCGGAGCCGACCGCCTGACGCCTGGCAGCTGCTGGTCTCCAGGACGGCCCCCCCACATCTCATAGTGCACCCCTCCTCCACAGGAAATCTGAACCCGGCTTCTCCTGAGGTCTTCACCATAACTGATTTTAGGGCCATCAGCCAAAGAGACTCCACAAAAGAGCTCAGCGACCTCCTGTTTTCCTGTTGCTCTGTGACTTGGCCACTGGCCGGGAAGAAATGAGCACTCCAGGTGCTGGACGGCCCCTGACTAGTTTTCACAAACATTTATCCAGCATAGTAGTTTGTAGAAGTGTGTTTTCAAATGCAAACTGTGATTTAAAAAAAAAAAGAAAAAAGACGGATCCTTTAACAAGCCTCTGGCCACAGCTGGGCTTCACAGAGTGTCTGATTTTCTAGGAGAAGTCACCAATTGGGCGCCATGGTCGCAGCTGGCAGGGGAGGAAGGAGGGGGAAGCAGCTCCCCTCTCAGGTGCTGTCCTTGAAGGGTTGACCTGCCCAGGACAGTGAAGGGAAGCTGCTCTATGTGAACTTCTGCAGCCTGGGAACTTGTGGGCCCCTCCTTACATGCTGGGTTCTGAAGCTGCCTGATCTCGGGGTCAGGGGATTGACTGATGACAGCAAAAGCTGTGCCCCCTGAACCCAGCTGGCCTCCGGCGCCCTGCCTCGTCTGTCCCTACAACCATCTCAGTGTCCATCCTGGACCTGCCCTGGCCCACCACCCGGCACCTACCTGCACACCCCTGCCCCGTGCCTGGCTCTGCCTTTTCCGGCAGTGGACCTTCAAGCTGTCCTTTGGTGAACTGCCCGGGGCCAAGGCCACAGGTGGACACTGAATGGCTCCTCCCAGCCGGTGGCCCAGCGGCGGGGAGAGCCCTGATCCTACGCTGGGGCTGGCTTGAGTCTGGAGCTGAGCTGGTTCACCCAGGGCTATGGCCGGGCGGCGGGGCCTCTCTGAACCTCAGGTTCCTGTGTGGAGAGGGTGGCGGCTGGAACCGATGACCTCCACGCTCCCTGGCTGCTGAGCACTTGCTGTGCCTGGAGGGGACGTCGCGTCCTTATCAAGGGTCTGACCCAGGGCTGGTGGAACTGCTGGGCCTCTGGGAGCCACGCTGAGGGTGACAGGCCAGGGGACAAGCTTGGGGAGAGATGCCCACCTAGGGGACAGGGATGCAGTGTGGCCTTCATGGCTAAGGATGTGACGAGCACACGGAAGGCCCCACAAACACTTGTCACCACAGCCCCTTGCTCCTGTCCATCTGCCCCCCACGGCTCCCACTGAGGGACCCCGGCCTTGTGCAGGGCCCTCAGGGACGGAGCCTGTCTCCGGCCTCCACTGAGGCCAGCCTCAGAGAGAGGCTGCCGTCTGCTCCACTGCGGACACAGGTGGCTGGGGCTGGGGGATGGCAAGGAGCACCTCCTGGCTGGCCCCTGAGAGCCGGGAACTGGAGGGGAGTCCACCCGGGACCGTGTTCCCCAGGAGCCCCCAGCAGCAGCCTGTGGCCCGCTTCCCGGGTGCCATTCCCCAGCTCCAGCCGCAGCCAGGAGCTGAGCAGTTAATTACAGACATAATCCCTCTCCCTCCGAGCTCGAGCTCGGGGCTGCCACAAGATAAGATTCACGCCTCTCAGTCCCTTTCTTCTCTCATCACCATAGATTCATATTTCAGTCTCCTGCTTTGGAAACAAAGAGGGACCTTGCGCGGGGCGCCGCTGCCCGCCAGAGATAAATCAGCGCACAGAGGCCGTCCGCAGACTCCGTCCCCCAGACTCCGTCCCCCTTCCTCTCAGGTTTGGGATGATAGACAGAGTCAAGGGCAGTGGAAATATATCCCCTGTCCACCGTCCGCTGCGGCCAGCTCAAACAGAGCAGCCCGGCCCGCCCCAGCCTGGCCTGATGGAGAGACCTTCGTCCCCAGCCACTCGCTCTCGGGTCACCGCGGCTTCCACAGGCTCCCGGGGAGGCTGGGCAGCAGCCACAGCTTTGGATCTGGCAGGCCGCGCGGCCACCCGAGCCAGGGCCCCGGGCCAGTTTCAGAAGAGTGGACAGAGGTGGCCAGCAGATCAGACCCCAGCCCCAGGAGGCAGGTTCCAGGCCCAGTGGAGGGGAAAGCAGGTGGGGGGAGGGTCAACCGTGGCACAGGAGGGACCAGAGAGCTTGGAAATGCGTCACCTGGCCCAAGGAAGAGAGCAAGTCTGTGGCCAAACAGGGAATGACAGGGTCCTGATGGTAACAGGGGACGTGACACTTGCTGTAAGGTGCCAGACACGGTGTCACCCATCTCCTAGCTCATCTGCGTAACAGCAGCAGGCACCCCTCAAAGAGGTGGCCACAGAGGGTCAGACGCCACCTGCCACAGGGGCACCTCAGTGGCCAGCCCATGGTCCCCGGTCCCCCCTGCCACGCAATGCCACCTCCCCAGGCGCTCCTCTCTGGCGTCCTGAATTTTCTTGGAGGCTGTTTTGCAACTTTTAATTGGGGGAAGGGAAATCTAATATTTGAAGAATAATGAAGAAAGGGGAGAGAAGAAGCTGGACCCAGGGCCAAGCTGGCCTTGTGACAACATGTCACCACGAGATGGACGGCACGGCCTCTGATAGGCTCTGAGACTCAATCATCCCTTTAGGTCTGCAGCAGATGCATGGTCATCTAAATCAGCCGGCCGCCCTGAACACACCCTAACTCGCAAATAGAATGTAAAGCACATCGTGTTTGAAACTCTAGCTGAGCCTGCCCTCGACAAAGACTGGGGAAGTTTACAAAAGCCTCTTCAAGGTCTGGGCCCCTCTCACGGTGGCCAAGGGGTGCCCTCTGAGTCTGAGGTCCCACCATCTCTCCCATTCTGGGGCTTTTTATTGTTTTGTTTTGTTACCGAGGATTGGTACTTAACCACTGGGCCACATCCTCAGCCCTTTTTCATATTTGATTCAGAGACAGGGTCTCCCTGAGCTGCTTAGGGCCTCACTAAGTTGCTGAGGCTGGCCTCAGCAGTCCTCCTGCCTCAGCCTCCCAAGCTGCACCTGGCTCCATTCTGGGGCTTTTAAAGTATGTTCCTCTCTCCCTCCTGGCCCTGTCTCTCATCCCATCAGAGGGGGATGGCTCCTCCTGACTCTCTGGATCATTCCATGTATCCACCCACCAAAAGATTTTCTGAGTGTGAAGCCTCAGGTGAAGGCCAACGCGTTAGACCTTTCTGACAGCCGCCAGGGGAAGGACACGCCCAGCTGGCCACCTTCTCCTGGTGGATGGGCCTCCCTACGGCGGCACGTGGCCCAGTCTGGTCCAGAGGGAAAGCACTGCCCTGCCTGGGGCCTGGGGACCACTCCTGCCGTCGCCGTCGCCCCTCGCACCCTCCCAGGGCTGGTTTCTCACTCTCCCGTGTTCACTGCAACGTGCTCTCAGCGACCCCCACCACGCAGAGGTTCCCCGTCCCCCAGCCCCACCCTCCTCCCAGACCTGGGGCCCGCAGCCTGGTTCCTTGGAGGTCGAGGTTCCCTTGATCAGGGTTTTTGCCTTTTTACTCAGATGGGGTTAAATCGCGGTCTCGCTGTGGCCTGCTACTCAGAATCAACAGAATACCACAGACGTGACTGCAGGTCACGCAGACAGGCCTGATGCTCCTTTGAATACGGTCCCAGGCTCCGTGTTATGCCATCGGGATTCAGGACCTTCCAAACCATCCCGTCCCCTCGCCTCCGGCCCTCCCAGACACCCTGGCAGGCCTGGCCCCTCCTGTCCACGGCTGTCATCGCTTCCTGACATTATAAACTGCCATCTTTGGCAAGGCCCTTCCCAGGCCAGCCTGGCCCTGTGGGGGGAGAGGGGGACTCCTCACCCACACGTGCTCTCGGGAGAGGTCCCTGCTGGGGTGATCCTGGACATTCAGGCAAGACCCAGAGAGACTGTAGAAGTGGGCTTCGCTGCCATGAAAAGCCATGGAGCCCAGCTAACCCTGAAGCCATCGTCACAGGCAAACCAGGGCCTCACGTAATTCTGGGCTTAAACCCAGTGTCTTCCAGAGAGACCTAAAAACAATCCTGAGAAACAAAAAGCCGCTGTTCACCAGAGGAACTTTTTACAACACTGCGGCTGTGTTTTATTAGAGGAAGAGGCCCGAAGAGGAGGCCAGCCACAGTCTCCGGTGCTCATTTAGGCTGATGCTAAAACACTCTGGTCTGAAACGTCCTCAAGGCTGGAAGTAGATTCTTCGAGGCAATCTGCGGTTCTGGAGTTCTTCTATAAAAGGCGCGTGCGAACAGTTTTAGAAATCAAAATGAAACCTCACGAAACTTAGGAAGAGCCCGTTTCCTTTAGAACTTGCTTTTCCGTTTCTGGAACTCTCTCCTGAAGAATCAGTCGGCTATGGCAACAGAGATGCCACGTAAGGATCTTCAAAAATAGAAAACAAGCTAGATGCTCTGCCACCAGGAGGGGTGAGCCTGTGCAGCTATTAAAATAGGTGTCCCCGGAGCGCTGCCTATCGAGAGTGCGTGCTTATGTGACGCTGAAGTAATCACGAGATGGAAAGCTGTGCGGTAAGACGACGCGAAGATACCGTGGAAGACACTAGGGGAAACATGCCGGCTGTCAGCAGTGGTGGTCTCTGGGTGGGAGAAACATGTGGTCCTGTGTAGGGTTGTTTTTTTTTTTTTTCTCTCTTTCTTTTTTTAATATTTTTTAATATTTATTTTTCAGTTTTTGGTGGACACAACATCTTTATTTTATTTGTATGTGGTGCTGAGGATCGAACCCAGCGCCCCGCACATGCCAGGCGAGCGCACTACCGCTTGAGCCCTGTTTTTTTTCCTCTTTCACTTTTCTGTATTTAAGAGTTTTCTAGATGATTCTGCGTTACTTTTATAGGGATGAATCAAAACACACACAAAAGAAAGCACTGCTTCTAGGGACCGTCTGGGATCGAGGGTGGAACGCAGGGAGGGCTGCATGGACACGGCAGGGGACACGGCAGGGGTTTCTGGGCAGGGAGGCGGGCGGAGGAAGCCTGGGTGTCTCTCGGGGTGCGGGCCAGGCAATGGGAGCCCTTCTTCGGGTCCGTGAGAGCTGGCAGGATCCAGCAGAGAACGCCGTCCCGTCACTGGGAGCCTAGTGTGTAGTGAGTGGCAGGCGAGGGGCGGCCCTGGCTGCCCGTTCACTCCAGGCAGGATGGTGCTCTGTCCCTGGTCACTGTGACCACAGCACGCTGCTGCCTCAGTCTCCCCTCTGAGTTCTCGGAAGACCAGCCAGAGGATAAGAGTGAGGTGAGGCCCACAGACATGCAGCAGAGCACATGGAGGCCGCTCCAGGAGCGTTGGCCTCCTTGGCCTGTTAGGGTCTGTAAACAAGTCAGGATGGCGCCTGGCATTTTGCCAGAGGGAGTGGTTTGTGAAGTGACGCCATCCAGCCATTAAGTGTGGAGACTCCTTATTGGTTGACTGCTGTATCTAGTTTATGTTAATTAGATAGGCTGTGTGGAATGTATATATACCCCTCCTGTCCTACAATAAAGGGCTCCCACTCCTGCTGTATCAATCTACACAAGTTGCTCATCACCCCCGGTTATTTTGCTGCAGCCGGACTGCGGCATCGGCCCAGGGGCTGCCTCCTCACTGGCTCTGCGCCGGGCACAGGTGCAGCCCAGCAGTCAGAGGCCAGGGCCTGCCGTTCCTGCCCTCTGTCCTGAAAGGTCTTGACTGGCGGGTGCTCTTGGCAGGAGCAGCAAACAGTTATTAATCCAGTCACTCAATAAACACTTGTAGGGGCAGGGGGACGCAGAGGCTCCAAGTCCTGGCACTCATGGTGCTTAAACTCCAGGGCAGGGACCAGGCCACGAACAGATAAAAATACAAACTAATGTCCTTCACAGTCACTGCTGTGGAAAAAATAATGGACTGAGGGAAGAGAGAGACCGAAGGCTCTTTTCTAGACCAAGTATTAAGAAGATTCCTCCCTAAGGAGGTGGAATTTGATCAGAGAACTAAAGAAAGGGATGGACATGAATATCTGGAGTCATGTTCTGTGTTGGAAGAACAGGTGCAAAGGCCCTGGGGCAGGAGCACAGCAAGGAAACCAGTCTGGCTGCAGCACAGGGAGCAAAGCGTCAGTTGGTGAACACTGAAGCCAGAGATGTAGCCAGGAGCAGGCCATGCCGGGCCTCTTGGTGCATAGCAAGGACTTCGTATTTTATCCTAAGAGTGATGAGAGGCCACTGCATGGCTGTCAGCTGGGGAGTAAAGTGATTTTGTTTTTACAACAAAATTAGCTACCATTGGGCAGGAAAGAATTTGGGCGAGGAAGCCACTGCAGAACTCCACCAACGACCACCCTGAGGACGGTGAGGGACAGGAGGGGAGTGGGCACGTGTGAAGACGGCTCATAGGGCTGGGGGATGGGCTGAGTGTGAGGCAGATGAAAATTTTTTCAAAAGCCTCAAGGAACATTGCAAGGTCCTCAGCCTGAGAAACAGAGATGGTGGCACTACTTGGCCATCGGGGGAGCCCTGGGGGAGCACTGGTGCTCTGCCCTGTTTGTTTGAAGGGGCAGAGCAGATGCCTGGGTGCCCAGCCCACACCCTGCAGCCTCAGCACAGCAGTGCCCAGCTGCCAGCATCCCTGCCCGAGCGCGTTCTCCCCTGTGACGGGGACGCTCTGCCCTGTGCCCAGCCCAGCTGTGGGAGCCTCTGGCAGACACTGGCACCCAGAAGCTGGTGTCTGTGCACCCCAACCCTGGAGGGTGGGAGCAGGGAGGCGCTGGGTAACTCTGCCCGTGAGCCCTGCGTCACCACCTACTCAGCCCTTCCCAGCCTAGTGTCCCCAACTCCCCACCAACGGTTTCCTGAGCCACCCCCCAAACTACTGCACCAGAATCCTGGCTCTGGATCGGGTCTGGGACCATCTAAAGTAAGATGGGGACACCAGAACCCCTCGATCCCTTAGGCCCTGCTCTTCCCGTCTGTGGCTGGCCCCCTCTTTGGCCACGTGTTCTCCCTGCCTCCCGCAGAGCAGCAGGAGCAGGGCCCAGACCACTCAGCCTGCCCTGGTTGACCCGGAGGAACCAGATGGAGTCCCATTCATCAACGAGATGGCCACTCGGGGCCGTTTTACCCGCGGCCTGCTAATAATCAATTGCCTCTTCTTTCCCGCCAGTCAGGGGCCGCCCGTCCTGCTGCCTCGTCTTCAAAACCAACAGAGAACTGGAGGGACGGGATCTGGGAGGCTCTGGGGACCTGTGAAGGGCCTGGTCTGTCCCCGCCTTCTCCAGGCAGTTGAGCAAATGCCCTGAGACAGAAAGGCCACACACTCTTAGCAGCCACGTCGACTCCACTTAGGAAGCGCCGAGTCTACGAGAAACTAAGCCTGTCGTCAGAAGGGGGGGGCAGGGAGACCTGACCGCCAGGAGCCCGGCTCAGGAGCAACGTGTTTGCACAGTGACATTCATATGTCACAGACGATTCTGAGTCGCCACTTTTCGTCTTCCTTCTGTTGATGTGGACTCACTGCGAGGAAAGTCGTTAGGAAAAAGGAAAAAAAAAAAAAAAAAAGAAAGAAAGCAAAGCTGTAGAGAGACCCTTTGGTTTAAGCAAAGAATGCTTGGTACGGAAGGTGGCCCTGTCCCTGCCCTGGCTGCTGAAGCAGGGTCCCCTCTCTGCAGACAGAAAGAGCTCAGGTGCCCAGTGACGTCACAGCAGGCATGCTGGGAGCTGCCCCTGGCCTCGGTCTGCAGAGGGGCCCGGCCTAGACGCAGGCCCTGGTGGGCGTCTACCAGCTGTGACCCGGCGTGTTGTGGAGCCTCTCGGAGCTTGGTTTTCTCAGGAGCAGGGTGGGGACGACCCCCCGCTCACGGGGCAGCTGGGTGAGCAGCAGCTGGGCCCCAGCTGACCGGGCCTTCCATCAACCCGCCCCCCGCTCCTCCAGGGGCTGCAGCTGAAGGCCACCCGGCAAATCCCCCGGACCCCTCAAAGGCCTCAGCAAAACCAGCTCAGTGGTCCTCAGGGCTAAGGGATTGCCGCTGGGAATGCAGGGGGACACCGTGGGGCAGGCTCTGGCCAGCCCTCTGCGCCTCCTCCAGAGGCCCCTGCGATACATCTGCCTCCCCGCCTCTGTATCAGCACCCGGCACAGCCTGGCGCTCCGTGGGGGACAGGCCGGGGCCAACCCCGCGCCTGCCCTTTTTCCTTTGAGTAACCTACTTCCTTGAGCCCCGTATCCATATCTGCAAAGCAGCTAATTCCCGCTCTAAGGGGTTGTGAACCTGAGCTGATGCAAGAGACCTCTCCAGAGCGGCCCGTGCCCGGCCCCCTGCAGACACTCAGAACCACCACTGTTACTGTCTGCAGAATGAACTCACAGATAAAAAGAACTCCATCTGATTGACACGCACACATGACAACCGAGGCATGCCTCACCGTGCCGTGTGTCAAGATGTGGCCCAGCCATTTCCTAGAGTGGCAAACACTCCGTCCAGCCCTGACTCTGTGCGAGCATTGTTCTTGACGGGTCCTGATCTGTGCTTGGGATGTGCAGGTGAACAGATCACCCGACCCACCTGCCACCTCCCAGCAGGCACAGAACAAGGAGAGTGTGGTCACAAATGACACCAAGGGAGTCTCACAGCATCTGCCCCCAAATATATATATATCATATATGTGTACCATGTGTAAAGTATGTATTTTATATACACGCATACGACATCTATATATATATGTACACCATGTATAAAGTATGTATTATATATACACGCATACGACATCTATATATATATGTACACCATGTGTAAAGTATGTATTATATATACACGCATACGACATCTATATATATATGTATACCATGTATAAAGTATGTATTATATATACACGCATATGACATCTATATATATACACACACATACACACACACACACACACACACATACACACATATATATACACACATACACACATGTATATATTTTTCTCCACTTTCCCCTGGAAAGAACCAAGTGACCAGGTTAGCATCGTCGGTGATAGGCCACCTTGACACTATGGACACGGCCACAGCAGGGGTCTGCATGGGGAAGGACCTGCTCAGTGGCATTCTTGCAGAAGCTTAGAAAGCCCAGTCTCATCACGAGACAGTAATGGAGAAACCGGAACTGAGGGACAGGCTGCAGATAAGTGACCGGCACGCCCAAGGGTCAGGATGGTGGACGACACGGGGATAATGAGGAAGTGTCACAGCCGTGGGAGACGGGAAGCCAAGTGCAGCGTGGGGCCCTGACGTGGAGCTGGATGAAGTTCACAGTTCAGATGTCAGGGAGCCTCGAGGGGGACACAGATGGACAAGGTCCAGGCAGAGGGTTCCCGGAAGACAGAAGGCGCACCCAGGAGGCGAGTGGTAACGAGGGGAAGAGGCTTCACGGGAGGACTCAAACCTGAGCTGCGCCTTTCTTCTTCTTGCATTTTTAAAGCCCAGGACCCACGGTCTCCCTCTCCCCACCCCTGTCCTCTGAGCTCTAACCCAGGGGGAGGGAATGAGCTGACGGCTTGGCGGAGCCTGATTTGGACCTGACATTTTCATCCACTATTAATATAAATATTAGATGGCATAAAGTCAGATGGCTTTCAGACAAAATATGTCATTTAAGTGGATCTGCCAAACTGGGAGGCAGCCCTGGGCTCAGCATTTTCTAAAACATAGTCCTCTTGTTCCTTGGGGAGGAGGGGACCTTGGGGTCCCAGATCTCTACCAGCGAAAGCCTTCTCCAAGGGTCGGACACAAAGCCAGTGCTGAGAGACGCTCCCTCGCACTGGAACGTGTGTGCGTGCACGCGCTTGTACAAGATTTCCGATTTCTAGAACTCACCTGAGAGTTGTTCCACGTCATTCCCGGTTTCCTTCACTGTCCCTTGACCCTCCATGCCAAGGGCTCCCCTTCCTCTCTCCACTGTGTCCATGTCCACGTCCTGTGCGTCAGGGTCCACCCTACCCGGCTTCTCCTCCTGACTTTCCCAGCCTTCTGTTTCGGGGCGTCTGAGGTGAGGTGGTAACAGCTTTGGGGCCGGTGGGATCCACTCCTTCATGGACTCACGCGTCCATTGGAGACGATTCCCGAGGAACACTGAGGCCCAAGACAAGCTCTCCTTTATGGAGCTGATATATTAGGGCTCGGGGAGAAGGTAGTCGGTGAGCAAGGGAAGAAGACGCAGAGAACAGTGACGTTGAGGAGCACTGTGATGGAACTGAGTCAGACGATGTCACTGGACTAAGAGGCTACTGTAGTTCGGGGGTCAGGATATTTAAGTTCAGACCTAAACAAGAGAGGTCAGCCCTGTGAATACGGGGGACAGGAGGAGAGGGTTTCAGGCAAATGGAACTTGAGCTAATGCAAGATGAAACTTGTCACCCCTTGAAAATGGTGTGTCTAGGTCCCTTGAGTGGCCCAGCTTGAGCCCCGATCCTCAGGGCCTGGAAGGGCCCAGGGATTAGCGCAGGAACATACGGCATAGTCCTAAACACAGAAGAAACAGATCCTAAACTTATGTTTCAACAGATATTTTGGCTGCTGCTCTGTGGTGAGGGGACTGGGACGGTGGAAACAGATCCCAGGCTTAGAAGCAGGGAAGCCATCCCCGGAGGGTGTTGCAGTGAACCCAGTCAAGATGGCGGCTCCCGGGCTGGGTGGTAAGGATAAGAGCAATGAATTTATTTGCTTTGGAAGAAAAGCTGATGAAAAACAGAAAGAATCAAGATTGCTCCTGGGTCTTTGCCAATGATGGGTGACGGTTCCAGTCATTGAAATAAGGACCCCAAGACAGGAAGAGATCGGGCAGGAAATGAAGAGTCCCATTTAGACATGTTAAGTTTGGAAGGTTTATTAGTGAATTGACTGAAGCCCTCAGCTCATCTTTTATATGTCTCACCAGACGAGGGAGTTTGAAGCCCCAGACTTTCCTTTCCTTTTCAATTCCTTGTTAAGCAGGAATAAAGAGAAGGATAACTGAATAAAACGGCCTTTGTAAAACCCTCTTATTTGCAGAGGTTTGGTGGCAGAACCACATCCTCCCAGGCAGGCAGAAGTAGCCAATCAATCACCATGTCATACCATGCAATTGTTCAGGGAGCAAACTAATTAAAAATTTAATCCTATGATTTTTATCTTAATCTTTTTTCCCATTAGTTTTGATCAATGCCCACAAATACAATTTAGCAGAACTTTTCATGTAGATAGATGACGGAGTGGGGTACCTAATGAGTCTGTTTGTTATGAACCCATTGATAACTGAAATTTATATGCTAATTACTGAAAACCACTGATGAATTTTTAAAGCATTTTATTAAACAAGAAAGCTATGCTCCCGTTATCAAATGAAATCCCTTGCCACCTTCTGCTCACCGATTGTTCAAGCCTGTTACTCTCGACTTTCAGTGGTTTAGTTGCTGTGTAGTAAACTTGGGAAAAGTCTTCCAGTTCTACCGGGCACTGTAACTTGGGCAATAGTGAGACTTGTACAGATTCCATAAATTTCTCAGCTACCTGGGGACTCTGATGCACTCTGTCCCCCTGTCCCCTACTCCCCCAAAAAAATTCAGGTTAGAAACAATATATGACAACTAAGCAGAGCAGGATGTGGCCACCTCTGAGGGAGAGCGAGCTTTGCAGCCTGGTCCAATGCCACGGTGAAGGAGGTTGTGGTCTTGCTCCTTAGGTCTGCCATCAGGAGGTACTCGTTTAGTGACCATCTCTCCTAAGGACTGTGGCAAATCTCTCTTACTTTCAGGTCCCACAGCACCTATTTGAATGCCAACATCGGTGGTAAGCTCCTTCAAGGGAGAGTCCATTTAAAAAATGAAGGTCAGTGGCTCTGGTCGCCTGTGACCTTCTCAGCCCCTTTCATAGGGCTATTTACCTTGGCTCTTCACTGCCATCTCAATAAAAGGAGGCGAAGAATGAGGAATGGGGCCTGCCACCCATGAAAACTACCCAATTAAGGCTCTTCATCCTAGACGTGGCCTCAGAAGCCAGAAGGTTTACCAGAAGCACAGTGCTCAGTGGATGGTAAAAACAGTTTAATGGTTAAAACTAAAGGGACCGGTATGTGGTTAGGTACCAGGAATCCCAGAGACTGGGGAGGCCGAGGCAGGAGGATTGCAAGTTGGAGGTCAGCGAGATTTCGTCTCAAAATGAAATGAAAGGAAGAGGACTGTGGATGTCGCCCAGGGTCACAGCGCTCGCCGAAGTCTCCAATATGGCCAATAAAACCCGAAAGGGGAAGCAAAGAGTTTCCGTGCACGCTCCTCGCGCCCGCGAAGCCCGGGATACTGCGCACTGTCTGCCCACGCGCGCCCCGTCGGCCACCATCAAGCCCCACAACCGCGCAGGGTGGCTTTTCATCTCCGCCACCCCGGCTCCATCCCTCCTGTCCTCGTCGGTCCCCCTTAGATGCCCTCCATGCGGGACAAGCCGCGGGCCGCAGAGCCTCGGGCCCTCGAGACCCGGCAAGAAGAGAGGAGACCAGCGGGCGAAGCCAGCACAGACCGCCTCAGGTTCCCAGCCTCTGAGGGACCCCAGGGCAACTGGAGAGGAAGTGACGTATCCCTGCACAGGAAACGGAAGTCGGGCGCGGGTTCGGGCCGCCGCCATGCTGTGTGTGGCAGGAGGGCTTTCTGAACCCCCGGGCTCTGACCTTCCGCTGCTCTCCTCTTTCCTTAGCGCCATGCTTCCTCCTCCCGCTCGTGAACCCAGCAGGTACTGTGGCCTCGCTGCCAGAGCCCAGAGAACACGGTGCGCCGCCCTTCAGGTTTCGCGGAGGCCGAGGGACTCACCGCAGGAGGGGGCGGAAGGACTCGGCTGGAGGCCCGGGGACGGCGGGCACGTGGGCTCAGCCGTGGAGGCCTCCAGGGAGGCTTGTTGGCCGCGGTCCTTTGAGCTAGGGCCACCCTGGAGAGCAGGGGAGGAGGGAGAGTTGCAGGTGTATGGTGACACGGCAGCTGCGGAGCGGGGGTGACCCCCCAGGCGTCTGCACCTGTAGCCGAGAGGACGCTGGGGTGACACGCCAAAGGGAAAGCAGGAGGCGGCCGAGGAAGCAGTTGGTTTTAGGAAGGTTACGCCCGTGGAACTTTCTAGTGGAGAAGTTCAGCAGGCCAGCCCGGGTGCCTGTTCGGACCAGGAGGTCCGGACTGAAAGGAAAGTGACCACAGCACTTGGAGGGACCCAGAGATCTTTATTGCAGTAGTGAGAAAGAGGAGAAGAGAGAGAGAGAGAGAGCAAAAGCGAGAGAAGAAAAGGCGAGAGAGCAAGAGGGGGCCCCGGCAGGAGAGAGTTTTTATAGCCAAAAATGTAACAGGGTCTCTGGGTCTGCAAGCTGCCTTGTTGGCGTGCAGTGATTGGATCACACAGTAGTTGCTAAGGGTGTCATCTTCTGCCTTCAGGTAGATGGGACAGGGGTCAGATGTGGGTTTCCATTGCACCAGACAGGTGGGGGTCGAGTGTTCAGCTTTGATTGGGGTTGAGCGTTCAGACTTGACACAAACAGGTGATAAAGGACCAGACAGAGGGGGGTTTGAGTGCGTGGGTTATCCTGCAGCTGACATTCCTTCAGCCTGCCCTGCACCTAACACGGACCTCCTAGTGGAGAGACCTGAGCTGGAGGCCCAGACCTCCTGGTGGGGAGACCTGAGCCGGAGGCCCTTGCCCTCCTTGGGGCTCCTGGATGGAGCAGCTGTGGGAACAGGCAGGACCGCCCAGGAGCTTGTCTGCTTCTAAGGAAGAGGAGGAGCCAGCAGCCTCCTGAGAAAAAACCAGAGAAAGTGACAGGCTGGGCGGGCTTCAGGGAGGGGCAGGCACCTGGGTCATTTTGTCTAGAAGTCACTCTAGAGACTGAGAAATATCATGACTGGACAGACGTTGCCGGTAGCCAGAGCTGAGTGGAATGGGGAGAAGGCTGGCTTGAAATGAGGTGAGGAAATGGAGAGATGAACCCAAAAATCCTTCCAAGAAGTTGCCGGTGAAGAAATGAGATAGTGGGAGGAAGCGTGGAGACTTTATTTATGTATTTTTAGTTACAGTCGTGTGCTGTTCAGTGACAATGCGTTGTGTCCTTAGGCAATTTCATCATTATGCAAACACCATAAAGAGTATTCACAAAATCCTAAGTGGCGTTAAAGATGCGTTCTGGCAAATGAGTTTCCTCCACAGCAAGCTGAAGTCGAGTTTCCAGAAGTTCCTCAGCTTCTCCCCATCAGCACTGGCAGACTGCACGCTCACGTTCACATGGTGGAATGAGTCCTCCATCACTGAACCGCCCAGAGCCAACAGGGAACTCACCATCAAAGTTAGGTCCCACTCTTTCTTTGAACATTGCAAACAAACTTTTTGTTTTGTCCGGATCGCCGTGGAGCTGAGACGGTGTGTTTTTGTGGATGGCCTTGGGTTGAGGTCACTGGAAGTTCCTCCAGATCTGATGCAGACCCTTCTTGAATCCTTGCGAATTTCATTCCCTTTGAGATGGCGGATCCTTCAGCAGCTTCTGCCCTTTGTTTCTATCCGCCAGGTTGTAGCTGTGGTGGACGAGACACGCCCGACTCGTGAGCAGCAACCATCCCTGGTTTTTGTTTTCCACCTTGGATTTTATACCTTCCTTTCCCAGGATGGCTGCCTGAGGTCAGCTGTTTCAATATCGATGAGTTGGAGCCAGGGGTTTGTAATGTTGATCATCCCAGGGCCAAATCGACCTCTGTCCTAGAGTAGCTTATGGGGTTGGTTTATAAGAAGGCAGAATGGGGTAGGACAGATGCCGAGCACAGGTGGAGGGGCTGACCTCAGGCAGTAACCCAGGGAAGGAAGAGAAGAGATTTGGGCGGTTGAGCAGGTTGTGCATTTTACAAGTCCAGGAGGCACTGTTGAGTTCAGTGTTACCCTAATTTTGAAGAGTAACCATAGCTATTTCCTGGAAGATGGTAGTAAAGAGCCTGGAGGAAAGGGCCCCTTTTTGAGTCACATAAAATGGCTATAGCAGCTATGGGTGGAGTTTGGTGCTGGAGGCCGAGGTCCTTCGGGCCTTGTGGCGTGTGTTCTACCTGGGAAAGGGAGAGGAGATCGCTGAGGGAGGAGGAGGACGACTCGAGCTTTGATAACTGTGGGAAAGACATGCATGGCTGTTGGAGTTGGGGGAGAAGGCAGAGGAGAGCGGATGTTAGCCACTGAGGTCCCTAGATCATGACTCCTCAGTGAGCTTACGATGTCTGAAACCACGGTCCATGAGAGAGCCTTGCTCACGGTAGGGGTCAGGAGGGAGCAGAGAACTGCTCTGTGAAGGACCAGAGAAGAGCCAGTGCTGCCCTTGGGCGCGGCACCCACGCGCCCTCTTGTTTCCCAGGTTCTGTTATCACCCTACTTGTCTCTTTTAAAATGCCTCCTCCCCTGGGAATCCAGTGAGTTCTAATTACGGAGTCCTCCGTCGCTCTTGGTGATTTTACAGATCTCAGTGAGTTCTGAGGAAGACCAAGGGGCTCAGCGTTTCCTGGGCTCACCTAAGACTGACACGTCGAGGCCTGGAATCTCACCTGCGCCGCCTCCTCCAAGTGCTCCTGCTGCGCTGTTAACTGGGAGTGGTCGGTGCAGACACCTGGGACACATGAGTTGAGACAGAAGTGTCTGTGGGCAGTCACCATTGTTATGTCACCTCATTTTTTAGGAAACTGAGCTTTTTTTGCCTCTCGTACCTGGGCAGGCAGATTGGGATGGACTCTCCTCCTGCGGACTTTTCTACATTTCTTTTGAAGGGCATTGGGATGTCGATCCTGTTTCATGGGGAAATGTCTTTTATGAAAGTGAAGCCAGAGGCCACCTTTTAAGAACGCAGGGGCCAGGGGTGGGGGCGGGGGCAGTGAGTGGTGCTTAACCTGCACAAGGCCCTGGGTCCCTCCCCAGCACCCCCTCCCCAGATAGGCTTCCAGGAAGGTAGACTGGATTCACTGCACCCTCTTTTCCCCACAGAGTCTGACGGGGAGCCCTGGAGATGATGCGTGAAACCAACTTAGGAAGACAGAGAAGTGCGGAGGGCGAGGGAGCCTACTCCGGCTGAAGGACCAGGAAAGGGGCAACCAGCAAAGCAGCTTGCCATCAGTGACCCCTCTCCTCCAGCCAAAGGCCACACACAAAATGACAAAAGCAGGGAGCCCCGTCCCGGCTGATGGGTATCTCCATGTTTGTGGAAGAAATATTTAAGAAATGGAAGAAAGAAAAGGGACATAAAGGCTAACGTGTCCTCACTCAGGCTAGTGAGATAAGGACACTAGGATGTGATACCGTGTGTGTAAAATACCTGGAGCATCACTAAGGAAGGTGTACAGAGAGGCGTTCAAAAGCACTGTAGATAGGGAATTCTAAGGGGGGAAATGTTCAGGAATCTCACAGGCAAACGAGAACAAAACCAGGATTGAGAAAACAGAAAATACAAACTGTCGGGATAAGTCCTCGAGTATCGATGATTCCGTTAAGTGTAAATGGCCTAAATACACAGACGCAGATTGGCAGAGTCGGTGAGAAAACCGGACCCGACTACGCGCTGTCTACAAGAAACTTTAAACAGATCTATGTCGGCAGCCAAAAGGGTGGGCAAAGACATTATGTAAACAACCAAAGGAGCCGTGTTCACACCACATGATGTAAAGTTTAGGGCAGATGAAACTCCCAGAAGTGGAGAAGGACACGATGAAATGTTTAGAGTCAACCCAACAAGGAGAGGCACTCCTAGATGTGTAGCCACCACCAACAGAGCTGCAGGATACAGGAAGCAGAGAACTGATAAACCAGAAGGAGAAATGGGCAAAACCCACCCTGAACAATTGACCGGACGAGTAGGCAGAATAGCGAGGATGTCGAGGCACTCACAACGCCATCAGCCAGCAGGATCCCATCAGCATTTATACAACGCACCACCCGCTGTCCCAGTGCGCACTCAAAAAGAGTCCTTGGGACAAGTGCCGAAATGGACCATCCCACGGGGTTTAGCACAGACCTCCTCAAATCGGACATAGTTCAGATCATCCAGCGTGCTCTCTGACTACACTGAAGTCCACCCAGGGGTCAGTAACAGAAAGACGGCCGCAAGCTCTCTAAATACCTTGGAACCAGGCAACGGGAACAGTGCACAGGCCAAAGAGGAAGTCTCCAGGGAAACAAGGCCACGGTGAACTTAGAGAGAAAGGACGACCCAGAGTCCGTGACACAGAGCTAGACAGCGTGAGGAAATGTAGAGCCTTGTGCGTTAGGAAAAAAAAAAAAAAAAGGAGTGGCTTGGCTATAGCTCGGTGGTAGGACACTTGCCTCGCATGCAAAAGGCCCTGGGTTCAGTCCCCTGTGCTGCAAAAATAAATATAAATCAAGGAACTCTAAATAAAATCCTAGGTTCTACCTCAAGAACCTAGAAAAAGATGGAGACAAACCCATCGCAAGCACAAGGATAGAAATAATAAAGAACATCAATGAAATCAAAGATATGGACAACTGAGACAGGTGGTTCTTTAAAAAGTTTTATTATTATTTTTATTTTTTGACAAATCTCTGCAAGACTGGCAAGAAAAAGAAACAAATCACCAATCGCAGAAATGAAACAGGGTCTTGCTCCAGATGCTCCAAAGCCAAAGATATCCTCAGGTAACTGCAGACAGCTGTGCACAGTGTGAGCTGATGATTCCAATGGCCACGTGACTTCTATGAAAATGGAACTTGTGATTTAAAGTCTTCCAAAAAGGAGCTCTCTAAGCGACGGTTTCACAGGAGAATTCGAACAAACCTTGGAGAGTTATTTTCTATACAGTCTTTTGTAGAAAGGGGAGCAAAGACTTCTCGATCCGTCTGATGAACCTAATATTTCTCTAGTACAAAGACCAAAGTACACACAAAAAGAAAAAGACCAACGTGCCCCATGAATACAGGTACACAAAACACCAACATTTTAGCCACATTTGAAAAGAATTATAGCCCGTGACCAAGGGGGAGCTTATTCCGGGGCTGCAAGTCTGGTTCGATATCGTCAAAGTCAGCACAATCCAACACTGAACAGGCCAAGGAGGAAGAATCCCCTGATCCCATCCATATGGATGTCGGACAGTGACAAGGTTCTGCATCCTCCACGAGAGATAAAAACAGAAATAGGACAACTGCAACCTTTAAAAAGAGCATCTTCAACACCTGCAGCCAATAAAAACACCTGATGTTGAAAGAGGAGTCCTTTCTCCCTACGGTCAGAAAGTGGCTCTGCTCAGGTGCCACTGTCACCCAACACGGCTCTGGGACTTCTGGCCACGCGAGGAGGCAGGAGGGGAATGAGAGACACTCGTCAGGGGGAAAAAGAAATGAAATGGTCTGTGTTTTCAAAGAATGTGATTTCTACTCAGAAAACCCCAATGAACCTAAAAAGAAGAAAAACAGAACTAACGTGAGTTTGGAAAGGCCGAAGGACACAAGATGAATAGATGAAAACCCACTGGATTTTTATTCCTAGCTACAAGCACATGAACATTCAAGTAGAAAATACCACACCACATTTAATTGCTAAAAATTGTGAAGTATTTAAGTAGAAATTTCACAAAGTCTGGAGGATTTGTATGTAGAAAACTACAAAATGCTGATTAAAAATATCAAAATCGGGCTGGGGATGTGGCTCAAGCGGTAGCGTGCTCGCCTGGCATGCTTGCGGCCGGGGTTCGATCCTCAGCACCACATACAGACAAAGATGTTGTGTCCGCCAAATACTAAAGAATAAATATTAAAAAATTCTCTCTCTCTCTCACTCTTTCTTTAAAAAAAATAAAAATAAAATATCAAAATCTAAACAAAGAAGGGTGTAGCTCAGTGGGACAGCACTTGCCTAACGTGCACAAGGTCACGGGTTCAGTCCCCAGTACTGCAAAGCAAACAGAAAACCAAAAACAAAACAAAAAAACCAACAAATAGAGCAGCAGCATACGCTCATGAATTGAAAGATTCAGCATAGTAAAGATAGTTCTGCCCCAAATTGATTTGCATGCTTCGTGCAATTTTTATCAAAATCACAGACACATTTTTACATATAGGAATAAAGTTATTCTAAAAATTATGTGACTAGACAAAGAAACCAGAATAGCTGATACAATGTTTGAAAAAGGAGGGGGAAAACCGTGACTTGATTTCGACTCTATAGTATCAAGACGGTGGTGTTGGAGCCGGGGCAGTGGCGTGTACCTATGAATCCCAGCAACTCAGGAGGCTGAGGCAGGAGGATCACGGGTTCAAGGTCAGCCTTAGCAACTTAGGCCCCGAGCAACTTAGTAAGATTCTGTCTCTAAATAAAATATAAAAAAGATTTAGAAAGGCCTGGTGGTTTGGCTCAGTGGTTAAGCCTCCTTGGGTTCAATCCTCAGTAACAATAACAACAGAAAAGATGGGTGGCATTGGAAGAGGGGGTGGACAGAGCCCCAGTGGAACAAGACAGAGAACCCAGAAGTAGATTCACACAATTATGCTCCACTGATTGGCAAGAAAGATGCGAAAGCAAATCAGAGAAAGAAGGCAGTCTTTCAGCAAGTCCTGCTGGAATAATTAGGACTTCCACAGACTAAAAAAGAAAAGAAGCGCGAGTGTTACAACTTTAAAAAAAGGACTTCAGTCTTGCACACAGGAATGAGCTCAAAATAGGTCGTGAACTTAAGTGGAGACCATAGAACTGGTGGGGAGAAAAGAGAATAGAATCTTCAGGATCCGGGCTGGGGGCAGAGGGGACGGTCCTTGGAGAGGGGCCCTGGGGGGAGGATCGCGGAGCAGCTGGTTCAGCTCTGAGTTCTATGTTAATGGCAATCATCTCTCCTTTCTCTGATCCGAAGCTGCCTGGGAGCCTCATGCGTGATGTGACTTACTGAGACGCTGCAAAAACTGATGCTGCCAAGAATAACTGTGGCGCCTAGATTCAGGGCGAGTGTGTGTCAAAGGCCCCGGCAAAGCTTCGCAAACGTCCGAGTTTCAGTGATCTCGTCTCATGCTGCAGGAGCACGTTACAGACCCGTTTCCCCAAAGAAAATCGTTTTATGACTTAATGTGAAAGCAGCCCCCTCCCAGCCCCTTCAGCAAAGCTCCCCCCAGGGCCCCTGTGGCTCCTGGCCTCAAAGAACTCCTTGCACTGTCTCCTGCCGTGTCTGCTCTAAAAAGGCCAAGCCTTGTATTTTGTCACTTTTGAAGCTCGCCGTGTTGGCAGCTCTGCTCTCAGTCTCCCTACGGCTCAATTAACTGCCCACGGTTCCTTCCAGGGTGGCAGGGAGGCCCAAGGTCCCCTCCCTCTGCCTCATTATTTCATACATTTTGGAGCACTGACCTTTAGTGCTGAATTTTACTGCGTTTCTGGAGGCAGGGAGGAGAGGAGAGGGGAGGCATGCTCACCTTTGGAAGAAGAGAGAACGTTCCTTCAGCACGATTCTACCAGGTGATGCCCACCCAGTGCCCGGGGACTCGGTGATCCCCGCCTTTGTCACCATGTGGCGTTTCCATCTCAGCCGTCAGGGTTTCCGTGTGCCCTTCGCGCATTCGTTGGCCCAGTGGACGGCCTCTTCTAGATCTTTCACATTTAAAAATTTCTTATTCTGTGACCACTCCTTTTGGTTGGCAGGTAATCACCGTGTGCATGTGTGGGGTGCAGCGTGACACGAACCTCGTTCACACCGTGTAAGGATGACATCAGGTGACCAGCCTGCCCGTCCCCTGGGACGCTCACCGTTTCTGGCAGTGAGAGGACTCGGAAACGCTCGTGGCCTTGTTGACCAGTCTTTCACGCGCTTTTCTGCTCTGTTCTGGTTAGTTGTCAGGACAGACACACGCACCTGGACCCGTCATACGGAAACAGAGCAGAGCTTCTCATTCTCTGGGGGTACATGATGGAGCGTCCATCAGCTGTGCAGCCCCACGTGCACACAGGGTGATAATGGCCAGTTCGCTCTCGTCTCCTACCCTTCCCCCTCCCCTCCCCTCACTGCCCTCTACCCAATCTAAAGCAACTCTGTTCTTCCCTAGCCACACACCCCGACCCCGCATTGTGAATTAGCATCAGAGAAAATATTTAGCCGTTGGTTTGGGGGATTGGCTTATTTCACTTAGCATGATATTCTCCAGCCCCATCCATTTACTGGCAAATGCCATAATTTCATTCTTCTTTAAGGCTGAGTAATATTCCATTGTGTAAATACACCACCATTTCTCTATCCACTCATCTGCTAAAGGACACCTAGATTGGTTTCATATGCTTTTCTATTGTTATTCACCTTATATAATTTGATGGAATTAAAAAATATATCCCAGATGTAAATCCTTTATTGGGTAAATGAATTGCAATTATCTTTTCCAAATCTTCACTTTGCCTTTGTACTCTCTTGGCAGTGTCTTTTCATGAAGGTCAATGCACATTTTTTTCCCTTTGTATGTGGGTGTTACTGGGTCACTTTTTGTTGTTTGGTTTATTTTTAAAGAATGTGGGCAGATTCACTGAAAGGAATACAAAGGGACACAGGGCTGTCCCTCACTGGCACGTCCTGTGGAGGACCAGGCCTAGGCGCCTCGGGGAAGGCATAGGCTCGGAGCAGCACTGTCCACCAGGAACGTGGTGACAGGCGCGTGCCTGTCACCCAGTTACCTGGGAGGCGGAGGCAGGAGGATTTCAAGTTCAAGGCCAACCTGGGCAACTCGTCTCAAAATTCAGAAAAACAAAATAGCGGTGGGGGGTGTGGTGGGGGGGGGAGTAAGGATGTCGCTCAGTAGCAGAGCACCCCCAAGTTCAATCCCGTCTGAAAAGGAAAAATAATAACACATGATGCTGGCTGGGTGTGATTTAAAATTCTTTCCAATGTAGCCACATTTGAGGGCAGGCACCAAGACACACACCGTAGTCTCAGGGGCTCCGGAGGCTGGAGTAGGGCACCACCTTTGCCAACGGGCCCAGAACACATTTCCTTCACCTCTGCTGCTTCCAGCCGTGTGGAAAACTTACCTTCTCTACATCTCACTTTTGTCATCAGAAAACCGAGACCAACCAGGCACTGGGCCCAAGCCTGGAATCCCAGCAGCTCTGGAGGCCGAGGCAGGAGGATCAAAGCCAGCCTCAGCAGGTTATCCAGGCCCTGAGCAACCCAGCAAGACCCTGTCTCTAAATAAAATATAAAAAGGGCTGGGGATGGGGCTCAGTGGTTGAGTGCCCCTGAGTTCAATCCCTGGTGCCAAAAAAAAAAAAAAAAAAAAAAAGAGAGTAAAGAGAACTAGAGAAATAATAGTGCCTGCCTGGGAAGCATGTTGTGAGGATGTTCTGAGAGTATACCGCCCCTGGCAAGGGGTAGGTGCCAGTAAAGGTCATTATTATCTGTTGATGTCTCCCATCCTAAAACACCGCAAGCAGAACTTACAGGGACATCAACATCAAAGAGAAAGAAGGACCAGGCTGAGGAAGGTGCGTCACACTGGACTCACCGGCGTCCTGTGACGGCTCTCTCAGAGTCGTTTCTGCATCTCCCGTGTCAGCAGAAACGCTGTTTCTAGGAGGCTCCTACCTCGTGGCCACCAGCCCTTGAACTCCGTGTCTTGGGAGGTCTTTACGCTCCCCGTGCAGGGGAGGTGCCACCGAGGGGACACTGAGGCCGCGAGAGAGTTGGAGACTCAGCCACTTCCAAGGGTCAACCTCAGGGACAGTCTCCCACGACCTGCCCGTCCCCCCCCCTCCCCGGGCTGTTGGTTCTCTTCAATAACCTTCTCCAAAGCAGCTTGGGAGCAAATTGAAATCCACACGGAGTCCTCGAGGGGCGACGGCCACTTCGTCCTCCCGTCCCTGCTCATTTCCGCCTGCTGCTGGGCGCACGCGTTGGGGTCTCAGCGTTGAGATTGTCACATAATCTTCACATTGTTTTCTCTGCAGTTTCATCAGGTAATCCTAAAGAGGATTGTCTGTACATTGTGTGATTAAAATGGAACGTGGCTCATGAAAAGAAATGGATTGCTAATAACACACAGAACCGTGGTGCTCTTTGAAAATATTTATTAGTCAATGAAACGAGGCTTCAGGATGTCACCACATCCCCCGCCCCGGCCCTGTATCCGCCCAGACATTTCAAATTGTATGATCCACAGATTGATTTTAAGGTATTTTGGGGTTGTGTTTGTGAATGTCAGGCTTCATTGAAGAATTATTTCTGCGTGTCCTAATACATCTTTTCTCCTTCATTCTCCTCTCCGGATGTCAGGGATGGATGGATCCAGTCTAATGTGACTTTCATTTGTGAGGCTTAGCACAGAGCGTGGAGATGAGCCCAGCCTCCTTCTGTTTTTCCATGATTATCTTTTTCTGTCAGGATGAAGCAATCCCCTTCTAGTCGGGGGATTTGAAAGAAATGAGTCTAAAAAAAAATAGCTCCACTCCAAGCCGGCGGTCAGCTGGGTTGTGTCTGAGGCTCTTGGCGGGGACACCCATGTGTCTCGGGGACACCCACGTGTCTCGGGGACACCCACGTGTCTCGGTGGCACCCCCTGCTGGTCCGCGGGCTACTGGCGGGCAGTGGGAGTCCCCGGCGAGAGTTCTCCCACTGGATTGGAGGTCGAGGACCCTAGCTCTTTTCTGCGTGGTCTGTTACCTCGAAGCCTGGACACGTCCATGGCCACGCCTTTGGCCGGAAGCTGGTTTAAATAATCTAGATCCTGATTCGTGTTGGAATAGACACAGTCATCACCGGACCATTAGCCCCTATGTGTCAGGGAAAGTGCCAGGTAATGACTGGGTGTTATTAGAGGGCACCGTCCCTGAGGTATGGCTCCTCTTGTGTTTCTGAGTCCCCCACCTTCCTCTCATTTACATGAGCGAGGCTTTGTGTCTTGGAGGCTAACAGACGGCCGAGCTGCGGACCGTGTGCTTGGGAGAGTCTGGATTTAGAATGCTCAAAATACAACCGGTGCCTATTTATCAAGCTCCTCTTACATGTGAGGCTTTGTTCTAGACCCTGTGTTTAAAGATCAGCGTGGTCCCCTTAGATACCTGTCCCCGGGGCATAATTTACTATTACTTTTCCTGAGGTTGGTTCGCAGTATGTATTAGAGGCTTAAAAATGGATACATCTTTTCATCGGGTAATTCCACTTTTAGAAATGTAACCCAGGTAAATAAATGAGGACGGGGTGAATTTTTATGCAAAAGGATGCTCATCATAGTTGTTTAGAATAATTAAAACTGCAAACAGCTAAATGCCCAATAGTAAGGAATTAATAAATCAAAGTATCTGTTTATCCATACAGTGGAATATTAGACAACCATTAAAAATGAGACTGGTGATGATTGACGTGGGAGATATTAATGGCATAGTGCCAAGCCAGGGAAAGGATAAGAGGTCAGAGTGGGTGTTGGCGTATGAGTCAGTTTCCATAGTGAATATATATAAATGTCCAGTGACGAGCCTGGTGGAAACAGAGCGAGTGTCCAGCGGCTCTCACTGTAGTAGGATCATAGGTATATTTTTATTTTCCTCTTTTTGCTCTCTGCAGAGATGAGGTCTTGCTTTTGAAATGAAAGCATTCTGTAAAAGTCATTTTTTAATGAAAAGTAACATAGAGCACCTGTCCCTGGGCCACTCCGGGCAACGGGCCGTGCACGTAGGACACGCCTGCCTGCAGATGCCCTGCCTGGGCTTGCGGTGACCCTTGACCCTCGTGCTGGCCCTTCCTGCCTTCCCAGGGCTCTGTTTCCTGGCTTCACAGAGCCACCCGATCCCTCCTGCTCAGCGCCGCTCCCCCGCCATCGGGGGCCACAGGAGGCCTGGCACTTGGTCTCAGGCTCTGGCCCCTGGACCTGGTGTGGGGTGAGACGCTTCCTGTCACAGGGCAGCCCCCCACCTACTCCCTAAACTGCACCGGGCGGCACAACAGCCCTGTGAGCGGCACCCCTAAAAGTGCCCTCGTTCCCGTCACAAGCCACTGACGCCGTTGCATCCTTCTGTGTGACAGTCACCACTACAGGCACTTCTCCACGTCTCACGTGACCCACGGCCATGACGCAGGAGGTGTGTTCCCACTGGTCCACTCCCAGGTGGGCCAGCCTGCCCAAGGTCACCCCAGCTGGAACAGGGCACAGCCAGACGTGAGCCCCGATGGCCAGGCTCTGGGGGCTGCGCCCCAAGCCCAGTGCCCTGCCTGCGAGGCCCAGGCCCTCAGAGCTGTGGGCAGTGCAGGAGAGACTGACCGTGCCTTGCCCCTCGGTGGGTGGCGTCCATCTGGATGGCCTTTCTCCCCCTCCCCACTGGACATCTGCGTGGCCAGCTCTTCTGGGAGCCACCTGACCTGCTCCCTCCCCCTCCCCGCTCCCCCTGCTGCCTCTGTCCATGTTCCCAGATCTGCTCCAAGCTGCCTCCGGGACACTGACTACCTTAGGAAAGGGAATAAGTGGGAAAAGTCATCAAAATTAGCACAGATCCACCGTCCGTCCACAACAGATAGAGTCGTGAAAGTACGCCCATCATCTGGAGTCTTTCCCACCGCAGGGCTCAGAGAAATGTCCTCACAGACGTGGGCCAGGGGCACCTTCTGCTGTCACTTGGTCCCTTTAGGACAGCAGTTCAATTTCTTCTCCGTGATGAAGCGTCCCCGCAGGCTGGAGGCCAGGGTCCTCCAGGTCATGTGGCTGGACATAAAAGAGAACATCAGGGAGCTGAGTGCGCGCCCTTCCCTCTCACACCAGCCGTGACACCCCAGAGCCCCCTGCAGACCCCCGGAGCCTCAGCTCCTGTGTGGCTCAGGTGATCAGCCCAGGGTAGAATTATGGCCCACCACATTCCAAGGCTGTGTGGAGGCCGTGTGGAGGCTGTGTGGAGGCCACACGGAGCGACATCCACGCTTTTGACTCTGGGTTCAGCCTCGGGAGTGGCTTTGGTCCATGGACAGGACATGAGGGTGCTCACAGACAGCACGCGAGGCCCTTGGGCTGTGCTTCGGCGTGGGCTTGTCCTTCTCTGCTGAAGTGATTATCACGTGGCCCAAGTGACCACTGCTGCTTTCTCCCGGGCACTGGGAGCAGCATGTGGGTCAGGCCAACCAAGTGGCCGCTGGTCCAAGGAAGGTGAAAGACCTGGAGCAGGTCAGAGGTGACCTGCAGCCTGGACAGACGGGAGCCTGGCGCCCCCGGGTCAGCCAAGCCACGGGTCACGGTTGGCCACGAGCACCATGGTCACTGTGCAGTACTGATGCCGAGACAGCTGGCCACCATCTCCCAACGTCTTTCTCTTCTCCAAATCCCTGAAGCCGTGACTATGTGCTAAATAAACCTGTGCTAGGAGCCTGGGCTTCAAATTCAACTGCCATTAGCTGTCTCTGTGGCCTCGGGCAGGTGACAACCTCTCTGTGGCATTTCCTGACCTACAAACACATCTGACAACAATCAGGTCTCACGAAGGGCTGCTGCGGACAGCAGATGAAGTTAAACCTGTGAACCGCCCCGCGCCCCCCAGGGCCTGGCCATGGTGTGGGCGAGGACGCATATTGACTGTCATCCCCACTGCGAGGAGCTGAGGCAGGAAATGTGGACTGAACTGGCGTCCACGCCTTTTCCTGGTTTCAGAACTCGTTTCTCTTCAGTGCTGACTAATATTCCATTGTCTGGATGTATCACAATTTATTTACCCCTTCACCTTGGAAGCCACTGATTGCTTCCAAGTTTGGGCCATCGCGAATAAAGCAGCTATAAATCTTCTTGTGTGGGGCTTGGCTGGACGTAGTTTTCACTCCTTTGGACAAATGTCAAGGAGCAAGGCTGCTGGATCGTCTGGGAGGAACATGTTTCATTTTGGGAGAAACCAAGGAAGCATCCTCTGGAAGGTGTGGGCCGCCTCCCACTCCACCATTGTGCGTGAGCGTCCAGTGGCCCCACAGCCCCCACCCTCCAGCTCTCTGTGGCCAGCCTTTTGACTCTTAGCACGTCTGCTCCCTGGGTAGCGGTCTCTCACGGTTGTTTTAATCTGTACGTTGCGACGACACACGAGGGTGAACATCTTTTCCTGTGCTCTCTCGCCATCTGTGCATCTTCTCTGGGGGGGTTCTGTCCAGCTCTGTTGATCTGGTGGTTTGCATTCTGACTTCTTTGAAGCAGGACGCAGTGACACACACCTGGACTCCCAGCTGCTCAGGAGGATCAAGGGTTCAAAGCCAGCCTCAGCCACTCAGCGAGACCCTGCCTCAGAATTCAAAAATAAAACGGGCCAGGAATGTGGCTCTGGTAGAGTACCCTGGGGTTCAATCCCTGGTAGAAAAAAAAGAACAAAGAAGAGGAGGAGGAGGAGGAGGGCGGCGGGAGAAGGAAGGAAGGAAGGAAGGAGGGAGGGAGGGAGGGAGGGAGGGAGGGAGGAAGGGCCTTCTTTGTATATCTTGGATACCAAACAGTTATCAAATGTGTTTTGTGTTTTGCAGGTTCTTTTCCACCCTGTGGCTCTGTGGCTTTTCATTCTCTTGAGAGAGAAATTAAATTAATTTTCTTGTGCACAAATCAGCTTTGGGACAGGGACAGCTCATTGGTTGGGATCGCTTCTGGGCGGCTGTGCCTTTATAAGCAGAACTCGAGAGCCCACGAGGTGGAGAGTGGTTACTAGCTGTCCCTTTTCAGGTCCGCCTGCTGACCCCTGGTCAGGGGATCACCTCCGTCCCCCCCTAAGGAGCCTGTCATTCCCAATCCTCATGGCGACAGTTTCTCATCAGACTCCCTCTAGGCTCCAGTTGCAGTGGATTCCGGCCTCGGCAGCCACTTTTTTCTTTCTGGACGGTCTCTCCTTGGTGGCCACGTTCCAGCAGGCCCTGCTCAGCCCCGGGCCGTCCTGCTCCCGCGGCGCCCCGCCCTCCGCCCCGTGGCTCCAGCCTACTCGGCGCTTTCCCACGCCCCGCCCCAGCCGCTGCCTCCCGGCGCGGGGTCGACCGCCCCCTGGAGGTGGATCCTCGTCATTACAGGGACCTCAGCCCCAGAGGCGCGAAGGGAGGGACAGCCAGACCTTCCCTCCCAAGGGGTGTGGGGCCCCTCATTCCCCACCTCCCGGCCTTCCCCTTCCTTTGGGTTTTGGGATCGCATTTCCCTCTGAAGTTTGGATGCTCGCACTTGGCCTTCTCCTCCCAGCTGTAATCGGTTCTATCCGGGGCTGTCAATCACTGAAACCAGCTCCGGGCATTTGCATTTCTCCATTTGCACAGAGCTCCTCCTCGGGTTCCCTTCTTACAATATGTCTTGCCTTTTGATTTTTTTTTCCCCTTCAAGCCTTTAACATTTGGTCCTCTTCCCCCGCCCCTTCCAATAAGTGAAAAGAATGTAAATCTAGAAAAACGTAGGCAGATGTATACTCTTTTTCTTGCAAAGTATTCACTCTTTAGCTGTCACAGTGTGACAACAAGCGAAGGGAAACAGAGGCTTGCATGCTGCGTCTGATCTCTCCTCTGCTGCCAGTTATTTCTGAGACTTGGCATCCGACATAAATCCGTTTTTCCCCAATTACATCTTCTGCTTCCCCTAGGTGGTAGATGCTCAGGACGGACATGGCCTGCCCAGTTTCTGGGCATTTATGAAAATTATTATTATTATTTATTGAGCATTTACTATGTGCCAACCCTTTTCTCTGCATCTCCATATTTAGAGGCATTGAAGGGAAGACAAGTGACACGCTCCTTATCATCTCTGGAGTGGGTGGAGGGTGGGTTTAGGCTCTGAAATCAGAGCTCAGGTTCAAATCCTGGCTGTGCTGCCCCCTAGCGGCAGGACTTGGGCCTGTCTCTTTGCCTTTCTGACCCTCGGTTTCTCCTGCTGTAAGAGGGTTCCTAACAGCCCTGGTCCCGCAGGGGCCGTCCTGAGGGTTATACTCGCAGCTTCCAGGGAGCGTTTGGAAAGGTGCACGGCATGTGACCCCATGGGACTGCAGGGGTCATGAGTAGCTGCAAGGAGCAAGCCCGTGCCAGCTCGGCCCGCGTGGAGGGCCGCCGCACTCCCTGCTGCCCGCTGGACCTGCAGAGCGTTGGAATGTTCTCGTGAGAAAGGCGAGAGGTCCCTCCGCTGACCTCACACTCGTGGCTCTTGTACCGGAGGTGCGTGAGGCCTGGGGCCTAAGCGTGGTTCCCCCAGGGAGGCCACCTGCGTGGGCGGCGTCCTCACCCCCTCTTCCCGCGACATCCCCCAGTCCTCCCCCTGGAACGCACCCACAGCTGTCCCTCCCCGTCCTCATCCTCTGTGCCCAGTCCACTCTGGGCGCCCCGACGCTCCCCTTCTCGCTGTGCCCCCTCCTTTGTCACCCTTTCCCTACAGCCTAGGGCCTCTTCAAATGCCAGTCACTTCGCGCTCAAACCGCCCAGGCCCAATGCACCACCCCTCGCCTCCTGAGGGCGTCCTCCAGGATCCGCCTGGCCTGCTGCGGGCACTGACCACTCCGCCACCCACTGGGCAAGCCCGTGGGCCCCTCCCTCTCCTTGCCCGCGGTGTTAGGGTTTAGGTATGAACTGTCCCCAAAGCTCCTGGGTGACACAATGCAAGACAGCTCAGAGGGGAAATGACCACGGTTTGAGGCTCTTAACTCAACAGTGCGTCAGTCCCCTGATGGGGACTGGCTGGGGTGACTGCAGGCAGGTACAGGTGGCTGGAGGAGTGGGACCCGGAGGGCATGCCTTTGGGTGTGGATCTTGTCCTGGGTGAGAGAAGAGGTCTCTGCTTCCTGGTGGCCATGCCTGAGCCTTTCTGCCCAGTCTTCCTCCCTGATGCTCTGCCCCTCCTCCTGCCCAGGGCCATGGAGGGGCCGTCTGTGGACCTCTGAAACCACGAGACCCCAATGGGCTTCTCCTCCTCTGAACTTGTCCTTCTCGAGTGTTTTGGTCACAGCAGCAGCAAAGCTGACGAAAGCGCGTGGCCAGACCCACTCCCGCCCCTGGTCTCTCTCTTGCTCTTCCTCCATTACGTCTTCCTGCTGCGCCGGGGACTGAGCCCAGGTTCGGGACTCCCACTCATCCCGAGTCCTAGGCCCCGTCCCCCCTGGCTGGCTCCTGTGACTACGAAGAAATTCTTAAATACGTTTTGGAAAACCCAAGCCCTTTTCTCTTTAGAAAAGAAGTTTTTGAGCTATAAAACCTGGAGCCTGCAAGCCTCAGAGCATGGTCTTATTCTGTGTCACCGAGAGCGTTCGACGGTGAGAGAGCAGCGTCCTGGGGAAGGAGAGGAAGTGTGGGGGGGCAGGGCCAGAACCTAGATGCCGGTGGCTTGTGACAGGCCTGGGAGCAAAGAGGCCTGCGCCTCCCTGCCCAGAGAAAGCGGCGGGTCCTGTGCCTCCTGAGGTCCCCTCTGATGGCGCTGCTGCAAGGAAGGCCCAGGGTGCATCCCCCCGCCCCAACTGCAGAGCAGGACCTGGAGCAGGAACACAATGGCAGAGGACCGTTGAGGGGACCTGGGGACCTGAGGAAGGCGCAGGGGCAGCAGGTGTGACAGTCGTGAAGGCAGAACTCAAGGTCAGAGGTCAGTGCAGACCAGGCAAGTCCATCAGCCCGGGGCAGGGGTCTGGAAGGGATCAGACCCGGGTGCCCCGCGTGCCACTGATCCCTGGTAGGTCGGAGGGGACAGGGAAGAAGCCCTAAGTGACTGGACTTGGGGAGACCTGACCTGGAGTTGGCAGGACCCTTTCTCTCCCAGTGGGAGGGTCATGAGTTCACGTCCCTGGGAGGGAAATCAACGGACGCATCACCCCTTCCTGGACTAGCCGCCCCCCGCGGTGCACCCCCACCCCCCGCCCCCGCCAGGCACTGTGTGGGTGGTTTCGGCCAAGGCCCGCGGCTGCGGGCAATGGAGCCCACACTGGCGAGTTTATTGCATTAATCAAGGACCCTGTGGACTGACCGAGGGGACCAAGGAACCAAGCTTGGATGGTGCTCAGACCCCGCCTAGATACCAGAACCAAAAGAGCCCCGGACACACCTGGCTCACGGCAAGACTGGTCCAAGAGCCCTCTGCTGCTGGCACCTGTCAACGTCGCCATGAGGCTTGGAACTAGGTTCAAAATTCTACCCACTGTCCTCGGAAGACCCAGCCTCTCTCCTGGTGTGTTCCGGAAGGTCCAGACTCCCGGGGAGGGTCACCTTCCACAGCTGAGTCGTGAACGAAGTCAACCCACTGACGGAGACCAGGCCGTGGGCCTGCGCCCACTGCAGAGGAGGCGAGGACCTGGATGTCAGTGGGCGGTTTCCACGGTCCAGGAGGGCAGGGTCCAGGAGGGCAGGGTCCAGGAGGGCAGCGTGGACGGGGCTGGGGCGGGAGCTCACGGAAGCACACTGCACCAACGTTCCATTCCACAGATGGAGAAGCTGAGGTCAGTGGGATTGTGTCCTTTCCTTCTCATGGGAGCTGGGTGGCTGGAAGGGGCCTGGCCCTCTTGTTGGGAGAACTTGGATTTATTTTCCTGGTTTTTTCCTTAACACATAAAAGACCTCAGGAACAGAATGTCCGAGAAGTGGCCTCAGTTGGGAATCCACGCCCAAGTCAACAAGAGGTCAGAAGTCGGGGCGTTCCTCCTTCGTGGGAGCCTGGCAGCCTGCCTCCTTCCTGTGTCTCCCTGCGAAGCACCATCTGCTCTCCGGACCGAGGCTGCATCTACTCCATTTATTTCCTTATTGCCTGGTGTCCCTTGGCTTCCCTCCACTCCTGGTCGCAGCTGAGCTCCCTGTCTCTCTAACGACAAGCCGCCGCGATCTCAGGTTTGAGTCCTTATTAAAGGGCTTTTCAACTCACCTGCAAACGGCCGGCCTTTGGCCCTAAGCTCCCCCCTTCTATGGCTCCACCAGCTGTGGCTTTGTTAAGGGACTGTCTGGGTCCTCCGACTTCTTCCAGAGCAGCCCAGAACTGAAAGGCAGTTCCAGAGTTCGCCTCTTTGGCTCTCAACGGCCGGGGATTTGGGTCAAACCTTCCTGGTGAACTGTTAATCTCTGGATTCTGCCAGGAGACCCTGGGGAAGTCCCCTGTCTTCTCCCTGCTGCTCCACCTCCCTCCATGTGGAGGTGGGGTCCAAAGGAAGGATTGGGTTTGGGACCCATCAACAATCACAATGCCTCAAACCAAGGACAACTTGAAGGAAAAAGGGCAGGTCAAAGTGTCCTAAGTGAGCCAGCGCAGTGGGGCGCACGCCATGATCCCAGGGTTCGGGAGGCTGAGGCAGGAGGCTGGGGGTTCACAGCCAGCCTCGGCAACATAGTGAGGCCCTAAGCAACTCAGCAGGACTGGGTCTCAGTGGTTAAGTGCCCTGGGTTCAATCCCTGGTATAAAAAAAAAATCCTAAATGAACAAAATTGCTCAGAAATGCATCTCGAGTTGCAGAGAGAGGATGCAAGTCAAGAAAATGTGTCAACAAGAAAGCATTCAGACTTGAAGTACAGCATGCAACCGGAAACTGGAGGTACCTGCAGTACAAGGGATCTTAGTGACTTTGCCTGATGCATTTCCTCTGTCCCCTTTCTTCCCTAATAACAGAACCCCGTTTCTCTGTGTGTGTGTGTAAAATACCAAGATCTCCACATCTCAGCGAAGGCAGGTTCTTTGCAGCCCCTTTAGGATAAGGTGGTCAGTATCATCCATCCCAGTGATTGGCCCAGGGCTTACCCTGTGACCTAGTTTGAGCCAATAAGAAGGGGGAGCCTTTTACAGAGCTTCTGGGAAGCAGTGTCTTCCTGGGCAAAAGCCAGGCCAGATAAAGTCTTTCTGCCTGATCCTTCTTTCCTCTTTTTTAGAATGTGGATTGTGTGTCGATGTGACCCATGGAGCCAAGGTTGCTTTCTTGTGACGGGGACCGGAGGCCAAGAGCCTGCGGGGATGTTATGTGAGGTCACAAAGCACCTTTACTATCCAGTCGGGGATCAGCAAGTGTTTTTCTATGAAGGGCTACATAGCAAACATGTGTGGCTTTCCAAGCCACACGGTCTCCGTCACCGGGACTTCACTCTGACATTATAGCAGGAAACCATCCCAGACAACATAGGAACAAAGAAGCGTGGCTGGATTCCAACAGAACTTTATTTGAAGACACTGAAATTTGAATCTCATGTAATTTTCAAGTCACGAAACACTATTTTTTCTTTTCATTTTAAAACAATTATATAAATTGCAAAAACTCATTATGAGCCCGAGGTCTGAACAGCAGCAGCTGGCAAGTCAGACTTAGTGTGTGAATCGTAACTTGCCAACCCCTGAGTTAGGTCACTGTCAGTTGGGTTTTTGTCCCTGGAAGCCGAGCACCTTCTAGAAGCTTCTCTTATCCAGACTTTGTTTCACAGATAAGAAAGTGAAGTCCAGAGAGGCGGGTCCCAAAGCTCCAACGCCGATTTCAGGATTCCCCGGACTCCTGGGTCGTAGACCTGATTCCTGCTTACTGACAGTAGCTATGGGTCACTTTTTCTAGGTTGTGACATTTACCGTCACATCTGTGGCTTTCTGAAGTTTATTCTGCTAAAGCCATCGATCGCTTTTTACTGGTTTCCTGCAGAGCTAGGAGTCGACCACGGAAACGACGAGGTGCTATTCCCCCTCGTCCACTAGAGGGCAGACGAGGCCACGATCCTGCAGCAGCTCCTGACCCGGCTCCTTAGAATCCTTCCCACCTGGACTTAGAGGAACGTGTCTCCGCCTTTAGTCCCAATATCTTCAATTTTGCGGTGGGAAAAACGGGCTTCCAAGGGGATGAAGTCTCTTCCCCAAGGCCAGACATCAGGAATCATTAAATCAACAACTGTGAATTGAATATTTATTAAACCAGTGCTTGTCACGACAGATGGCTGCAGAGGTGGCCGGTGGCACAACGAAACAGGGAAAATGTGCTCCCTGCCCCTAACAGAGGACATGGACCGATCCACCTGTGACTGTGGGCAGCGGTGTGGACGGGAGACAGGGGCCTGTAAGCGCTGCAGGAAAGCCCCTTGGCCCCAAACCTGTCTTCAAGGGAGCTGGGGGATGAGAATTCAGGCCCCAGGGGCCACCAGAGGGAGATCTCTTGCCCACGGCCACACCCTTCTTGACAATGACAGGACTCCTTTCTCACAGTTACCAGGCCGGTTCCCAAACCAGGGTGTGGCCTGCCGGGCCCCCTGTTTCCAGCAGAGACCCCTCCCCTGCCTCTTCCAGCTGCTGGTGGCCAGGGGGTCCGGGGCTGCATCACTTCCGGCCATCTCCGCAGGCCGTTTCCTCCACGTGCCTCTCCTGTGCTGTCTCTCACAGGGACACTTGTCACTGGATGTAGGACCCTCCTGGAGAACTCAGGGTGATCTCAACTCAAGATCCTTAATGACAGCTGCAAAAATCCTTCCCCAAGACATCCCTCCCTTGGTATCCGTGGGGAGCTGGTCCCAGGACCCCTGTGAATACCCAGATCCCCAGAGGCTGGGGTGCCCAAGTCCCTTGTATAAAACGGTGTGGAGTTTGCATCTGACCTGGGCACATCCTTCTATAAACTTCATTTATTTTGTTTTCTCCTACCTGTTATTATTTTGAGAGATGGGATCTCACTATGCTGCCCAGGTTGGTCCTGAACACCTGGGCTGACCCAACCCTCCAACCTCAGCCTCCAGAGTAGCTGAACTTCAGGCCTGCCCCACAGCCCCTGGCCTGCCCCACGCACTTCGTATCATCTCTAGATTACAGTAAAACACGACACAACATAAGTGCTGTGTGCACAGTTGTTAAACCACATTGTTTAGGGAAATAACAAGTATAAACAATCCATATGTGCCCAGCTGAGATGTATTGTTTTCTGAATAGTTTCCTCGAGTGCTGGTTGACTCCTTGAATGCAGGACCTGTGGATATGGAGGGCCGACTGCAGGGTCATGGCAGGGCAATGCCCATGTCTCTGGAGGCTGGTTTTCAACTTACTACAGAAGCCAGACGGTGAGCCTGTAGCAGGGGTCACCAGAGAACCCAGCATGTAGTGCGTGCTCAGTTGACATGAGCCATTGGTGGTGGGCACCCTGAGGCTGAGCCTGAGGTCCCGCTGTGGAGACCTGTTCTACACGAGGCCAGAAACCCAAGCCCAGAGAGACAGGTCACCTCTCCACCAGCCCCTGTGGCTGGCACCTGACCCGTCAACCTGCGCTCCCAGCTTCTCCAAACCTGTTTCAGCTCTGAGATCCCCTCATTCTCTCTGTTCTAAACAGGCTTTTGCAGAAGCCACCAGTTATTGTAAATTCTGTATTTTGCTCCATTAAAAGCAGGTCCAAGGTGACCACTGGTCAAAAAGCCAAGAGGACAAGTAACCCAGCAGCCCGGCTGGCAGAGGGGAGGAAGGCCCAGAGGCATCTCGCTGCCGAACCATCTTCTCGGATCTTGGGCCAAAGCCAGCTCGGCCACCTTGGTGACGCGGGCCTGATTTAAAGGTATCTTTTCCCTGGAGAGAGAGGAGGCTACCCTCACCCCAAGGGGCACTGGATTCTGTGGCTGAGCTTGGGGAGGAGTGGCTGGACAGGGTCAGGGGTATGTCTGGTTGGAGGAGAAATAGAAAAAAAGAGTGGTCTGGGCCTGAGGAGGAGGCCAAAGAGGGCATGGAAGCCCAGGGAGGCCAAGGAGGCCAGGGAGGCTGAGGGAGGCTGAGGAGGCCAAAGGTGACCAGACTTGGTCATGTTCTATGGAAAGAGAAAGGACAGTGACAAGAGTTCTGACACTGGCCAACACTATGACTGCTCAGGGCTCCGTGTCCATAGCTGCCAATGGGGAATCGCAGAAGGACCTGCCCCTCTGACCAGTGCTCTGTGGACACAGAGACAGAGCTACATGGCGTACTGCCACTTCCCCAGTGCCAGGAAGAACCTAAAGGGCAGCCGAGCTCTGGCCACGGAAGGTTCTGGTCCAAGGCAGTAGGACTTGAGCTCTGAGTGCATCCAGGCTGGACGTGCCCAGGAGTGGTGTCCCATGGTGTGCCAAAAGCAGGAAAAAAGTGTCCTGGTGTCACCTGGTGGCACCTTCTGTCCTGGGCCAAGCTGAGAACCGGAGGTACTGCTAGAAGAGTAATATTTTATACTTGTCATGTGACCTGGTTTTATCACTAGGGAATCACAGGAATAACTGATGGTCAAGGTTCTTGTCAGATGTGCTGTTCTAGTAGCAATGTCAACTCGGTCTCATTTTCCCCAGGCTAATGAGCTGGGTAGTCACAGTGTCACAGAGCAATTTTATCTGGTATTCCACAGTTATGCACAAGATTGCCACAACAGAGAGGAAAGCCAGAAGTCATGGTCACACCAGCTTCCAGGATTTACCATGTTGAGATCAACTAGGTCAGGTCTGGGCTTCATTTTAAAGGAAACTGTTTGGTCATCTGGCTGAAGGAAAAATCCATGATTTAAGAATCAAGTACAATTTTAGCAACACCTCCTTTTGTTCATGGGTTTGGAATGACTTTAGTGGTTCCCCTCTTTCTGGAAAACTTCCCATTTGCCTTTGTGTAATTATTTATTTTCTTTTGCAATTAAGAAGTACAAACACCCTGGAAGCCACCTCTCAGGACACCAGATGCAAAGAGAACATCTTAAAGCAACCATGGAGGAAAGAAGATCTCTGTAGAGGAATGAGGATTCGACTGACAGATAATATTTCCCAAATACTGATGGAAGTCAGAGTCAGTAGAAGAGTATCTTCCACATGCTGAGAGAAAATAACTGTCAACCTAGAGTCCCAGAACCAGGAAAGCTGTCATTCAGGCACACAAACCTAAAATAAATGAGAATACTTTACTACTAACAGACCCTTGACAAAACAGTAGAAAGTCTTATTTTTCCTTCTCAGTTTGGATGTCTTTTCTTTTTCTTGCCTAATTGCTTTGGCTAGTACTTCTAGCACAATGTTGGAGAACAGTGGCAAAACCAAATTGCCTTTTTGTTACAGGAGCAAACTATCTGTCTTCACCATTAATATCACATTAGCTGTGGATTTTCATAAATACTCCATATTAAATTCAAGATTCCCTTCTCTTCCCAGTGTTGAGTGGTTGAGGTTTTGTTTGTTTGTTTGTTTGTTTTTTATCATGCAAGGACTTTGGATTTTGTCAAATGTTTTGGGACCAATTGAGATAATCACACGCTTTTATTTCTTAATTTTGCTATTGCATTACATGAATGGATTATTAGGTATTGAGCTATCCTTGCATTCCTGAGATAAATTTCCCTTGGCCATGATGTATGTTTCTTTTAATATGCTGCTGGATGTGGTTTTTTTGCAGCAAATCGTTGAAGGTTTTTGCATGTCTATTCATAAGGGATTGTTTTAGTCAGCTTTGTAGCTGCTATGACTAAAGGATCTGACCAGAACAATTGTAGAGGAGGAAAAGTTTATTAGCAGGCTCAAGGTTGCAGAGATCTTAGTCCATAAAGGCTGGCTCCATTCCTCCAGGCTGGAGGTGAGGCAGAACATCATGGTGGAAGAGAGTGGTAGAGAGAAGCAGCTCACATCATGGTGATCAGAAAGCAAAGGGAGACTCCACTCTCCAGATACAAATATATACCCAAAGCCACACACGAGTTCCCACCTCCTCCAGCCACACCCCACCACTTCAGTTACCACTCAGTTTGTCCCTGTCCAGGGATTAGTTCGCTGATTGGGTTAAGGCTCTCACAACACAATCATTCTCCTCTGGACCTTCTTGCACTGACTCACATGTGAGCTTTTGGGGACACTCAGATCCAAACCATAACAGGCATTTTGGTCTGAACTTTCCTTTCTTGTGATGTCTTTGCCTGGTCTCTAGGAACACGGTAGCAGTGGCTTCGTGGAATCACAAGTATCCAAGCCTCATTTAGTTTTTGGAAGACTTGTACACTGAGACTGATGGTGAGGAGGAAGAGGAAGAGACAGGAATGGGAAAGAGGAGGAAATGCAGGAGGAAGTTGTCCCTATGCTGAAAATGACACAATACTGCTGGAGGGTTTTTAAAATGCTCTTCGTGGATTGGAAGACTTGGTATCGTTAAGATGGCCACAATTCCCAAAGTGGTCAACAGAATGGGAAAAGTATCTATAAACCATGTGTCTGATCGGGCCTAGCATCCAGAACGGGTAAAGAACGCTTACGATCAACCACAGAGACAGCCTGATTTCCAAAGTGGGAAAAGGATTTGAAAAGGTATTATTTCTCCAAAGAAGATACATGAACAGAGGATAGGCCCACGAAAAGATGATTCATGTCATCAGTCATTAGGGAAATGCCATAAATCCTCCGTGATCCAGGAAATGCAAATCAAAACTACACTGAGATCTCCTCTCACTCCAGTTAGAGAGGCGATCACCAAGGACACACTCACAATGGCTGCTGGTGAGGAAGTGGGGGAAGGGACAGCCACACATCGCTGGTGGGACGGCAGATCAGTGCGACCACTTTGGAAAGGAGCATGGAGAATCCTCCAAAGACTAGAAATGGGCTCACTATATGACGCAGCCGTCATGAACACAACTTGGTGCTCATCCTAGAGAACTGAATCGGCATCCTGTAGTGACACAGCCACATCAGTGCTGACAGTGGCGCGGGGACAATGAGCCAGAGTATGGAGGCAGTCCAACTGTCCCTCAGGAGGTGAATGGGTAAAGAAAATGTGTGAACATGCATGTTACGCATGCCTGGCCATAAAGAAGGATGACATCACCTCATTCCCTGGTAAATGGATGGCGCTAGCGAACCTCGTGCTGAGCGAAATAAGCCAGATTCAGGGAGTCAAGTGGGGGATGTTTTCTCTCATTGGCAGAAGCTAGAGAGAAATAGATCCAAAACATATATATTTTTTTTTTTTAAAGGGAGGATCTTATGAAAGTAGAAAACAGTGGAGTAGAGGGAGGGGTGAGGCGAAGAGAGAAGGGATGGGAAGAGGAGGGTTGCAGAATGAGATCGCCCCTGCTCTGTGTGCATGTGTGAATAGATCACAACGAGATCCACTTGTGTGTTTAACTCTAATGCATGATTTTTTAAAAAATCAGTTCATAGAAGGAAGACCAGGAGAGTAGAAGAGGAGGAGCCGGGGTGGAGGTGGGGAAGGGGAAGTGGAAGTACTGGGGATGGGGATCGAGTACATTATGGTGAATGTATTCACAGATATGTCAAGATGAAGCCCCGGATTATGGAAAACTATGGTTCATGAATAGAAACATAAGTTTAAAAAAAACTTTAAAAAGCACAAAGGGACACCCCTTCACTTTTACTAGGATGGCTAAAATCAGAACAAGACAGAAAATAATAAATGTTGGTGAAAATCTGGGGAACTGTGGCCCCCGTACATTCCCAGTGGGAATGTAAAATGGTGTGCTAAGACAGCTGAGTGATTCTCACCAAGTGAAGCTCAGAGTCACCAAATGTGACCCAGCAATCCCCCAGCTAGATATATAACCAAGAGGTGGAAAACATATGTTCAAGCAAAACCTGTATGGCGACAATGCTCTATTTGTAACCACCAAAGGATGCAAACAAACAACCAGTCATTGACAGGAATGCCTTGAAATAACATGGCTGTCCATGCGGTGGGGAATTAGTCAGCCATAGAAAGTAGACAGTGCTGATTTAAGTTACCCCATGAGTGGACCTTGAAAGCACTAAGTGAAAGAAGCCTTTCAGACCTTGAACAGACTCAGCATCAAGACAGCCCTTATGGCAGCTCCATACCGTTGATATCAGATTCCAAAAAACATCACATGCTTGAAGTGTATCAATAGCAACAAAGTATCCTTCCTGGTTGTCTCAGCCCCCACAGCTGTAGGAAGCTTGAGAAAGGAAGCTACATCTCGGGTTGCGTCTCCTGGATTTTCTCAGTCCAACAATCCTGAGGGTGCTTTATACAAGTTTTCTCTTTTGTATTTGAAAAGACTAAAGTGTTTTTTAAATAGGGATGTGAGCGGGTACCAAGGGAGGAGCCCCTCCCGTAGGTTCCTTCCCTCCATGACCTTGGCCAAAGCCAGACACTGGGCAGGAGCAGAAGCTGGACTCTGAATCCCCCACCCCACGCTCCTGGGATGCTCTAAACCCCTTTTCCTAAACAAGGCACAGAGAGGAGACCCCCTTTTCCCGTGAGAAGAAAACCTCTGGAGAGGAACAGCACACGCGTCCTCCACCCGCTGCAGCAGGACAGCAGGACACGGGGGATTCTCGAGGTACGTGGACCCTTCTCTGAAACTTCCCTCCAGGAGGGGACGGAGGAGACCCATCGGACAGAGCCGTCTCAGCAGAGAGGCCAGAGCCCCTGGTGTCCTGGGTCTGCTGTTGGCCAACCCTGAGGGCTGGGGGGCCCCGGGCACAGAGGCTGCCCTCTGCACTCCCACTCTCCACGCCTGTCTGTCCTGGCGTCTGACCTGCATCCGGCCTGGGTAACCCGACCCCAGGCTCTGAGGGGCTGCAGGCTGGGCTTCTTGTTCATCCCTCTGCTCTGCCCAGGGAAAGAGGGGGCTCTGCTGTCACCTAAGTCTCGGTGCCCTCAGAAGAGGCCCTCGGGGCGGAGTCCACCTGTGAGACTCCCCCTGGCCAGGAGGGCAGCTCTGGTCCTGCCCACCTGCTTGCCCAGGCCCCCACGCTGACCTTGTGTAAGACCACTGGGTGCCGGCCCCTCCACCCCCCAGGCCTGGACGAGGATGGAAACCTCCCAGGACGGAGGCCAAGAGAGGGACGGAGGCTGCCAACCCTGCTGACCCCGGTCTCCAGGAGGGGAGGCGGGTTGGTGGAGCAGGGGCCTCACGCAGGCAGGAGCTTTCCCGGCCTCTTGGAGGCTGGCTTTGGGGCCCCCAGGAGTCCCTCCCCACCAGGAGCTGAGGGGGTGCTCAGTGGCGCCTCCTGTTGCTCACCCAGCCCCCCTGGATTCTGCCTTCCGCTGCAGGAAGGCCTGGGGTGGGGGTTCCAGGTCATGTCTCAGCTATGTCCTGCCGGGTGCTCCCGGGTCCCAAGACCTGGCCCTGGCGTGTGGCCGACTCTGTCCTGAAGGAGAGGCCCCAGGTGCTCCCAGATGCCATGGCCCCTGAGAAATTCTCCAGAAAGTGTGGGGAGGGGGCTGCTGGGGACAGTGTGGCTTCTCTGCGTCACTGTCAGGGCTCCAGGGACTCTGATGTTCTGCTCATCAGCAAGTGACAGCAGTGGCCCCAGAATCCCGTCCGAGGCCGGGGACGCGGGTCTGCCCTCCTTTCTCTCATCCCCACGTCTGGAAATTCGCTCTCTTTGAGCCTCCTCTTTCCAGCGTCCCTGAATAGAGGAAAGAGAGGCCACCTCCTCCATGTGCCTAGCCACACAGTGTCCCCAGGGCCACCGCTCACTCGTGGAGAGGGAGGCCTGTGGGAAGGTGGAGAGGAAGGCGCGGGCAGCTGCCACCGCAGGAGAGCACCGTGGGTGGGCGTTTCAAATGTGCCCGGGATTCCACTGGAGTAGGTGTGACAGGGCACGGGGCAGAGGGGACACGGTGGGGGAGAGGCTTCCACTCATGGATCCCTAGGAGCAGGGACACGGCACAGGGCCACTCGCAAGCACCGGGGCTGGTCAGGAGGTGGGGACGCGGGAAGGCCCCGGGTGGTGCCGGTGGGAAGGCGAGGGCAAGGCAGGCACCGCGCGCGCTCCTTGGGGACTGAGCAGGCAGAAGGCTCTCAGTGGGGGGGCGGGGGGAATGTCCTGCCTTTTCTGGTCACCGGCCCTGGGCTGGTTGGGACAGGGCAACGCTGGACAGGCTGGTTGTGGTGAGAAGCTCAGAGCCCTCGTGTGCTAGCTGTGACAAGCGGCCCTACCCAGGGGACACAGTCTCTCCTGGTCAGCAAGGTCCAGAGGCCAGAGCCTCGCGAATGCGAGGGTAAGAAAGTACAGCTGGGGCAGTGGCCGCGGTCCCTGTCCCCAGGGTGGCGGGAGGGGAGCGCAGAGACGAGTTTGGGTTGTGGAGGACCGGCTCTGGGTCTGAGTGTGCTGGGGGTCGCGGTGGGGTCATCCCCGCTAAGGGCCCCTGTGTTGGAGACCTTGTCCCCGGTGTGGGAATGGGGGGGAGGGCCTTAGGGTTGGGGTGCTGCCTGGACAGCCATTAGGTGGTTCTTAAGGGACCCGAGTTAGTTCTGTGAGGGTGAATCATGAGCAAACCCGACCCCGGGTCATTCTCCGGCTTCCTGTCCTAGGATGCGAGGGCTCATTCCTGCAGCTCTCCGTCCAGGACGCCACCACCCGCTCTGTAGGCCTCCCCGGAGACCAATCTAATGAGGCCACACAGCCTTGGAATTTCAGCCTCCAAAGCTGTGAGCTGAATAACCTTGTCTACACAGCAGTCTGCCCGGGCGTTTTGTCGTGGTGATGGACACCGAGTGGGACAGTAGGAGGGGAGCCAGGGCAGGGGCCAGACTGTGGGACTCCCAAGGAGGAAGCTGGGGGTGGGTGTCACGGCCAAGTGGGGAGAGAGGCTCCAGCTGCCTCCACCTCAGCCCTAACACGGAAGGAAGGCTCGGCGCGGAAAAACCTGGGGTGCAAAGGCAGCCGTGAGCAGGGGCGATGGACCTGCCCCGCGTGGGTGCCTCCGACCCTCTCAAGACTCCGGTCTGCAGCTACGGAATCTCCTACTTGGGACCTCACCCTGGAGAACGCAGTCCAGGGCCTTGGATAGACACGCCAGTTCCTGCAGGGCCCTGCCCAGCCCAGTCTGTTCTCTAGAAGGACGTTGTTCTATTCTTTCCAGAAAGTTCTAATCCCAGTGTCTCCCCGCACCAAATAGTTTGGTTTAGGAAAGTGGGAAGAAAAACCAAGACTCCAGCTAGCCGGGGGAGGACCTAGGCTCTCCTTACCTGGGCCGTGTCTCCATGGCTCTTCAGTAGTCACCCAGTGGGTCCGTCTGCAGGAAGGGGAGAGACAGGAAGGGACCCCAGGGCACCGGAAGAGGAAGGAAGGGTCCACGTTTCAGGAAGTCAGGCCTGAGCTCAGCCAGAGGCCCTAAGCCCCTCAGAAAGGGAGGGAGAGCCCCTGTCACCCGTGGCTCTCTGCCGCCCAGGCAGGTGGCCCTGAGAACATGCCTTGGTCACGCAGCTATGGCCACCACAGAGTCCCTGCAGGTTAGGGAGGGCCTGCAGGGAGGAGGTGCATCCCCGCCCCCACCCCGGCCAGCCTGGCAGGTCACCCACTCTCCTGGCTCACCACATTCCTTGGTTTTCTGGGACACCCTGTTTGCAGAGTCAGGTGGCTCTCCACCTGCTTCACACAAACCCCAACAGCAACCGTGTCCCCCTCCTCCTGCCCTGGCTCGGAAACAAGGGTCCCTCACTTGAAGGAGCTGCAGATTTAGCCGGGGTCACAGGGAACAGGGACTCGGAGCCAGTCACTCCTGCTGAGGCTCCGGTAAAGTGAGAGGATTGGCCCCAGTTCTCCAGACGGGGTCCCGGGGAACACAGGGGATCACGACATTGAGGGCAAACAGTGAAACTCTAGGAGCCTGCAGCCCCCTCCTTGCGATTCAGATTTGTATCAGGGCTTTGGGAGCCGGAGAGCCCTGCAGAGTCCCTCACCTCAGCCCTCCCTGGACCGCAGAACCTTCTCCTCCTTTCTTAGTGGAAAAGTCGGTCAAGACCTTGAGGAATATAGTCCTTGATGGGTTCACTTTGGAAATAACGGATGAGATGTTGCCGAGTTCCTTTCCAGCCTTAAACACAACACATTTTTGGAAACTATAGGAGCCCTCGACGAGGGGACCCTATCTTGGTCAGCCGTCATCTCATCATGACTCAAGGGGCCAGTGTAGGTCCCCAGGGAAGCCATCTGTGCAGAGGGGCCCAGCGGGCGGCAGAGGAAACCCAGCCCAGCCGACACCAAGCAGGAACCAGCCAGGTGTCCCCGACCCTGTTGCTGGGATCCTGCCGGGAACAGTGCCCTCTTCTCTGCAGAACTCTGAAGAGGGCAGATGAGACGCAGGGAGAGGGCGGCCTTCGCTTGGCCCAGGGCCTGTTTTCACCCCCACAGGAGAGTTGTTAGGGCCCCTCTTTTATTTCAAAGGTGATTTTGCAGAACTGACCTCAGCTGGTGTGTCCATGGCTGGGTTCTTCCATGGGTGCAAAATAGACCTTTCATCCCTCCGCCTTGACCCTCCCCTGTTGTTGATTTCCCCCCTCCCTCCCTCTCTTCCTCCCTCCCCTCCTTCCTTCTGCAGGTAAGGGCTGCACCTGCTGCTGTTGGGCCTGCGGTCGAAGCGGAGCCATAGCGATGGTCCAGCTGTGCGTCTCCCCCGCGCTCTCCTCCCCATCTCCTCTGCATTCACAGCTGCCCACGTATGTTGCCCGTCCACCGCGGCAAAGCTGGGCTCTTCTTTGGTCTCCAATGGTTCCTACTGAGCCATTTGGAGCCAGCACTCATGTGTCCTGGAAACCCACCCAGAGCTGCTGGGGGAGCGAGAGCAAGAACAAGTGGGTGACTGGCACTCCTTGGTCTATACCTAAGGACTTAAAGTCAGCATAGTATGGTGACGCAGCCACACCAATGTTTATAGCAGCTCAATTCACAATAGCTAAACTATGGAACCAACCTAGGTGCCCTTCAATAGATGAATGGATAAAGAAAATGTGGTATATATACACAATGGAATACTACTCGGCCATAAAGAAGAATGGAATTATGGCATTTGCTGGTAAATGGATGGAACGGGAGATAACATGCTAAGTGACATAAGCCAGTTTCAAAAAACCAAAGACCAAATGGTTTCTCTTATATGCAGATGCTGACACACAGTAATGGGAGTGGAAATAGAAGTTCTTTGGATCAGACAAAGGGGAATGAAAAGAAGAGGGTGGGATTAGGAATGGGAAAGACAGTGGAATGAGTCAGACCTGACTGTCCTAAGTTCACATGTGGCTACATGAGCAGTGTGACTCCACATCATGTCAACCAAAGAATGGGAAATTACACTCCATGTACGTATGATGTGTCAAAATACACTCCACTGTCACGTGTGACTAAAAGGAAAAATTAAAAAAAAAAGAGGGTGACTGGACCGCAGAGACGGTCTGTCGGGGCTCTGACCTGTCCCATGTCCTAGGTGTCAAAACGGATTTTTTATTCTGCACAAAATCAGTATTCAACTCTGACTTGTTTAACAACCCCAGCACTCAAAAAAGGAACCGGGAGGCTGAGAGGGGACAGAAGCCCCGGCTGTGAATTCTCAGATGCCCTCCCCCGGGGCATGGCAGGGAGACAGGGCTCCGGACCCCCCTGCTCTTAAACTAGCCATCTCGGGCGAGGGGCTCCATTTCTCTTCCTTCATCTGAACCGGGGACACCCCTGACCCCCTCACCGCGATGGCTGTGAGCTCAAGGTGGCATGAGCCCAGGAGCCAGCACAGCGGGGACATGAGTGACGGAATTCTGCAGGTCCAGCCCCGTGGGCACAGCGGGGGGGGGATGTGTGAAGAGGAGGATGGAAAAATGCTTTCAAATGATCAATTAGCAAAAGAGACAATGCAGAAATAGAAGAGAGTGGACCCTGGCTTTCTCTGAAGCAGGAAGAGTCATCCCAGGTTCAGATGGAGACTGATATTCAAGCGTGGCCGAGGCAGAGGTCGAGAGCAGCAGTGAGGAGCTTGTGTGGCAGATGTTCACACTTTGACTTACAGATACACAAAGAAGACGGTGGAAGGAGGTGGACGTCATGACCCCAGGACACGTAGGAAGACAGGGTGGTGTGATGCGCTTTGTGAACACCCAGACTCTCTATGTGCACCGGGAGTCGGAGTGCATCCTGCTGTCCTGTAAAACAAATCAGAGTAAATAAATTTTAAAAACGTAAACAACAAAAAAAGAAATGACAAAAAAACAGTAAGACTGGATAAATACATGTAGATAAATCATTGGCCCAGAATCGACAGTCCAGAAACGGACTGAAATACATGTGAGACTGTGATAAATGGTACAGGTGACATTTGCGTTCAGAGGTTGGATCACTTATTTTCTCCATGTGTGTGAGTGACTCTGCTTCAGAACTAAATGAAGTGATATCCTTTCTATATAGTCTACACAATCAGAATTTTCGGTCATTAAATTTTTCATAGAATAATTAGAACTTTAAAAAGATCAAACAATATAAGAGAGGAAAACATCTTATTGGGTAAAGTTTGACATACAAATATCATTAAGAAAATGTGGGCATGCCAGGCCTGTAATCCCAGCAGCTCGGGAGGCTGAGGCAGGAGGATCGCGAATTCAAAGCCTGCCTCAGCAACTCAGCAAGGCCCTAAGCAACTCAGTGAGACCCTGTCTCTAAATAAAATATAAAAAAGGGCTGGGGATGGAGCTCAGTGACTGAGAGCCCCTGAGTTCAGTCCCTGGTACCCCCCCAATGGGGGGGTACGTTTAATTTCATGACTATCAAAACTTTCTCTCTTAAAAAGGACACTGTAAACAAGGGCAAAAGACAAAGATTCTTCTAGGAGGACACGCCACGGCGCACTCCCGCTAGGAAGAGATCTTGACAATACCAAGTGGTCTGAAAACATGACCACCCGGCCCAGCGGGGAATAGTAGGCAAAGCCCCCCACTTTCAGAAGCAGTTTGGAACACAGTCTTCAAGAAACCCATCTCAGCACAGAAAGATCTGAAAATGCTTGAGGCAGGGAAAGTGAAATGTTTTTTGAAGCATGACTGAGCTGGAGCAGCCAGCGGAATCACCAGAGGGCAGAGGACGGGAAGGGGAGCCAGAGCCAGATGGCCGCTGGCCCTGCGTCTGTTCTGAAGACGTCCCTCTACCCTGGGGGCAGAGTCCAGGTTCTAACAGCGCAGGTAGGTGGAGGACAGCACCTGGGCTCAGGACCAAGCAGTAGGTAGGTCACCTTAAAAACTCACAAGCAAAGTCAAAATTCCAAAAGGGAAGATGTGTTCTAGAACATTCTTTAAACACAAGAAGACAGACATTTTCAAAGTAAAAGAACTGGAGATGACATGCTATGCAAATAAGAACCAGATTTTTTTTTTTTAAAGGATGTAACTAAACATCAAAGACTGTATTTCAGACGAGGAGGATTTCACAGGAGGGTTGATGGTTATATAAAGGTAAAGGGTAAGTAGGGACCAGAAGACACCGCCAAGCTGGTCTGCAACCCCAGAGATCCAGACTTTAAAATATGTAAAGCGCTAACTGATAGCACTTAAAAGTGAAAGAAATACACACATCTGCAATCATAACGGGAGGCTTTAATGTCCCTACTGATAGAACAGATTTAAAAAAATAAAAACTACTGAGAATATAGATCTGAAAAAAGAGTTACAATTGACCCAAATACGCACACGCGTGTGACAGTGACTGTATAGGAGATAGGAAAAAGGACTTTGTTTTGTACTTTCACACTCAACAAGCCGAGAACACTCTGGTCACCACCAAAATGTGCGGGGCTTTTCCCTGGACACCCAGCAGGTCTTCACGGACACCCTGTGGACGCCCTGCAGTCAAGTTACTCGTGAGTCAGATCTCACTGGGGCGGGCTCAGTCCCTCCAGAGGGGCTGCCCGGCTTTGGATGACCGTTCCAAGTAGTGGTCACCCGTGACTTCTGTCCAAGTGGGCGAGGAGTCCAGGGCTCCCAGGACCTTCTTCTTGGGGTCAACTCATCTGCTGGACTGGCTCGTGGAACCCAGGGAGGCTTCATGAGTTTTTAAGTTAATGAAGGATGTGACGAGGGCGCAGATGAGGTGCAGGGATGCGTAGGGCAAGACCCTGAGGGGTCCTGAGCGCAGCGTGTCTGTTCCCACCCAGCTGGACCACTCCGTCTGTCCCCAGGGGATGATGGGGCTGGAAGTGCCAAGCTTTTACTCATGGCTTGGTCCTTCTGCTGACTAGGAGCCCACCAGGAGCCACCTCATGAGGACAAACGAGGCCTCTCTCACGGGGGAAGCTCCCAGGGATCAGGGCTCTGTGTCAGGAACGGGGGTGGGAGACGGAAACGTAGAGCACTCAGGAGTCCCCAGGGTTCCGGGGACTCTGTGCCAGGAGCCAGGGACAAAGACCCAAATATACATATTTGTTATTATAAATCACAATGTCACAGTGACAAAATCCACACATTTTCCAAATGCACATAGAATGTTTACCCGAATGTGCCATATGCTGGTTTATTTTAAGAAACCTCAAAAATTCAAAAAATTAGAAGCATCTGGAGTACATTCTCTGACAACCCTGGAATCCAGCAAGCAATCAGTAACCAAAAGACGACCAGAAGACCATCAGCTGCTGCAGCTGAAGTTCTCCCCAGCCCCGTCCTGCGACATGGGAAAAGGGGCTCACGTTTTAATTAGTTATGAAGGGAGTCAAATGAAGGCAAGGTAAACAGCCATCAGGCACCTTCTAGAAGACCCTAACCTAAAAGATAAGGAAAGGGGGCTGGGACTGTGGCTCAGCGGTAGAGAGCTCCCCTAGCGCGGGCGGGATCCGGGTTCCATCCTCAGCACCACATAAAAATAAAGGGCGTTGTGTGATGTCCATCCTCACCTAAAAAATAAATATTAAAAAAAGATAAGGAAAGCTCAGAGGAACAAGCTCAGGCTTGACGCTTGGACAGTGGGAGAACAAGCTGGTGGAAGGACTGGGGACACTGGGTGGCCACGAGAGCTGAATGCGTGCTTATCCAATGACCAGCCGTGCCGCTCCAGGGTACGTGCCTGTGTCCCCCACGAAATTCACATAGGATTGTCATAACATCACTGCTAATAACAGCAATCGCTGGACACCGGGCATTGGTCACCAACGGCAGTGTGGGCAAGGAGACTGTGGAATAGAAGTGAGAATAACGGATTCTTGCTACACACAGCAGCATGGATGAATCCACATTGTAACGCTCGTCACATTGAGAAGCAAGAAGATGGGCGAGACCCCTCTAGACCCCGGGGCGGGGGGGAGCGGGGGGAGAAAGACACAAACCAGCCGAAGTTTCTGGATTAACATTGATGTCCTCAGGTGTGGTAGTGATGGTGCCCCTGTTCCTAGGAGATGCCTGCCGAGGACCATGATCCTGTAACTTACTTATGAAGGGCAAAGGGAAGTGTGTGTGTGTGTGTGTGTGTGTGAGACAGAGTGGGAAGGAACCAGCGTGACACAATGTGAAAGGTAGGTTAGGATGCATGTGGGTGTCGATCACATTAATTTACTGGGAGCTTGACATTTTTCTAAGGAAAATAAAAAGGACCAGATAACAAAAGGAAACGTAATGCACACCAGTTATAGAAAATATGTAAAATAAAACATAAAGAAGGAAAAATATTGAAAAGTCTACATCGTTTTCTCCTTAAAAGAATTGCATCAGTAAAGAATATCTATGTTTTTTATTCCTATGTTTTTTATTCCATCTTGAATTGGAAGTCCTAGTCACACAGTCATAAGAGAGAAAGAAATAAGTCAGCGTTGAACAGAAAGAAACACAATTATCTACACAGAAAACCCAAGAGAAGCTACAAATCATTGGCATCAAGAGAATAAGGCACAGTTGCCAAATGTAAGATCAATAAACCAGGATAAAACACATTTCTATATCAGAGCATCACAGAGCCAGAAAAAGGCATTTTTAACATTCCACTTAAATACAGCAATAAAAATAAGTCAACAAAGAATAAGTCTAACAAAAGATAAGCAGGATCTTTGTGGAGCACACAGTAAAACTTTGACTGCAAGGCATTAAACAGGCCACTATGATAATGGGGACATACACTCTGTTCACGGGCGGGAAAGGTTGACCTCATAAATATGCCAATTTTCCCCAAATTAATTTCTAAATTCAATTTCGTTCCAATCAAAATCCCCCAAATGGTTTTCCATTGAACTTGAGAAGTGGTTGTAAAAATATGTACAGAAGAGCAAAAGAGTCAAGAGAGTTTTGCAGTAAGTGGAGCTCGTCTTGCAGGAAGTAGAACTTAATACCAGGCCAGCATGATGTCCATGGTGTGCTGTGGGAGTGTGGATGGACGGACAGACTGACTGAATAGAACAGAGTCCAGAAACACAGAGGAAGGCGTCTTGTTCTCACTTGAGAAAGGAAACGTCATTCTTTCCAAAGGTAGCATCCAAATCAGCGTTGAGAGTGGAGTAGTCCATCAGTCACCGACGGACAATTGATCCTCTTTACATAAACATAGAATTAGATGCCCACCCCCAGCCAAACACAGGGACATGGCCGCAGGACTGATGACCTAACGTGGAAAACAGCAGTTTAAAACTTTCAGAATAAAAGATAGGAGGATTTTATTTTGCAGTAGGGAAGGAGCTCTTAAACACAACGTACAGCCATGAAACAAGTTTATAGATTTGACTAAAATAACATTAAAAATGTTTGTGTATTCAAACCACATAAATGGCCAGGTGCACACCTGTAATACCAGCGGCTCTGGAGGCTGAGGCAGGAGGATCATGGGTTCAGAGCCAGCCTCAGCAAAAGCAAGGCACTAAGCAACTCAGTGAGCCCCTGTCTCTAAATTAAATACAAAATAGGGCTGGGGATGGGGCTCGATGGTCAAGCGCCCCTGAGTTCAATTCCTGGTGCCAAAAAAGAAAAACGCACCTTAAGTAAAGTGAAGGGCTGAGCCGGTCATGGGGACAGGGAACCTTCCACACAGGTGACAGACTGAGAATTAGGAGCAGGGATAGAGACAACAACAGAGGAGGAGGGCTGGGGTGAGATCAGCAGCAGGACCCTGGACTGGCCTGCAGGAGGCCCAAAAGCCAGATGGCTCCTAGTGGAAGAGCCAAGTCTGCCTCCCGCAAGAAGGCGCTTCTCAGGCAGCCGCAGGCAAGGCCCCTGTGGAAAGATGATCCGTCTCGTGGGCCATCAGCTGAGTACAAGTCACTCTGGTTATGAGTTTCCAGTCCCCCCCATGATTGACAAAATGTAAGTGAGGTGACCTCAGGGACGGCAAAGGGAGGAGGAGGGTCAGGTCACCTCGCCCAAGTGTCATCTCCCCATAGCAGAAAGCGCAGGCGTCTCCTCCAGCGTGGCCCACGGGTGCACTCCTTGTACACACACCTTGCACACTCCTGTGCAAGAATGTTCTCAGCTCAATGTTGTTTGTTACAGTAAACATTAGACACAATTTCACTGCCCAGCGGCAGGAGAGCAGATAGCAGTTCATGGTGCGATTGAATAACAGCAGGTTAAACACCAGAGATAAGAAATGAGCCCCGGCCGCAGGCGCAAGGTGGAAAAATCCACCACCACAGCCCTGGGCGGGAGGCCGAGCCAGGGAAGTTGATTAATTAAAAATTCGCCGTCCTATAACAGGTGCATAGAAGCTTCAAATGTGAAAACAGAACATAAAAATAGACATATGCAGTAAAAATAAGGAAAACGCATGAAAATGTTGACCACCACGTTCCCGAGGTTCCAGGGAGGGAGGGACGTGTGCAGGGGCTTTCAACTGGACTGTCACGGTTTCTTTTCCATCTCGGGCGCTCGTTATGTTATCCTCTGAACTATTTTTTGCTACGTCAAAATATTCCGTAATTTACGAATTGAGTAATTAAAACAAAACACACAGCCCCGTAGAGAATGAGCAGGGCTGTTTGCAAAGGCCAGCTGGGGCCACCATGAAGGGACTGAGGAGGCTGTCCCCAGATGGCCACGCCCACCTTGGACAGGACCCAGGCCCAGGAGGGAAGCCCAGCGCCTGCTCTGCCTCTGGTGCGGGTATCTGCTGGGCGTGACAGTGGCGGGCCAGGTCCCGGGGACTGTGGGAAACTTGTCCTTCACCGTAGCTCAGACGCCTGCCAGAGGCCCAGGTCACCTGCGGCCCCTGGTCATCCGTTCTGTACCGCCACTAACTCTTATCGACTGTTCCAGAAACTCGGGGAGCAAAGGTGAATGGAACGGTGCCGTTTCTGCTGTCACCGAGATGACGGGCCGCAGGGACAGGAGGGCCTCCATGTCACCACCACAGAAATAAATGTGTGTTCCTGGTTGAGACAGGGGCCATCAAGGAAATCCCAGGGGCACAGGAGGGAGAGTAGGTCACTGCCCAGGTCAAGCTGGACACCAGGAACATTTGCTGAGGATCACCCTAGAGCTGCGGGGGACGGTCGGGCGATGGCAGCCCAGCAAAGAGAAGGTGTGGGGGGTCCCGGGGCCTCCTGCAGGACAGACTGACCTGGAGGCTGGGCCTGGGCACAGGGGACAAAGGGGCAGAGGGTGAGGGAGCTGGAGAGGGGCTGAGCAAGATGGTGTACCTTCTAGAACACGCCAGGACCATGAGCCTGGCAGCGTTAAGCCACTCTGAGATGATGGATTGGCCTCTACTAGGGACAATGCCGAGCGCTGGCCAGGATGCAGAGCAGCAAGAGCCCCCCGCAGCCGGTGGGACTGCAGGACGGCACCTCGCATGGGAAGCGGTTGCCACTGACCCCTGAGGAGTGAAGCTTGTGTTCACCAAACCCTCCCGTGACTGTCGCTTCATAATCGCCAAGAACTGGCTCAGCCCCAGCGACCTTCAGCGGGTGCAGAGAGGAGCGGGCTGTGGTGCTCACACACCGTCACAGGATAAGAAACCAGCGTCTCCTGCACACGGCCTCACCACGCACCTTACAGGCAGCCCGCTAAGTGGGAAAACCGGGCGCGCAGGGCTTCCTTCTCTCTGATTCCGTTTGGAAAAATACAGGACAGAAAACGGACCTGTGGGTGACAGGGGTTTGAAGGACAGGATGGTTACAAAGGGCACGGGGTGAGGGGACAGTTTGGAAATGTTGTGTGTTTTGATGGTGGTGGTGGCTACGTGACAGTATTCATGTATCTAAACTTCGAGAGCTGTGCGTAAAAATAGGTGGATTTTACCAGATGTGAATTATGTCTCTGTTTAAGACAGAAGAAACGCGGGCCTCAGTCTGGCTGCCCCTAGAGAAGTGCTTGGGGAGACGTCTGGTTCATCCAGTGACTGAACGCCCCCGGGAGCTCCCCTCCTGAGCAGGTGCACGGGGTGCCAGACCAAGATGGCTCCTTGTCACCTCCAGGGAACAGGGGGGACTTGGGAACAGGACAGGGAAGGCCTGAGGTGTGAGGATGAGAGGAACTGTCCTGAGTCGGGGGTGGCCAGCTGCTGAGGCCCTGGATCTCAGTCTTGTGGGGACCCCCCCAAGCCGTTCTCACTGTGGCTTCTGGCCCTGCAGGAGCTCTGGGGACAGTGTGAGCCAGAGGCCAGGGTGCTCCTGGTGCCACCTTGGGAGTGATGCGCGGGGGCAGTAGCAGGGGAGAGCAAGCCTGCCTGAGGGGCCCCTGTCTTGGGGACAAGGCCACTGTGACAGGACCACATGGATACTGTCTAGTCAGCGTTTGGGCTGCTGTGGCTAAAGATTGACCAGAACAGTGTGAAGGAGAAGCTGACCTGGGGCTCAGGGTGAAGAGGGCTCAGTCCACAGACAGCGGTCTCCATCCGTCCAGGTGAGGCAGAAGGTCCCGCTGGAGGGAAGCGGCCCATCACGGTCAGGAAGCAGAGAGGGACTCCAGCCACCAGATAGAATATGTGCCCAAAGCCACGCCCCAGCCCCACCTCCTCCAGCCACACCCACCCCCAGCCACCACCCAGACCGTCCCTTCAGGGGTCATTCACTGAGGCGTTAGGACTCTCACAGCCCAGTCTTTCTCCTCTGAACCTTCTTGCCCTGTCTCACACGTGAGCTTTGGGGGGACACCTGGCATCCAGGCCATAGCAGACACTTGGGTGGGGCGCCAGGAGACAGCCCAGAGCACATCACCCCCAGGCAGTGGGAGCGGCCACTTACCATGTCCCGAGGGTCAGCCACACCGAATAGATAGAGACCACAGAATGTGCTCTGCTCGGCCACCTGCTCGTCCTGGTGTCAAACGTCCACTGACACCTTGCCCCCTCACCTGACGGCACAGGGTGAGAGGAGGAGGTGGCCGAGAATGGGCTCTTCCCTGCTGTTGGCACAGGGGGGGTCCTGCAGGGCCTGCAGCCTGAGGGGAGGTCCTCCAGTCGAGGAGGCCGCCGCCTGCCCAGAGCAGGCTCCAGGTGGCCGCGCAGCCCCAGCGTCTCTCCAGCTCTGTGATGGGGGCGCTCCGCAGGCCCCCCTGCTGCTTGATGCTCGGGCTCCCTTGGTCTGGGCAGAGGCCACGGCAGGCGCTTTCTCACCCTGGGGCCTTCTCAGACCTCACTGCGGGAGAACCTGGGGTCACCGGGCGCCCCTCATCAGCCCTTTCTGGCTGCCACACGAGGGCCGCCCTCTGGTCATCTCTCTCACAGACCCCTGGCCACCCTCCCTGTGCTGCCCTTGGTCGCTGGAGGGACAGGACAGAGGCAGGAGGGCGGCCCACCCTCAGCAGAGCGGCAATGTGAAGGCAAGAGGACCTGAGGCCGCCTCCTCTGGACACTCTGCTGTCAGCGGGAAGGGGCTTCAGGGCGACCAGAGCCACCTCCCCCCTGGCAGAGAGTCCCTCACCGTGTCCTCCCTCCGAGCTCACGGCTCTCGGCTGGAGCTTCATCTGCGGCTCGTCTCCCGGCCCCTCCACCAGGGAAGGCACTGGCCACCCGAGGTGGGCCGCTCTCCCCTCCACAGGCCCCGCGACGGGCCCACGGGCCTGTAGGCCACCCACGCCAGGCCGCCACGTCCCCGGGGAGCGCACACACACGTTGTCAAGGAGAACCTGCCCCTCAGGACGCCCGCGAGCTGCCTGGGGGGAGGGGCAGGAAGTGAAGACCCTGGGAGAAAGGACCCTGGGCCCGCTTCAATCTCTGACCCACAGGCCTTGGGACGAGCCTGTCCCCGCCTGTCCCTGGGTGGGTGAGCAGCTCACAGTCCTCTTGGTTTCTTAAACTAGGTTAAAGGAGTCTGTGTCCCTTGTCTCCTGAGACCGCGGGAAGAGCATGGCCCTGGGTGGCTGTTGAATGGCGGGAGCTTCCTGTCAGGCTGAAGGAGCCGGAATCAGCCCCCTCAGTACCCCCAGACCCCACAGAGGCAGCTGGCGCCAGTCCCCTTGCTTGACCCACAGGCAGCCATCCTGGAGGACGCAGTGACCTTGAACACAAAGGCCTGCCTTGGCCAAATGACAGAGCTCCCAAGACTCAGGATGATGGAGCCGGATCTGAAGATGCTCCAGACACTGCTGTTGGCTCAGAATGTGAATGACCACCCCAGAGTGCGGCCAGGGGTGCAGCCTGCGCCAGGCCTGGTCGATGGGGGAGGCTTCACGGGACGGTGGCTCCCGCTCTCTCCGCGCCCTTGGATGGGCCACTGAGATGTGTGTGTCGAGAAGAGGCCAGTCACATCCAGTTCCAGGCCACTCGCTCTCTGCTCTCTGCACACAGCTGGGCCTCTCCTGGGCTGCTGCAGGCACCCTCAGTGGGAGAGCCAGGCCTGGGGAGGCCGGGACAGGGGAGCGGGTCAGAAAGGTGAGGGACAGAAAAGCTGCCCGGCTTTGATGCTGGTTAACAGCCCCAGGGGCTCTGGGAAGTAAGCCCTGGCGGGAGGGGGTGTTTATAGGCTGCTGCAGATGCTTGGCTGACAGTTGGGGGGCAGGCAGGAAATGGGGTTTTATGGCCACTAACCATCAATCACAGTTAGACTCAGCTGGAGACTCCCCAGCCCACCAGAGGCCCCAGGCACTGAGCAAACATTAAGAAAGTGAGACTCCTCCATCCCCAGGCTCCAGAGAAGGGCCGGCCCCACCCCGGCTCATCCGGTTCCCACAGCAGGAGAGGGAGGCCCATTAGTTTAGTTCTCTTTTGTTTTCTGAAAAAGCAAAAGTTCAGAGACTCTTTTGCTCAGGAAAAAAAAAAAAAAAAGGAAGAAAGGTAGGAAAGAAGGGAATGGAGGAAGGAAGGAAGAAATCCGTCAAAATGATTAATAAGGTGGACCTTGCAGCCGAGCATGTGGCACACACCTGTCATCCCAGCCGCTCGGGAGGCTGAGGCAGGAGGATTGTGAGTTCAAAGCCAACCTCAGCAACCTAGTGAGGCCCTAAGCAACTCAGTGAGAACTTGTCTCTAAATAAAATACAAAATAGGGCTGGGGATGGGGCTCAGTAACCGAGTGCCCTGAGTTCAATCCCTGGTACAAAAAAAAAAGATGGACCCTGTGATACCAGTTGCTTAGATTTCATAGCATTGCACGATTTGTGCCTGGGATTCACTCACTTACCTGGTCTCTACCCCAAACCTTGAAGGAAAGAAGCGGGTTCATCACCATCATTATATAGGGGAGGAAGCTGAGGTTCACAGGGGGCAGGGACTCCCTGAGGCCGGCAGGTACCTGGTTAGGGGCGGTGTTGGGGACCGCCTCGGCTCCTGAGTGGGGGCTCAGCAACCTGGCATTTAGGAGGCCCCTGTGCCCCAAGAGGGAGACCAGGCTGGCAGATCAGTAAGTGATGCTTCAAGTTGGTTTAGCCAGGGTCTCCAGAGAGACAGAGCCAGTAGGATGGATGAACAGATAGATATACAGACAAACAGACAGATGGACTGGACGGGCAGATGGACAGGCAGGAGAGGGTATTGGCAGGGAACCTGGCTCACCTGGTGGTGGAGGCCCAGAGGTTCCACAGTGGCCTTCTGTAAGCTGGAAAGCCAGGGAAGCCCACAGCACGGCTCAGTCCGAGTCCAAAGGCATCAGAAGCCAGGGAAGCAGGTGGTGTGAACCTCAGTCTGAGGCCCAGGTGCAAATCCTGGAGTCCAAGGACTGGAGAATAGGAGTTCTGACGTCCAAGGGTAGGAGAAGAGAGAGGAAATTTGCCTTTGCTCTCCTTCCTCAAAGGCCCTAATTCCCAATATTGCAATGATGGGGATCCAGAATAGAGAACATGAATTTGGGGGACAAACGGAGTCCAGACAGACTCACCCATAGACATGCCTGGAAATGACGCTTTGCTGGCTCTCTGGACATCTCCTGCAGTCAAGCTAACATCTAAAATGGTGAATCTCAGGAAGAAAAGTGAAAAAAAAAATGCATTTTTTTTTTTAAAAAAGAGAAAGCATAAGATGAATAAGTGGTAAAACTAAATGAAATGGAACAGTTCAGGTATCAGGCAATAGTTTCCAAAACTTCCTCAGAACGCTTTGAGGAAATGAAGGGGAAAAAAAAAACAAAAAAACAAAAAACCATTCCCCAGGGTTTTGATCTAAGTACACAAGTGTTAAATACACCAGTATCTAGATCAAAGGGCCACAGACTGACCGGCACAGTGACTGAAAGGCACAGCATGGTGTAAAATTTCCAAACATCAATGATATAAAGAAGATCTTAGAAACGTCCAGAGGGAGACAGACAGACAAAAACAAACAAGAAAGGACACCATCAAAGGAATTAAATTGAGATGGACCCCAGAAACTCTCGCACTAGGAAAAAACAGGGCAAAGTCTTTAAAATTGTGGTACTATTTTCAATCTAGAATCGTGAGGCCAAGTGATCAACAGGGTTTAACAGGGTCTGAGGGTAAGAGGAAAAAGTACATATTCAGGTTTACCAGGACTTCGGCTATTTCTTTCTTACACACCTTTTCTGAGAAAGTTACTTAAGGATGTCCTTCCATAAATAAAGACATGTTTCATGGACTAAACCAAGAAAGAGAAAAATGTAATATGTAACTATGGGAGAGGGACTGAGGGAAGTTCTAGGGCTTAGGCTGAAAAAAATAGTCCTGGAGAGCAATTAGTTCAGTTAGAAAGAAGGAGATGGAGGGTTCTAAGTGGATGGGGGTATATTTGCTCCAGTGATTCACAACTGAGGATAGCTTTGCTCTCTGGGGAAATTTGGCAATGCCTGGAAACAGTTGTGTGGTCCCAACTAAGAGCAGGAGTTACTATTTTGCTAACCATTCCCAGAGCATGGACAGCCCCCTCTTTCCAACAAACATACACCCCAAATATGAATATTGCTAAGTTAGAATATAAGTCCCATAGGGGCAGGGGCCAGTGTTTCTTGTTCACTGCTGTCCCCAGACCATGCCACAGTGCTTCGTCCTCCCTAAGGTCTTGTGAATAGTGGGTGATTGACATGAGTTAATGACCATCAAGGTTCCCTGGGGTAGACATGTCTGTGGAGCTGGGGGAGCACAAGGTTTGGCAGCTAACCTATCCTTGTCACCCAATCTCAGAGACAGAGTTCCAAGGCTGGTGGGTCAGGGTGGGCACTGGGTGCCAGGTCACTCTGGGGCCTGGATGGTGGCTCACTGGTTCAGTGTAGGAAGCCCCAGCCACACCACCCTGAGAAAGCAACTGGAAAACTCTCGGACTTGAGCCATCCAGGGAGGAGAGTCCCCTCAAGGCCTCCTGGAGGCGGCTCCCTGGGCACCCCGGGACTCCAGGTAGCTGGGGGGACCTCACCAGGTGTTTCATTGCAGCAATTTGAAGTCCTTCAAGTTGGGCTGCAGATGAAGCTTGTTCTCCCTTCAGCATCAACATTTTAAAATAATGGTAATAACTCCCGACTTTCCTGCGCTGGCCACCTGTCAGCACGGAGCTGACCCTTTGTGTCCATTATACCCCTTTATTCTCTCCATTTTGTGATGTCAGAGTGCATTGTCCAAGGCCACCCGGCAGGTTCCCCAGTGGGGCCTGGATTTGCTGGGGGTGTAGACCGTTGACACAGGTGTCTGGTTCGATTAAGACACAGAACTCACTATTCTCCAGCCCAACTTACCCCCAGCCCAGGCTGTGTGTGACGCAGGCCAGGCCCCTCCCACCCCAGCCCTGGGGGGTTAACAGAGCCAGGTTCCTGGAGCCTCCCTTGAGCAGGGCAGGTGGCGGGGAGCCGTAGCGTGGATAGCAAAGGAGTTATACTCGAAGGTGAGGCCAAGTCTTAAGACTTGGGGAGTGGGACAGGGACAGGGTGGCTGTTTGTCCCTTGGCAGACTTACGGAGGATCTGTGATGTGCCGGGGCTGCTCTAGGGCTGGGAGTACACTCCAGAGAATACAGACCCCTCTCCTGCCCTTCCAAAAAGGGAACTGGCCCTCCAACAGGACTGATAAGAAGCATTATGTGCAATATTAACTATGATTATTAAGAAATAGTATTTTTAATATTAATTGGAAATATTAAATATGATAATGGGTTGGAAAGGGAAGGCAAGGAAACGGAACAGGAAGTGACGCGGCCACGGGGTGAGAAGCTGGTAATTTTAGGTAAGAGCCTAAGAAGGCCTCAGAAAGACACTGGGCGCCCAGGGCTCATTTCCCCCCACATCCCCTAGGTGGCAGCATCTCACCACCCACAAACGTGGCCAGAGTTTTCCTCTTCTGGGCCCCAGAGGAGTGTCCACTGTGGGTCCATCTAAAAATACCCTCAAAAGGAGAGCATCCAAAACAATGCAGGAGGAATTCCTGGGGTGTGCGTATTGTTCTGTCTTTTTATCTCGGAGCTGGATAAACAGGTGCCTTCACTGTGTAAAGCAGTGCTTAGGACCCAAGTGATGTGTAGGTGAGACTCCAAGAATGAGTTCAAGATGCCACCCACACCTTCCACATTTTATTTTAACCTAAGTCACAGTTTACATGATTTTTCCCACCTATGGAGGATTAGAATTCTGTGTCACCTTTCTAAAATTTACCAAGTACATTAGTGCAGACAAAACCTCATGGCTGCACCTGCCCGTGGGAAGCCCCATCAGACATCAACACCTTTACCTCCTGCGCCCACAACATCCCGTCTATGACTCCCCGCTTCCTGTTCCTGGCAGCAGAGGAAGAACTTAGAGACGCACCTAAAAACCTGGTTGCAGAATCCTAGAATTTGAGGATTTCCCCGCAACCTTTCACAGATAATTTGCTCAGACCTGTTTGTACGCAGTTCTGAAAGCAACCTGGCTGCGCGGATCTTGGCAAAGCCCTCACCTTGGTTCTCATGAAGCCAGCTCTCCTTTGCAGTTCAATTCATTTGTGGAATTACCCCTGTATTAACTTATATAATTCAATAATGAGACCGACTGGCATTAAGATTTGGAGACTGCGTTAGGTCTGCATCACTGTGATAAAGTACCTGATGTGAATTTAAAGGCAGGGAAAAAAGTTTATTTTGGCTCTCGGTTTTGGAGGTTGTGGTCCCTTGTGACTGGCCCCATTGCTTCTGGGGCTGTGGTGAGGCAGCTCGGCCTGGGCGAGGCACCTGGGGAAGCAAAGCCGCTCACCTCTTGGTGACCAGGAAGCAGAGAGAGGGGACCAGGGTCCCAATACACCCTCCAAGGGCACACCCCGCATGACCTGTGTCCTCAACCAGACCCTGCCTCCTCGGGTCTCCACCACCACCCAGTAGCTCCATCAGGTAGGGGCCAGCCTTTGTGGAACATTCCAGATGCAAAGTGTAACAGAAACAAATACCGCAAACCCTAAGTGAGCATGTAGGGGAAGTCAGTTCAACAGAGGTTGGCTTAAGTGCTGGAATTTACAAGATCAATTTTTTATTATTGTTGTTCCGGGAATTGAACCCAGGGGTGCTTTTACCACTGAGCCACGTCCCCAGCCCTTTTTAACCTTTTATTTAGAGACAGGGTCTCACTGAGTTGCTTTGGGCCTCACTAAGTTGCTGAGGCTGGCTTTGATCTCGAGATCCTCCTGTCTCAGCCTCCCAAGCTGCTGGGATTACAGCCGTGGGCTGCTGTGCCCGGCCCAAGATCACGTCTTCTGTGATCACCAGGGGCCGGTGCATCTGTCACTGCCGGCAGTGCTGGGCCAAGTTGTCTTTGGGAGGCAGGAATAATAATCAAAGCAATTTATTCTGCAACCTAAAGCCCCTCTTCTGGGTGCTTTATAAAAGCTAGTGCCCCATGTTTTCACGGATGTGAATATGGCCCCTGTAAACAGGCAGCTCTCTACCTAAGCCAGCTCTCCAAAACCCAGGGGCTTGCGTGACTCGTCATTCAGCTCGTCCCTCTGTGGATGGTGACCTGGTTGGGTCCTGCAGGATAGCTCTTCTCGCTTCGCCTGGCCTCAGTCTCGTGTCTACGGTGAGCTGCCCGTTGGCTGAGAGCTCGGCTTCCGGGAACTTCCCCGGAAGAGGCCGGGGGTCCCTGTAGGCTGGGGTCACGGGTGACCTGCTCGGTGGCTCCCTCGTGTCGCACAGCACAGACGAGGCTTCTGCACATGGTGGCTAGGGAGGATTCTGTGATGGGGCTTGGAAGCTTCCGGGGTGTCTTGAGACTCAGGCTTAGAGTTGGCCTGCTGTCATTTCTGTCACAGTCAATTAACCAAATCAACGCAGAGGCCAGCCCAGAGGACGGGGGAGATCAGTCGGCCCCACCCCCTGGCAGGTCACATTGTAGGGGTCTGGACACAGGAAGGGGGAGAACCGCGAAGGACCCCCTCCGTCTTTTTTACACTGAGGAAGCTGAGGCTGCGGCCTGTCTAGGGGCTCTGCCTCCCCAGGTCTCCCAGCCACGAGCTGTAGAGCCAGGATGGCCGCAGCCGGGGCTCCCTCAGCTACCTCTCCCCCAGGCTCAGCCGCCTTCTTAAGAAATGAAAGGGTTTGGAGCAAACGGACCCTTTAAGTTTTCCAATGAGTACTACTTGGGAATCTTCTCCATCGGTGGGACGCTCTTCCCATCCTTACAACGTCCCCGTGGAGTGGGGACAGGTGCCCCGTTTTCCAGATAAGGAAACTGAGGCTGAGAAACACTCAGGTTATTACCGATGCACCGCACAGCCCAGGACACATAGGACAAAGTTCTCGAGCCCATGTCTTCTTTCTCTCTCTTCTCGTTGGGGAGGGAGTCCCACGTCGCCTGTTCTCAGGCTGTTTTTGCAGGTGCTAGACCCTTCTTAACCTGGGGCCCACAAACTCGGACAATTCAGGGTTACACATAAAATCATCTGCATTTTGCATTCAGGCATTTTTCTGAAAAGGGATTCGTGTTTATTAGATTCTCAAAGAAGTGACTGATGCAGTCAAGTACCACGTTTCTGGAAAATTCCTGGCCTTCCTCCCCACCAGCAGACAGACCCTTGGAACTACCTGTCATCTCTGTGTGCCCTGAACTTAGAGAGAAAAGGGAGCCTTTCGGCTAATTCCAGGAGACACTGCATGGACCCCGAAGCTGAGCTCCGGAAGCCGAACGCTGTGTCTTCTGTGAGAGACGGAATGTGAAGGACCCTGGGTGGTGGACAAGGCCCACCACGGTGGCCGACAACAGGCAGAGGTCCACCTGAGGTGCCGCAGGTGGTAGAATATTCGCGAAGTCAGACTTGGAGCTCTGCATCGGGGGCCTTGGGGACCCCTTTCTCCTTCCTGCCTTAAGATGTGGCCCTAGAATTGCTCAGAGTCACCAACAGGTGACTGGAGCAGCTCCCTCCTGGCCCCAGGCTGCGCTGTCCTTCCTGTTGCCCTTGCGGCCAGCGGCCCACTCTCTGAGCTCGGCAAGGCCCTGTCCTGGGACCCGAATCTCCTCTTCCCCCAGGAAACGTCTCCTGCACATGCCATCTCGGGCAGGGACCTGAGCTCGGGGAGTTAGCAGGGGGACCACGAAGCCATCGAATGAGAGCCAACCGCACAGGGCTGAAAACGGAGGCCAGAGGAGGGGGAGGGACGCCCACAGGGTGCGTGCGTCTCCTCAGGCCAGCCAGACCTGCAGCCACCAACAAGCAGCACAGCCTCCGGGAAGCTGGCCTTCCTCCCTGGAGGCCGGCTGGGGTCTCCTCTTACTCCCCCAGACCCCAGCTTCTCTCAACTCTGCAGCGGAGCGGTCCTCAGGGCACAAATCCCATCAGCCAAGCTCCCCTGCCTACAAGCATTCAGTGGCTTCTCTTCGAGGCCAGCAAGCCTGCTGCTGACCCTGCCCCCTATGTCCCAGGCTATGTCACACAGAGCTTCTGGTGTGTGCAGGAACCAGCTCCTCCTTGCCTTCGAGAGCCACCGGCAAACTCAGGGACGTTTCCACAGCTGGACATCATCCACGGTGGACACCCTTCACATCTGAGAAACAATCAATGCGAAACACCAGGCTCCTTTTCTTGGAGAGTGGATTGACCAGGCCACTGCGGCCCCGTGCCCACGGCACCGTGTTGTCCCAGGGTCCTCGTGCACGCTCCTGCTCTGTCTGGGACGAGCTCTCCTCCTTCCGTGCTGAGCCAGCGTGCTCTCCAGACCTTGGCACAACTGTCACTTCTCCCGGGAAGCTTCCTTTGATGCCTCTGAGTAGGTTAAATCCCTGTCACAAATGTTCTCTTCTTCGCTTGTGCCGCACTTATGATTCTACCTGTGGGAGGGATGATTACTTGCCATCTTCCCAGAGGGACTTGATCTCCGCGTGGCGCGAGGGACCAGCCTGGGCCCGTTCACAACCAGGGCCCTCTCAGGGGCTCAGCTCGCTGGTGGTGCCAACTCACCACAGCTGCCCAGTGACCGAACCACTTGGAGAAATACACACCCCATGAAGAACCCTGGGCTTTGGCATCTGCAACAGAGGACTCTTGCTCATGCACATCCTCCCCCTCACTTCCCAGCCGCCTGCTGTGAGGTTTGTCCTGTTTCCAGATTCTGGCCCACGGAACGGAGCTCTCCATCGACTCCATTTCTACCAGGGCCTCGAAAATGTCACCACCGTGGTTTCTCTCTTCTCTGTGTGGCTGGCAGCAAAGGAGTCACAGGACTGAACAATCCTAGATTCCGAAGCCACTGATTGGAGAAGAGTGTCCTGTGCGCGACCCAACCCTCCTTGGATGTAGACGGCAGGGAGATAGACTTTTTAAAAAATTGGTTCTTTTTAGTTATACATGAAGATTGACTTTGACATTTGCAAGTAAATGGGTGGATCTGGAGACTATCATGCTAAGTGAAATAAACTAGTCCCCCAAAGCCAAGGTCGAATGTTTTTGTGGATACATGGAAGCTAACCCATAGTTGGCAGGGTGGCGGGTGGAGAATAGATATTCAGTAGATTAGACAAAGGGGAAGGCGGGGAAGGGAAGGGGATAGAAAAAGGAAAGGCAGTGGAATGAATCTGAGATACACTTTTAATGAGATAATTCCTGAGTGTTTGCAGGCTTATTTGTTACTGCAGCAAGGCCTAACTTACTCTGACCTAAAACACCTACCCAGCTTCCTATTCTTCTACTTTTGGGGCAAGCTGCAATCTCTCTGGAGCTCAGTTTCCTTACTGGTAAAATAAAAGGCTTTCAGAAAGTGATCACCAAACTCCTTCCAATGTTCAAATTCAATCGTTGTGTTTGCACGTCTCCCGCTCTTCTGGCACCATATGCAGACACCATAGATGTTTGCCAAACAAGAGAACCTTCTTTATAGCTGGGCATGGCATAACAATGGTGTGTGAGTCGATGAGAGTCAGCAGGTACAATGATTATCCCTTAAAATCATAACAGAGCGGGAGAATTCCCGTCTCCGAGTGGTGTCCCTAGCTAAGAAGACATCGTGGAGTAATGCCTTCCTCTGTTTGCCGTGATGCTGGTATAAATGAACCTACTGTGCCACCAGTCACATCAAAGTGCAACACATAGATCGTGTACAGAACATAATACTTGAAGATGAAAATAAACCACGGTCACTGCTTTATGTATTATGTTTTATGATTATTTTAGGGTGCACCCTTACTTATTAAAAAAGAGTTTGCTGTGGAACACTGTGCTGGACTGTTGGACGGCAGCCTCACCCATTTGCTGTGGCTGTGTTCCAGAGGCCTGTGCCGTCTAGGTCTGTGTGAGAAGACTATCGTGTCCCCACAACAAAGGAATTGCCTAATGATGAGTCCCATAGTCAAGAGATGCTTAACCGTATTTGAAATCTTTTCTCCCAGATCAAAGAACTTTAATACCTTAGAAATCCAGTGATGCTTCAGAACATCCAGACATCCAACAAGCACAATATTGATCAAAATAACAATGGTGACATTTCATCAGGAAGCTGGGAGCCTCCAGGGATCCACCCCTCAGCCCTGCAGGAGCTCCCCGGCATCTTGCCCTCGTCTGCCCTTGGCAGCCTGGCAGCCCCCACATTCCCAATTATCTGCAGGCCACATCCTCAGTCTCTCACCCCCTCCCCCAGCCGCCTCTGTCAGTAGATGTGATCTGAGTTTTCAAAGGAACACACTGACACTTTTTCTTAGAGAGTTGTCATTAAAGGTCCCCGCCCAGAGACAGTAGCAAGAAGCATAAGCCACTCTTTGATGACCGGGCAAGGATGCCCGGTCAGATGGCAAAGGCACCTCAGAGTCTGCAGGACTCTTTCGGGGTCCAGCCTTCCGGGCTGCAATCTGCCACAGATTCACTGCCCTCGAGAGAGGCAGGCTCCTCTTCCTGGGCTGGGGTCCTCTTATAAATGAAGGCCACTGCAGCTGCCTGCATCCTGGTAACCATAGTAACCGTGGACCACACGGCAGGTGTCTGATCTCTGCCAGACATTTTCTGATATTAAGTGCTCTTTACCCTCCCCCCTACCCCTATCCCGGATCCTATTCAGATTTGTGGCATTAAGGGTCTCCCAGGGGGAGCAGCCCAGGCCCTGGAGACCCGGAGCTGAAAGCATTAATTAAACCTCTTATTTCCCCGGAACATTTTGCATTTGCCAGGCCTGGCAGCCAAGGAAAACCTCCCAGGGAAGCTCAGATGAGAGGGAATGCTAATTCAGACACCAGGGATGCGGCACTTCAGGGCTACAATCGTTAGCAAATGGGGCTCAGCAGGACAATACGTCCGGTATACAGCAGGCACACAATCAATACTTGTGGAAGAGCCAATTTAATAAAATGGAGCTCACACGGCAAATGGGATTCCTTACTGCGTGAGATTATCGTGTGAGTCATTCCACTGTTATTGAGTGCCTACTGCATGCACCCACGGATGGTGATAGGGAGCTTCTAAAGATGTCAGCTTGTTGAATGAATCCCAACCCTCTGGGAGCGGTCATGCTGGGAAATGCGTTAAGAGGAGACTGGAGGGGTTAGCAGGGACTGTGTCCCTAAGGGCTCTGGATCCCAGTTGTCTCTGGGGCATATCCCTGGAGAACCTTTAAAGCTATAGTCCCTGTGACTGACAGGATCAGTGTGACATTTCAGAAACACCCTTTTGGATGTCCCAAAGGAAAAGAATTAGAGGAACCGTATTGCTTTGGCCAAACATTGTTTGTAGTGGCTCTTCAACTTTTGAACCCAGGCCTTAAACTGGCAGTTGACCCTCTTCCTTTTGGAACCTGCCCGCCATGCTGTGAGACGCTTCAGCTACAGGGACAAGCCACCTGGAGGAGGACAAGAGTGCACCCCTTGAAGAAACGCATAGCCCAGCTGGGACCCCCTAGAGCTGCAGCAACTGCCAGCCACGTGAGGGAGCCAGGGATCATCACAGCCCGGTGGGACCGCCCAGTGACTGCAGACTCAAAAGACATCACGCTGAGCAGGCGAACCACCCAGCTGAGCCCAGGCAACCCACAAAATCATGGTAGATAGAGGAATCAGTGTTCCGAGCCACTGAGTCACGGGGGGCCTTTTTCTGCAGTTAACTGGCAAATAGGCAGGGCGTGGGCTGGGTATGGAACCAGGCCTCGATGGCATCCGCAGCTCAGCAGCAAAGGTCCGGAGGGGAGGTCACCGACTCTGGGGTCAGCAGCTTCACGGGACCTTGTGGACGGAATCCTCTCTGCCCCTTCCCACAGGCACCCAGCACCTGCCGAGTGAAACGCTCCACGTGATGAGAGAACAAAAGCCCACTGACCGCTAGACAGTCCCCACAAGCCGAGGAGTCCAATTTCCCTGCCCTCGAAGACCACTTTCATTCTCCCTCTTTCTGAATCAAGGGTGTCCCAGCTGCTGAGGCAGATCCTCTTTGTCCTCCAAGGACAAGTCCTTCTCTTGAGTGTGGCCTTGGAATCTGAGTGCAAGATGACCCTGTCTCTGTCTCCTCCCAGCCTGGCCTCTCCATGGACCCATGAGCAGGAGCACCCCTGCAGATGGGATTAGGTCACCGAGGCAAACTGCGGCCCAGTCCAAGGGGACTGCAGATCACAGAGGGGCTGTGCCCATCTTCAGCAGGACACAGGACAGTCTTGAGCCAAAGCAAGTGCTAGCCCTCTGCCTGCTGCCCACTCTTCCCTCTGGGGGAGAGGAACCTCAGCCCCTCGTTTACATGTCAGCAAAGTGCCCTCCCCCCCCAGCCTATGCTGTCACCTCCCGGGACAGCCCCTGGGGGAGAAAGAGGATGAGCAAAAATTGAGATGTCTCTTAAAGGGAACCTTTAAAAACAAAGTCGCAGGCCTGATTCCTGCGCTCCGCAGTGCGACCTCCGCGAGGTCCAGTCTCTCCCAGGGGCCCAACTGTCCCCAGCCTGAGACAATCCGAGCTTCCTTCCACCTGGAGGGCCCGGGCTGCTGTTGGGTGGGGGTCCGGTCACATGTTGGCGGGAAGGGGGGGCGGCTGATTGACGCGGCTCGGTGTCGGCCTCCTCTCTGACGTCCTCGCCGCCGTCCTCCCTCCCTCTCTCCCTCGCTCCCCGCCCCTCTGGCGGCGGGAGAGCTGCTGGCTCGCGGGGACCCGGCAGCTGCTTAGCGGCGGGCGGCGGCCGGGACCTGGGGTGGTGCGAGGCGGCGGGACCGAGCCCCGCGCGGGGAGCCGGCACCATGGTGCTGTCGGTGCCGGTGATCGCGCTGGGCGCCACGTTGGGCACCGCCACCAGCATCCTCGCGCTGTGCGGGGTCACCTGCCTGTGCCGGCACATGCACCCCAAGAAGGGGCTGCTGCCGCGGGACCGAGAGCCGGACCCCGAGAAGGCGAGGCCGGGGGTGCTCCAGCCCGCCCAACAGGTGAGCGGCGGCGCCGGGCCCTCCCGCGAGGCGGGGTCGCCGGGCTGCGGCGGGGACCTGGGGGCGCGGGCGGGGGCGCCGCGGCCGGATGCTCCCTTCGCTCCCGCACTTGGCTGGGAGGGGGCCCCAGGGGTCGGGGAGGCCTGGGGGGGTCGGAGGGAGGTGAAGGGTAATTGGGGGTGAGGGTGCAGAGAGGCACGGAGAGGGGTGGGGTGCCGCAGCGAGGGCTGAAGGGGAGGGCAGGGGAAGGGACCCGGTAGCAATGGGGACCCAGGGGAGCGTAGGGACTTGGGGGCTGCGGGGGCTGCGGGGGTAAGGGCACTCGGAAGAGGACGTGGGAGGGGGCCCGGAGCCTGGCTGCAGGAACGGGGGGGGGGGGGCTGAGAGGGACAGTGGAGAAGCGACAGGTCGGGGACAGGAGTGGGTCTGCGGAGGGAGGAGGGGAGCTGGGCGGCCGCGGACCTGGCGGAGAAGAAAACCCAAAGGGAGCTGCGCCCCCCCCCCGCCCGCGCCTCCTCCTCCAGCCGGGGCCGGGGGTGGGACAGGCGACGCCAGGAGGGGCTTCCTGTCCCAGCTCCCGCCAGCCAGGGGTCGCCGCGGCCTCTGAAGGCCCCTGGAGCAGGAGGGTTCCCCCTGGCATCTGCTCGGTGCAGAGCTCCTGGGGCAGGAAATGGGCTGCAGTCCCAGGGTGCCCTGCGGCAGCGGGCGGGAGGGGTCTAGCCCCCAGCAGCTGTGACCTCCAGGGTGTTCTCCAGGGACGGTGCCAGATGTTCCCTGGAGGACCCCAGGAGGTGCCTTGTCAGAGTGCTTTGAGGAAGGCTGGCCCTGTGCTGGGGGGGTGACTTAAATGACCTCCCAAGTCCCTCTAGATTCCTTCCGGAGCTCACAGGGCTCTGGAGTGGCACTCAACCTCGGGGCTTCCATCCTCCTTTTCCCAATCAATTTATCCAAAGCCACGGGGTCCAGGTGTGCGGGGCCTGTGCCAGTCACCATAAGTGACCGTGGAAGGGAAAGTGGTTTGAGTTCTCACAACTGAAGAAAAGTGACATTGACTCTGGTTGAATAGGAGCTGCAGGGCAGTGGGGCGTCAGGCTGGAATGATCTAGAAGTGGGAGTAGGAGATCCCCGCTGGCAGGGGTTGGAGGAACCCTTTTCCACAAGTGATGGAGCCCAGCTGCCTCTCAAGCTCCTCTCCTGCCCAGGGCACCTAGGGACGGCCACTGTGCTGCCTGTCAGGGATGGCTCTCTGGGCACTGTGTCCTCCCTTCCTGGAGAGGACCCCTGGAGAAGCAGGGTCTAAGTGACCCCTCCCATGCTTTGTCCTTTTGACAACCAGTAGCTGGTTCCAGGGCGATCATCTGCTAAAGACAAGGCAGGAAGTCTCAGCCCAGCCTAAGATTGTCCACACATCTCATTAGATAAGTCACAGCAAACCATGGCACAGGCTCTGTGCCAGGCACTCTTATGAGTGCGTTACATTATTAATGCATTTAACAATCCGTCCAGAAGCTATGGGATGATTCCATCAAAAGATTAAGAAACAGAGGTTCAGAGAGGGTAAGTAACTTGCCCGAGGTCACACAGAGAAGTTTTAGAGCCTAGCTCTCCAGAACTGGTCTGACTTTGGAGTCCATACCCACAGCTGCTCCACAGTGCTCCCTCACCTGCCTGATCCAGAGTGGCTCTCTCTACAGCCCGGCTCAGGCCAGTGTCCTCTTCTTTTGCAGTCTCCGCCTCCCTGGTTTATGATTATTCTTACAGGACACTGAGCTCTGTTCTCCCCTCTCTTCTAGCTTTTCACACAGATGGCTTCTTCTGACCCTTTAGGTTTCTTTTGTGTCAGTGTCACCTAGTCAGGGAGGAGGGTGCCTACTGTCATGTGAAACAAGACGTCTCCAGGTCACCCTCTCCCGTACCATTGCTTCCAGATTCTTCCACAGCACTTGTGACAGTGCAGTGGGGTCTTTGGTTCTCGCCTCCTTGCATAATACTCATTCCCGGCACAGAGTAGGTTCAGTGTCTGGAAACCACCTGGCGTCCAAGAAAAAGACTGTCACACCCAACTGCATCCCAGCAGCCAGCTTGGGGGTGGCTCTGTTAGCGCCTCCCAGGTGGGTGCATCCGTCTTGTGCCGGCTCTAGAGGGACACAATAAGCCTTTATTGACACATGACACCTGCCCATCCACAGTCCCCTTCGTGGTTCCCTGGGGGACATGGGATGGGGCCACCTGGGGCTCCGTCTATAGCGTGTGGCAGGCTGAGGTCTCACAATGGCTTGGTGGCAGCTTCCTTCAGCCGCTGACCCAGATAAAGTAAATAGAGGAAAGACGGCCCGTTGATTTCAAAGAAAGTCAGGCGTACGGTGTCTGCAGGGTGGCAGGTGACGTGATCTAAGTGGCAGATGTGGACAAAGAAGACCCGGCCAGTGGTGCTCTCTGAAGATGCGCCTTAGAGAGAAAGGGCTGGGGGAGGGGAATGGCATCCGACTCCTTCCGCCTGGCAGAGGGGTGTGAGGTTTGGTAAGTCCCCCTCCCCCGTCCCCCTCCCCCGTCCCCCCCCCAGAACTGGACCAAGAACTGGACGGTATGCGGGGCAGTGCGCCCCCGTCCTGCTGGGGAACCCCTGGGGTTTGCAGGCCGGGCCTGGGAACCGGATTTCTGGCCCTGGAGGGCTACGTGAAGGTGAAGGTTCTTGAGATTCTGAAGAGAACTTTGATGTCTCCCAGGGGTTTGAACCTGCTGATGGGCCTGAGGACAGAGTTTCCAGGGTCATGGGCTTGGATAGGAAGATAGAAATGACAACTTTATTTTCATCTGCCTCCAACGGGAACAGCATCTTCTGTAGGAAGAAATAAAAACAAACCGCAGTCGTCTCACCAATCCACGTGACTCTGTCCCCAGGGAAAGTCATGGATGGTTCCAGACACAGGTTCTTCACCACGGGGCACACTCATCCCTAATTTGGAGTGTGGGGCCCGCCCAGGCTCCTGCCAGTCCCTGTTGGTCAACTCATTGACAAGGAAGCGCCCGGCGTCCCTTCCACCGCCCGGCTTTCTCGGCTGTTCCTCTGAACCCCGCCGTCTCCTATTTTCTGCTTTTTGAAACATTCTTAGGATGTGTCCCTGGGCTTCTGGGGACAGCTCCAAGAACCCTAGAGGTCAGCAAGCCCTACTTAGGGGAGGGGGCAGAGGGTGGAAGCGCTTGGTCACGGGTCCCCTGTAGTGTCTCCAGCCACCCCGGGCCACGGTTCTTCGTGGCTCTTAAACACACGCTCTGGACCTCTCTCTTATCCTGGTCCTCGCGCACGGCGACCGTCGGGGGATCCGAGGAATTCCGTCTTACCCTTGCTTGCTCTTGGCCTGGCAGGACCCCCGGACCTTCCTGTCACCAGCCCAGGCTGGGAAGCTGGCTTATTAGGGTGCCGGTGGCCTGAGCAGGGAGCCCTTGGGGAGGCAGAGCTGGGACAAGGACCTCCTTCTTGCTTCCGAATGCACTTGCTGGTGGCAAGGGACCCTGGTTGTCTCTGCCTCTGGTCTGTGCGGGCTGCCCCTGGGCGGCCCTGGGTCCCCTCAGAGGAAGTCCTCTGCCCTGCCTACCAGCTGGAGAGCCAGCGGCCTGCCCCTGCCCGTCACACAGGACTCAGTCCTGTCTTCAGAGAGCCTTGTCTCGGGGTCCCCTTAGCCCTCACCTTGTGGTGGCCTTAAGTGGTTTTCTGAAATGCTGGAGAGGCCTCAGGGGACCCTGATGCTGTCCCCTCAAAGGCTCAGTAAGATCACTCAGCCTCAGCCGCGGTCACTACCTGGGCCTCTTGTGACCACACGGCCGTTTCCCACCATCAAACTGAAAAGTCCATCCTTCCAGGGGAGGCAGAGCCCGGAGGGGCTTTCCATGGACGCTAGAATACCAATTCCGAGATCTGATGAAATAAGTGACAGATTTATATCAAACAGACCGTGTGTGTTCAGGGGGTCCCCCTCCCCAGGCCAAGAGTGTGTCCTTCATTATTTGTTTGTTTGGTTGGTTGGTTGTTTGGTATCCCTTACAACATCTGCTTGAAGTCAGGCACGTGACAAGGTGTATTTTGAGCTAAGTCACCGTATTGCCGTAGGAATGAACAGGACAGGGTGGGCACCAGGGAGGCATGGACAGGAAATCTGAAGCTGGCCCTATGTATCGGTGGGGCTCCCCTGGGGAGCGGGGCCGTGTCCAGCCTTTGGCTGCTGCCCTGCCTGATGACATGTGCTGGCCACACAGTGTGGTCACTCTGTGACAACGTGCCCAGCCCAATGCATATGACGTGTGAGCTTCTCGCTACGTCGTTAGACATTGATTTTTAATATGTCATATTAAAAACTGTCATGGAGTGACGTGGTGGGTGTTTGTATTGATTTGATATTTTTATGGCCAGGAGGGACTTTGGGGCTATACTTGAGAGGACCCTGTCTATGGTCGGTCATAAGCTGCCTCCCAAGCCCTGTCTGCCGTTGTCCTGGGGCAGAGAGACGGCCCCTTGGCACTGGGGGCCTCGGCACCATCGGTGGGCAGTGGCACCCTCCCACCCGTCCCTCTCCTGGCCCTTGACCCTGGGCAGCCCCCGCCCTCACCTCCCTTACCCTGGCAGAGCCCGCGGCGGGCACAGGTGCTGCGTTTCGTGTTAATGAGCTCACTCATCAGGGCGGTGGGCACTGGTGGGCACTGCTGGGCAAAGGCTGCCGCAGAGCAAAGACAGCCCTGCTCCTCGGGATGAGCAGGACGGGAGGGATGACGAGTGGGCCGTGGCCGTGACGGCGCCTAGTGCTGCGTGGGCACCCTTCAGGGAGCCCGGGAAAGCCTCAGCCTCACGGAGCTTCCCGCAGCTTGGGGTGATGGCCTCCTGCCCGCCATGACCACAGGTGGCCCAGGAACTGGGACCCCAGCCCGGGAACTGACTGGCCCCACATGACTCACCCCACACCGCTGTGAGGCCACCTCTGTGGGGCCCCGCCCTTCAGCCTTGACTTGTTTGTTAGGGTTGTTTTTGTTTGTTCTGTGTACTTTGCTTCTTGTGGCTGGAACCCAGGCGGAGCGCGTCCTCCCGCTGAGCTACTCCTGTGGTTGAAGGGTCCGTTCTGAGCTCACTGTGAGCCCGTGTCCTGACTGGTGGGCCCCTCGTCCCCACAGACACCACCAACAGCAAGGGGTCCACTCCCATGGAGCCCTCCTGGCACGGGCCACTGTGCGGTCACTGTGCGGGTCACTGTTCTGAGCACTTGGACCAGATCCATGCCGACCTTCCCGACAGCCCTGTGAGATCCGCGTAGGTATCGTTTGCCCTTTACAGATGGGAAAGTGAAACCCAGGAAGCTCAGGGGCTCTGTTCAGTGGGGAGCTGGGACGGGGTCGCGGGCTCTGTCTCAGGCCCACTTTGGACCACCTGGCTGGAGCTCAGGAGAAAACCACACAGGATCTTACCTGAGCCGCTGCGTCTCCGCGGGCTGTGGGCACGGCTCTCCGCACACGCCCCGGCAGGGCAGTCTCGGGCCTGCCCCGTGCTCTGGAGAGCTTTGCCTCCTGCTCAGGACCCTCCAGAGACGCAGTAGACATGTTTGGGCTGGTTGCTTGGCAACAGGAAGACAGTCTGCATTTTTCAGCAGGAAATCAGCCTGGATGGTTTCAGGGAGAGGTGCACACCCACGGGAGACGGCAGGCTTCCAGACACCCAGGACGGGGACTCTGGGTCCGTGTCCCTCAGCCCTGTCCCCGTGGGGGCTTCCCCTTGTGCAGCGTAGAGGCCACTCGGGTGCGTGCCTCTCCTCCCCGTGGAGGCCCGCTGTTCACTCCAGCAGGACCTGAGTTCCCGTAAGGCCCAGGTCACGCGGACTCCTGGGCTGCAGGAAGGGGGATCCGGAGGCCGCCAGACGCAGCGAGGGGCAGAGCTGAGGAGAATCACATGGGGCCTAAGCAGATGGGGAGGAAGAGAGGAAACCCACCGACGGGCGAGAATCGGAGCCAGGGAGGAGGAGGGGCTCGGCAGACACCGAGCCCCGAGTCAGAGCGTGGGGGAAACCGACCTCGGTGCAGAGGAGCCCTTTCCTGTCCAATCCCCAGTGACCACCTCACTGCACCCAGTGCCCCTGGGGACCCTGCTTTGAGGGCGGAGGAGGTCAGTTTCAGAAGGACACGTTTCAAGAGCCCAGGGCTCGTATCTTGCGTCTGGGAATCAACACACCCAAGCACAGAAAGGCCCCTGCAGCCAACTTGATGAGAAATCTCCTCCTCCCTTCCTCCTTGATCATGTTTATTGAGCACCTACTGCATACCAGATACAGTGCTGGAGTTGGAAATACAATTGTACCCAACAACACAGTGACCTGGTGTCAGTTCTCATGGAACTAAAGATGTAATGGGGGAGACCAGAGTCCAAATAAGTGAAAGTCTGCCATGGGGGTAAGAGACGGTGCTGGTGCTAGGAGGGTGCAAGGTGGAAATGACCCAATCCGGGAGGTCAGGGGAGGCTTTCTTGGAGAGAGCAACGGCCTAGCTGAGAGCTGGAATTGAAGCATAGGTTAACCAGGGCCATAGGGGTGGGTGTTGGGAGTGCCAAAAAGAGGATTGAGCCTGTGCAAGGGTCCTGAGGCAGGAGGGTCCTAGTGTGGAGGAGGGCCTGGGTGTGGTGGTGCACATGAGGAGCGGCGAGTGTGGGGAGCCCAGTGTGTGATGGGGCAGGCAGGGCCTCGTGAACCCCAGACAGGCCAGCTCAGGCAGGCAGGACTCAATCATTCACTAACATCCCCACAAGGCCACTGAGCCTGTCCTGATGGTACGAAGGTCACAGTGACTTTCAAAGCTCTTTTTTCTTTGGCATTGCAGTAGAATCCACGTAAAATCAACCATTTTAAAAATGAACAAACAAGAGACAGGTGGTCAGTCCACTGTGGCAAACACTACCTCCGCCTGGTCTCAGGATCTTTGCGTCACCCCAAAGTAAGCCCTACCACCAGGCAGTCCCCTGCCCGCTCCCCTCCCCGGCCCCCGGTAACCGCTCCTGTGTCCTGTCTCTGTGGCTTTGCCTGTTCTGGACGTTTCCTAGGAACGGACACAGGCGGTGTGTGTCCCTCTGTCTCTGGCTTCTTGGGCTCAGCACCCTGCTGCGCGGTCCTGGCTGGGCATCGGGCTGGTGGTCACTCTTGGCCGTGTGCATCCGCCTCAGTATCCGTGTGAGCAGGGCTGTCGGCTGCTCGAGGTCCACAGCTAGGACGCGACTTGCAGCTCCTCCTGGAACCCTGTGTGGGACTCCTGGGGGCGGGTCATCCGGCTTCCAGCAGCAGGATCCAGGCCCACCCCCACGCCCGCCCCCAGCGGTCCTTTCCGTTCTTTTCCGGGCACAGCTGCCCTGGTGGAGGCTAAGGTGTCTCACTGTGGCCTCTTCTCGGCTTCTCAAATATATATATGAATCCAAAGCCTTTTCCAAAGTTATCTTTTAGGTTTATTCTGATTTATACTCCTGATGTATTTCTTAGAAAGTCGTTATTGGAAAACTTAGCAAGTACACGAGCATATAAACAAAGATGACATAGCGGTTAGATTATAGATCAGCTGAATAATTGCTGATCTGTAGCATTCTCTGTAGGAGGTGGGAATCTCTTTTTCTTTTTTAATCTTTTTTTTTTTTTTTTTTGTATCAGGGATTGGATCCAGAGGCACTTAACCACTGAGCCACATCCCGGGTCCTTTTCTATATTTTATTTTGAGACAGGGTCTCACTGAGTTGCTCAGAGTCTCACTGAGTTGCCGAGGCTGACATTTGAACCCAAGATCCTCCTGCCTCGGCCTCCCAAGTCACTGGGATCATAGGCGTGTGCCACTGTGCCCGGCCTGTTTCAATTGGCACAATAATTGTGTTTATGGGATCTGATGTGATTTCTGATCCGTGTGCACGTCCTGGAGTGATCAGATGGGGGTAGCGAGCCCGTCTCTGTGGCCTCCCTCTCTGTGGTGGGGCACCCACAAGCCTCTCTCAAGCTCCTTTGAGATTCGCACTGTCGTGGACTCCAGTGGCCCCACTGACCAGCCTCTCCTTGTCCCTCCTCCTCCTCCTCGGCCTCTGTGACCGCCTTCCCACGCCCTTCTCTCCTGTGAAGGTGGCTTTCCAGATTCCGCTGTGAGTGGCACTGGGCGCTGTTTGTCCTCATGAGTCTGGGTCGTCCGCCTTCCGGGCCCATCCGTCCTGTCCCACAGGGCAGGCTGTCATCTGTTGGAGTGACGCTGGAGAGAGTCGCATGGTGGATCTTTTCCACGCTTTTCATCCACCGTCCGTGGCGGGGCCTCGGGTCGAGTCTACAGTTTGCTCGTGGGAACAGGGCTGTGGAGAACGTGGGGTGCGGGTCTCAGCGTGTTCTGCCCTGTCCTGTGGATGCACCCCCAGCACCGGGACTGCCAGCTCATACGGGAGTTCCCCTTTTTATTTTTGGAGGAACTTCAAAAACATAATGGCCGAAGTGACTTAAATCCCATCAACAATGGGTAAGGGTTCTCTTTGCCACATTGTCACCAACACTTGTCATTTTTTTTTCGTCCTGGGGAATTGACCCAGGGGGTGCGTTGCCACTGACCACATCCCCAACCCTTTCTATTTATTTATTTTAGTTTGAGACAGAGTCTCACCAAGTTGCCGAGGCTGGCCTCGAATCTGTGGTCCTCTTGCCTCAGCCTCCCAAGCCACCGGGATCACAGACATGCATCACAACGTCTGGCCCTTTTCTCTTTCTGATAGTGGCCATCCAGCTGGAGTGAGACAGGCCTGGCTGGGGTTTGATGTGCGTCTCCTCTGGTGGCCTCACCTCCTGTTGGCTGTTTGTGGGTCTTCTCAACGTCTAGGTGTTCTGCCCATTTTCAAATAGGATCATTGGGGTTTTGCTACGGAGTGCAAACTCTCATTTTAGAAAGATTCCTCTGTCACCGGCGAGTCTTTAGCAGACTCTTGCTCTCAACTGCTTCATCACCCGAGTCTAGGTGGGACCCTTGTGGCCACCTGGTGGCTCCTGAGTCCCAGGGGGAAGTGGAGTGCCCAGCAGTCCTGACCCCTCTCAGCACACTGGCACCCGCCCTCTTCCTCACATATGTTGCCTGTTATGTCCCTGTCACCTTCCCATCCCACTGAGGTGGTGTGCGCACCTTTCAACCCCACGGCCTTTCTAACTGATGTCGCCGGGCCAGGCGGGGGGGTCGGAGCATTCTCCACGGGGCTGGTGCGATGCTCACCCCGTCTTCTACGCCAGGAGCGTCTCCAGGTGCCAACTCACCAGGTCAAATGTGCTTTCGTTGCTTTATATGATAGGAAATCCTCGGTGTTGGAGGGCACTGCAGGGATATCTTGGGACATTGGTCAGGACTTTGGGTGGCCTTGGAAAGCGTTATAGTCTTTCCCGTTAAAATAATGCAGCAGCACTGCCTGCCTTCTGGAATGGGCCAGCCAGCGCGTTTCCAGGAGATGGCGGAGTCTGATGAGGGGTTCTTGCATATGTGAGCACGCATTTTAAAAGCGGGGAGAAGGACCCTCCGGGAATTCTGTGCACTTGAGTCTTGTCCACCTGGCAGAGACCTTAGGACGCGGTGACACATTTCCTCGACCCCTCCACCCTCACCACCTTTCCTTCTCGAGGTAACAGGAAGCCAGGGGAGGAGGGCGTGAGAGGCCTGGCGGCCAGAGGGGAAGGCGGAGGAGGGGGGGACTGTGGGACTTGGGCCAAAATTCACGTGGCAGGCACGGAGCAGCAGGAGCGGGCGCCGTGTCCCCTGGAGAAGCTCCGAGCCCACCAGGGAACGGGGGAGTTGAGGGGAGGGGGTGCGGGCAGCGCCCCCTGTCCTTGGTCCCCCCCCCAGGTCCCTGTTCTCTTGGTTGACATTGGAGAGAGTTCCCCAGATGGTCAGCTGCCCAGCTGATGGGAGGACACCCACACTTCACTGGGAACAGCGGGGGACTTGCTGCCGGGGGTGCGTCAGGGGGAGCGGTGGACGCTGGGGCAGCCGCACAGCCTGCTGCTCAGATGGAGGGGTGCTCGGGAGGAAGTGGGGTCGGGGAAGGGCTCATGGGAACAGCCACAGGCCCCCACCGCCCTGGGGCAGCCCTGGGCACTGCCGCCTTCGGAAGGCTCCTCCTCTCCGTGGGCACTGCCCAGCTCCCTGCCACCCACCTTCCTCCCCACCACGGTGACTTCATGCAGAAGAAAGGGCACCAGAGAAGGTGTGGTGGCTTCAAGAGAAACACAGCAGGACCCGCCAGCCCCGCTGTCCAGTCTCTCAAGGGCATCACCTAACGAGCTGGTCACAGGCAACAGGAGGGATCCTAGGAGCAGCAAGGTGACTGTCACCCTCTGTGCAACAGCCACAGTGCAGAACCTAGAGAGGCCATCAGGGGTCCCGGCCCCAGCTGCCGGAGGGCATCCGATTTGGGGTCCCCGGGAGTATTCTTTTTAAGTGTCAGCCTGCTGCCGCGGTGGACAAGCTCTGAGGGTGACTGCCGAGGGCTTACGGGTTGGAAGCTTGGTCCCCAGAGAGGCAATGTTTCGAGGAGGTGGACCTTTAAGAGGTGGAGCCTAATAGGAAATCATGGTCCGCCCCTAAGGGATTAATAGAGTTTCATGGAACCTGTGGTTAGTTTAAAACTAAACCTGGCCCTGAATCACTCTCTGACCTCCTGTCTTGCTGTGATTTCTCCCTCTCACACTTGCCCCCACCATAAGACCATCCACCAGGAGGCCCTCACCAAAGCTGGTGCTATTTGAACTTTCAGCCTCTTTTCTTTATACATTACCCAGCCTCGGGCATCTCATTACAGTGATGGAAATGGACAAATATGCTTCCCAATAGAGAAAATTGTCTCTCGGAATGAAAATATTCATTTTATGATGAAGATGCTGAGGTATCTATCAATCATAGGAAGCAAATGAGACACAAAATCCTGAACTTGAATTCAGACTCCTCCATGACCTTGGCCATGCTGAATCTCACTTTTCTCATAGATGAACTGGAGGTGGATAGCAATAAGGTTCTCTAAGGCAAGGTTTAGGATGGAATGAGATGACTCTCGTGAAGGCACCAGAAGCCTCGGCCCTGGCCACTCCTCAAAGCACAGTTTAGGTGTCTCCGAATCATTTTCTTCTTTTTCCTTTGCCAAAGCAGTGGCTTGTCTCCATGCAGGGGGGGAGACCATATTAAAAGTGTCCCAGATGTGAAAGATGAAATGCTCCTGCTGGTATGGGGAGGGGAGCGGGAACCTCCACTTCTAGGACATTCCTTCATCCTGATGGGTTTCTGATAACCTACGGTGTGCAAGGCCCTACTAAGCCAGCATTGGACACCACAGTCACAAGGTGAACCGCATCCCTGACCCTGTGCAGTTCGTGTTCCAGGGGGAGAGATGCTCGTCTTGCAGACACATCCGGGGAAGCGGACAGCTGGGGAGGGTGTGGCAAAGGGAGTTCAGGGGCTCCCAAGCAGTGGTTGTTGATCAGTGCTCTGACCTGCAACTGTCTTGGAGACCCCTTCACTAAAAACATTTGGGGCATATATGCCTCATATGTGCAAATTTAATTCTTTGTGAAGCACATGTATATTGATATATGTGCCCTATTATACTAATACATCATGCACATAGTAAAGCACATGTAAACTAGACCTTTTTTAAAAAATAACAAAAATAAGTTATAGGCCGGGTGCAAGTGATGCACATCTGTAATCTCAGCTACTCCAGAGGCTGAGGCAGGAGAATTGCAAATTTGAGGCCAGTCGCAGCAACTTAGCAAGACCCTGACTAGGAATCAAAGGGGCTAGGATGCAGCTCAGGGTGGAGCACCTCTGGTTCCAGAGTCAGCTCTAAAAGTCACTTAAAAATACACAAATAATTGCACAAAAAATGCCGTTACCTCCGTGCCGTGTTCCCAGTGGACTTCCCTGCAAGCCTCTGGCACAGTGAGTGGCATTTAGTAGGTAAAGGCCTTGGGATGAGGGCCAAGATACCCCAGGGACGGGCCCCACGCAGGGGCCCCGGGGAAGAAGCAGGGAGGTTAGAAAGGACAGAGGGAGGCCGTGGAGACAGCACAGGGCAGACTGGTGGGAAGGGAGGGACAGGTCAGGCCAGCCAGCCCACTCAGGACCTTGGGGCCATCACAGGTGCGTAGCTCTTTGTCCCAGGAGCCGTGGGAACTATGGAAAGGTCTCTGGAGCTCTGACTGGTGGGCTTCGGTGGGGCACCGATCCCCGGTCGCTGGGTGCAGAGCAGGCTGGCCGGGGAGCCTGAAGTGAGACCCGGGGAGCGCCCTGGGTCAGACGACGGCGGCCGGCCAGGAGGTGACTTGGTGGAGAGATGGCACCAGGAGGAGAGGAGGAGGGCTGACCTGAGCATCTGCCCCTCCTGCTGGGTGGCGGGGCACTCGGTGGGTCAGGGAGCCCGGGACAGCCGCGGCCAGAGCTCCCTGTTGTGCAGGGGACGTGGGTCTCCTGTGTCTCCGTGTCCGCTGTGCTCGGTTCCGGAACTCACTGCCCAGCTGGCGGGAGATGACCCGGGGGTCTGTGCCGGGGGTGCCGTCGCAGCCAGGAGCACCTGAGAGCACTTGGGAAGAGAGGTGAGCGAGGAGGAAGACGCCCAGGGACAGTGTCAGTGGACACTGACGCTGAAGGACAGGCCGTGAGGCTAAGGGACACGGGAGGGGGCAAAAACCACAAGGAAACACGCTCTCCAAGGGGAGGGCCATCCCAGCCAGAGACCACTGCTGGGGGGTCCAGTACGAAAGACCCCTCCTCTGTGGGACGTAGACCATGAAGGTCATCCCTGACCTTGGAGACCAATACGGAACTTCCGCGGCCGATGGGGCCTCTGGGAATGGGCCATGGAGTGGGCAGCAAGTCCAGGTGATTCTGTGGCTGTAAGGGGCGGGGAGGGGGAGGGGGTGGCTGCGTAGGGGACAGGCGGTCACTGGGATTTCAAGCACAGACAGAAACAGTGAAGACAGAGGGAGAGAGACGGAGGGAAGTAGCCGAGGCTCCGAGTGGCTGGGTGCAGGCTCCGGTGGGGGGAGGACACTCCTGCGGGGGCAGACAGGACACAGACTGTGCGGGAGGGTGGCGGTTCCCGTCCCCAGCAGGAGCTGAAGAGCCTCCATTCTGTGGGCTGCCTTTTTTTCTGTGGACGAAATCTGAGGGCAGAGAAAGAGAAATGCAAAAAAGGGCTCGAGGGAGGATTTTGGCAAACAGTAGGACTGCCAGGCAGGACAGAGAGCCTACTTGAGCTTGGTGACGGTGGACGCCTCTGCCCTGGTGGGTGACTGAGCACAAAGCAGGCATCAGAGTGTCCCGATGGATCCCCGCTGGAGTCCTGCAGATGGTGTTAGGGGAGGGCGGGGGCAAGGCGCTCCTTAGACTCTGAAGGGGTGGAATCCAACCAGGAAGCTGGAAAGCCGAGCAGTAGAGGGTCCAATGGGTCTTAGTGGTGAGGGGCGTGACCTGGCGGTGAGGGGCGTGGCCTGGTGGGGGGCGTGGCCAGCTGGCTGCAACAGGGCAGGCTGTGGAGGAGGGCACAGTGCTCCTAGCTCCATGGTGCCCTGAGAGCAATATGCCCCCCAGGTCAGAAATGCAGAACCTTCCTTTAGCTCCCTAACAAAGCAGGTAGGGCCTGGGGGAGGGCAGGGTTGGAGTGAAGCTTGACTTCCTTACAGTTAACACTAAGAGGAGGCCACAGCAGGCAATGATGAGTCAGCAGCCTGGGAGGCCCGCTGTTCAGGTGCCAGGTGGTGCTCTTGGATCACTTTTTTTTTGGTGGTGTTGCTGGGGATTGAACCCAGGGCCTGGGCGTGTGAGGCAGCACTCTACCAACTGAGCTATACGCATCCCCTTAGCAAAGCACAGCGTTCCCCCGAAGAGGGAGCCCTTGGTGCCCGCGGCCCCTGAAATCCGTAGGAGGATTTCCCAACCGGCAGCTGGTGACAGGCTGTACTGGTGGCTCAGAGTCTGGAGAAGTGGGTTGAGACCACTGCCAGGCATCTAGGCCACATCCCAGACTCCAGCGACTGTCCCCTGGGCCGGGGGTCCTCACGTCCTGAGCAGGAAAATAGAAGGGTGGCTCTGGCTGCAGCTGCCATGGTTGGAAACCCAGCTCTGGGACCCCAGCAGCCTCCGTGGGGAGGCTGTGCTAATTGCAACCGTGAATGAAAGGCAATTGGACTAATAAATAGTATCAGTAATTAGTATTAGTGATTACGCTGTCATTAAAGACCGAGGTAAAGTGATTCGACTTTACGCTCCTCCTGAGCAGGGAGGTGGGAGGCTCTGGGCTGCAGCTCTGATGGCGCTTCTTCCACATGGGACCCCGGCTGGTGACACAACCTCTCCACATTCAGTCTGGAGTGCGTGCGAGGTCATGTTGTCATCACTGAACTGTTGGGGGAATTAAATGAGATAATACACCAAGCATCGTGCCCAGGGCACAGTACGTGCTGGGCCTACCCTGTGTGCCTCCAAAGCCACGCTGAATCCTCCCGCCTCAGCTTCAGCCTCCCCCTGCTCCCCGACACCAGCCCTGTTGTCTGGCCCCAGGAAGTCCTGGCCCGGAAGGCCCCCGCCCCATCAGCTGCACTGACAGACTCCCTTACCCTTTGGCATCAGGCAGAGCTGGCCCAAGGGAACCCCCGAGGAAGACCTGCCTTATGACATCAGGAGAGTGGTGGGCATTTGCCCCCCTCCCTCCTTCCCTGCCAGGTTGCTGAGGGACCGCAGTGTCCCTCACCCGAAGGGCTTAGTTCCTGCCTCCTTTACCCAGCCACCTTGTCCTGGTTCTGGTGACTTGCCTGCTTCTTCAGGCCTAGGGAAGTGCCCAGCTATTCCTGGCTCTGGGACACCCACCGACCCTTGCTGGCCTCCTTAGCCCTCCACACGGTGGCGTATGTCTGTCATCCCAGCGGCTCAGGAGGCTGAGGCAGGAGGATGGTGAGTTCAAAGCCAGCCTCAGCTACTTAGCAAGCCTCTAGGCAACTCAAGAGAGACCCTGTCTCTAAATAAAATATTTAAAAAAGGGCTGGGGATGTGGTTCCATGGGTAAGCGCCCCCGGGTTCAATCCCCAGCATGAAATAAACAAATAATCCATCTGCTCCCTGAAGCCCGCCTCCTTGCTCAGAGTGAAAGTGCCGTCTGTTCCCGCCCCTGCTCTCAGCAATAGTGTGTCCAGTCCCTTCTGAGGATCCCCACCAGCCCAGCCATGGATGAGGAGAAAGGGACAGAGACCATGTGCCGCCAAACACTGTCACTCAACTGGCAAGGATCAGGAGTGCTGTGACAAGACCCTCTATTTGCAGGTTTGATGCTTTAGAAGCCACTTTTATTTTCCATTTGATCCAGCACCTGGCAGGGCACTGGGCACATTTCACAGCTTTTGATAAGTTCCCCAGATGGACACCCGGGCTGGGAAGTCTGGGGCTGTAATCTCGTCTCAGGAGCTGGCGATGAGCAAGGAGATGAGCCCATGCTCTAGGTGCGACTGGCCTGCTGTCGTTGAATCTTATTTTCATGACAGCATTTTGCAGACTGCCCAGGGCTGGCCCGTGTGAGGTGCCGGGGAATCTGGGGGGCTTGCATCTCACTTAAAGGGAAGAGCAGCCCATCTGACGGCACCGATCTGCCTTGAATCTGCCACAGTGGCGGCTGGGAGGGGAGGGGCAGAAGCAGCCTCGTCACTGGCTGTCCCTAAAGCCTCTTCCTCGTTGACTAGATGTTCAAGTCATGCCAGGAACCCATCTGCTGCACACCCCGCTGTGGCTGCAGATGTCTGGTGACGCTGGGCCTCTTCTCCTTGGAAAGGGAAGTGCTGTGTCCTTGCTGTGTGCTTGGTCTGCTCTCAAATCCCTCCCAGGGTGGCCTGGGTCACCCCTATCCATCGCCTGTTCCTTGGAGAAGTCCCGAGCTACGCCACCTTCTGGCTTCACCCAGATTCTAATAGTCATTCCCCAGCCTCGTCCCTTGCTCCCTCCCCCTGCATTGGCTGCTGACAGTCCCCTGAGATGCCTCTGTGTCCCCCATCAGTCACCTTGAATCCTGGGCAGAAATCCCTCCTTCAGGAACCTCCTCTGATCACACCGATGGTGAGAGGCTCCTCCAAGGTCTTCTGTAGCACACAGTCCAGACCTTGTTCTCTTTGGACAGCTTTGGGGCTGTGGCTCAGTGGCAGAGCACATATCTAGTATTTATGAGGCTCTGGGATGGGTCCCCAGCACTGCAAAAAAAGAAAAAAGACTACTCTTAGTACTTACTTATCTTTTTCTAAGTCTGCATCAAGAACAACCAATAGCTTCCATCCTGCCTGTCCCTTCTTATCCACTGACAATGACTTTCTGGAGCCATGAGTTGAGCACACTGTGTCTGAACTCAGCAGGAAAGTATGCTTTCATCGATTAGCTATGTCTGCCATGTGCACAGGAGAGCTGTAGTAGATCATGGAATATCTGGACCCCCACATGAGCACTGTGCTTCCCGAGGGCAGGGACTTATTCATGTATCTTCCATGGGATAGAAGCTGGGTCAATACGCAGGTAGTGGGCAGCAGGCGTGAGCTGGTTTCTGTCTGACGGATTGCAATCTGATGTTTTACTACAGCTCCCCTGACTGTGCTCATGGCAGACATGACTAATCAATCAAAGTATTCTTTCCTGCTGAGCTCAGACATAGTGTTCTCAGCTCATGGCTCCAGAAAGTCGTGAATTTGGGTTTAAAGTTGAAATGTAAGGAAAATTTAGTAATAGTCCCTGTCCTATTCTGAAGCCATGCTTTACAACTTGGATTTTTTTTTTTTTTTTTTTGTTCCTGGGTATTGAGCCCAGGGATGCTTAATCACTGAGCCATACCCGCCAATGGTTTTTATTTTTTTACTTTGAGACAAGGTCTCATTGAGTTGCTTAGGGCCTCACTAAGTTACTGAGGCTGGCTTTGAATTTGCAATCCTCCTGCTTCAGCCTCTCAAGCTGCTGGGATTACAGGTGTGGGGTCACCGCGCCCAGCACAGCTTGGCTATTTTTGAAGCCTTCATGGTAGAAACTGACGCACTTTCCCAGTGTCTGCGCTAAGTGGATGGACGTCTTAGGTTAGTGATTCTCTGCACTTTCCTACACTGAATCGCCGTTGATGGACAATATTACATGCTTGAAGGGTTCTGAACAATTCACCTCCTCTCTCTCCCATTAAGAAAAGCTTCTGATAATGAAAATGTGTAAAAGAGGTATGGTTACCTTGAATGTACTCGAGTCAATCTTTAAATGATTAAAAATGACCAAGTTTCAGTCCTTTAACTATCATTTGCAATAAACAGGCACAATAACAGGCTTTAAGACTGCTGTCTTAGTGGACCCATCCATGACCCGAGGATTAGAGAATCAAAATTCCCATCGCTGCCCTGGTCCAAGATCCCAAGTTCAGTGTCAAGGAACCTGACATCTCACCACTTTTTTCAGCTTTTAATATCAAAACGACTTTCTTTGGAAAACAAATATTAAAAACCTGGCTGCCACAAATGGAAGGATGAAAACACTGTTGGGCAGACCCAGAGACCCAGGGGTCCCAGGTCACAGATGTCAGCACCAGGCCGTCAGCTCCTCCCCACGTCCGCCTGGCAGTTGGGCGAGGAGGATTTGAGTCCCTAGGAAAGCAATCTGGTGAGTGGGGGTGGGGTCCTGGTGGGAATTTCAGAAGCCAAAGTCTGGCAAAGAGTCCGCTCACTCAGGAGGGAGGCGAGTAGCCACCAGCCCAGCTGTGGCCACTGATGACCAGCTAGAGGCTGGGGGAGGGGCGTGTTTGAGACCCACAGTGGTAACCTGGGGTTCTTAGACTATCCCAGCTTGTGATGAGGGTCTCCAGGGGCCTTGACATTCAGGTCACAAGTGAAACACATTCTGCACAAAGACTGTCAAACCCAGATTCGGAACAGAATTGTACCCAAGCGGATGCCTAATCATCCAGGCAGTTCCGTCAACCCCTTGCTAGTGGCTGCGGGGAGGCGGGCAGGTGGGGAGGAGCGCAGCTGGGCCCAGCTCTGGCTGCTCAGCCTAATGACGTGGGACCAGCTGGAAAATCAGAAGCAGTGATTTGGGCGTTTCTAGGTATAGTGGTCGGTAACCAGGGCCTCGGCCCCAGGGACCCACACAGGGTAGTGCAGTGGTCAGCACTGGCTCAGGGTGGTCTTGGATTCCAAGCTCAGCTTGGTCATGGTGGTTGTGTGACCGTAGGCAATTTCCATTTCTCTCTCTGAGCCTCAATTTCTTCCTGTGTAGAGAAAATGATGACATGGTTTTATTGATTGCTGTTAGGATACGGAGAACAGAGAAGTATTCCGCACTCACCGATAGGGTTGGGTGAAGGTCAAATGCGGTGACCTTGGTGTTGTGCTCTCTGCGTCCTGTGCGTGGGGAGGGTCCAGCCTTTTGGGCATCGTGACGCGGCAATTCGGATCAATGCAGGCCCCACCTGTGAGAAGACCTCCAGCTCGCGTCTCACTCTTGGGTCTTCAGTCCCACGAAGTCTTTTAAAAATCCCATTTTAGATTCTATTTGCTCCAGAAATATCGGGGTCCTGGCAACACTAGTACTTCTCTCTGTGGGCTGCAGACTCCTGTTCTCTGAACCCCTGCACATTTTCAGGGTGCCGTCTTGGCCTGCCGGTCTACCCCAACCTCGCCACCTGTCAGACTGCAGCCAGGCTCCAGGGCGCCCAGCACAGAGTCAGGGTCCCGGTGGCCCCCCCGTACTCCCCTCCCTTGCCACCCGCCCTCTCTCTCCCAGGCATTGCTGGCTTGGATCTTACTGACTTGTCTGGCCTTCCCCAGGTCTCCATTACAGCTGTCATATTACATGGTCCCCCACCTGCCTCTCTCCCCACCCACCACAGCGTGCAGACCCTGCCTGCGGGGCTGCTGTCACAGAAAACGTTCTTCACATTGAATGCTGATTGTTTGGATGCCTGAGTGACGTTGGGCTGGGCAGGTGGAGGTGGGCTCTCCTCCTCTTGCCCAATGGGCTCCTCCATCTGCCTGACCCCTCAGAAGGAGAACTGACCACTGCTTCATTGGGTTCCTTGCTCCAAGACAGGCAGAGAAGCCAACGGCCAAATTGTGGAGAACTCACGCTCCACTGGCACCTGCCCGGGTTCAAATCCCGCTCTGCGTCTTATTAACTGCCTGACTTCAGACTAAGCTCCTCTGAGCGTCAGTTCCTCTTACGTGAAGTCGGGATGACAGTGACGCCTGCCTCGTGAAGTTGTGAGTTTTAAATGAAACTCGTGCAGACCAGTAACGGACACGTGGCTAATGCCAGATGTGATATATGTTGGGTTTTTTTTTTTTTCCAAATGGAAGCTTAGGGAGCCTTACCTGACACTCAGATGCTTAGGACACCCCTTCTCTTCCTCTCATTCCCTCGCCCTCGGCCCCGATCTTAACAGTATTTATTCCTGCCCTGAATCGCTCGCTTGGCTCTCCTGGTAGATTATTGATCGGTGCTGTTTCTCCATGGTGCCAGCATCTGGAGCCTTAACAATGCTAAGTGAACGGCTGAATGGTGACTAACAGCGGAGAGAGGGGCAGGTGTCTCTCCTGGTTGTGTGCGGTTCTGCGTTGGGAGAGACGCACTGACCCAGCGGACAGCCAGGCTGACCCACCCAGAGTCTCCCTTCTGTCACACTGGGTGCCAGCCAAGGGGAGGGATGCACCGCAGAAGTTTTATTGTAAATTTTAAAATAACTAGGAATGGAGGAGAGAGTAGGAAGAGGAGAGCCCTAAGCCAAGGACTCAGGAGCGGGCGGGGCAGGGGAGGGGTTGGGGCCTGGACTTGGGATTCACAGAGGGCAGCTGGTGCTGGGGAGGGTTGCCATGGAAACACTGCTTCCTGTCTGGACCCAAAGACAAGCCGCTTCTTCAGAGTGAGGTTCAACCTTGCGGCTTGAAGCAAACCCTGCCCCCTCTGACCCCACTCTGGGATTCGCCCATAAGTGGCCGGCAGAAGAGGGTCCCGGCATTGACCGCTCCTAAGATAAATGTCGGTGGGAAGCCGGAAGCCCCCACCTGGGAGGCCGGACGTTGCCTGTGAGCAGTCACCCCCTCACCAGGGCACCTTTACCCACATCATGGTCCCCCCAGCTCCCAGGCTCCACCCGACCCCCGCTGAGTCACACCTGGGGGCCTGGGAATCTCCAGTCCAACCTGGGAACCGCCCCGACGGACAGGGCAGCAGGCCCCCGACACACCTCAGGCCTCCGTCCTCCCCGCCTCTCCAGGAGCGGCTTTCCTGTACCTAGAAGGACAGCTTGACAGGCTTCTAGACGGACTTCCAGGGCCGTGAGGGCTGTTCCCCTCCCAGACTCGCCTCCGAGCCAGAGAGGTCTTCTCAGCCAGTCCAGCTTGACCTCTGCGCCTCAGGCTGCCGTCCGCGCCTCAGGAGGGTGTGGGAGTGTGGGAGTGTGTGCGTCCGTGTGTGTGTGTGCGCGCGTACAAAGCACTTGAGGAGTAAAGGGAACGTGCTGCCCATCAGTGCCCTGGGATTTAATAAAATAATCGAGGGAAACTTTCCTTGTGATCATTTTGAACATTTTCATAATAACAACCTTTCGGAATCAGACACAAAAATCACACGGATTTGTGAGACGGAGCGGGAGAGACTGAGAGATTCCCAGTTGCTCCAGACAACCTCGGCCCCTTGATCCTGAGTGACCTTTGAGAAGTGTGAATCCAGAGACCAGTGGGTCCCAAATGCAGATCCACAGATTTGGGGCTGACTCTACGCAGGAGCTGTTTGGGAGACTTCCTGAACAGTCAGATTTCTATGCCTGGCCTAAGAAGCCTCGTTCCACGGGTTAGAGAGAGGGACGTGCGTGTGTGTGTGCGTGTGCGTGTGCGTGTATGTGTGTGCGTGTGTGTGTGCGTGTGCGTGTGGGTGTGTGTGCGTGTGTGGGTGTGCGTGTGTGCATCTATCTCTCCAGATTCTTCCTGGGTACCACTTGCATACAGTGAACTACACACACCCCACAGTTACAGCCAAACCAGGTTTGACAGGACTTGTCCCCCAGGGAGCGACCCACACATCTTCCCAGTCAGTTCTCCCCAGAAGCCACGGCCGCGCTGGTACCTGTCACCGCCGGTCACTTTCCCAGGTTCTGGAACGCCATGTGAATCAGGGTTCCTCCACCTGAGCCTGGTGGACCTTCCAGGTTGGTGAGTCTTTGTTGTGGGGATTTGGGGAGTGACTGTTCCTGTGTTGAAATCCTAACTCCCAGTGTGACAGTGTGTGACGGTGTGAGACGGTGTGTGACGGTGTGTGGCAGTGTGTGACGGTGTGTGGCAGTGTGTGACGGTGTGTGACGGTGTGTGACGGTGTGTGACGGGGACTCTGGGATGTGGTTAGGTCATGAGGGTGGAGCCCTCCGATTGGGATTAGCGCCCTGACAAGACACGAGAGATGCTCTCTGACCTCCACTGTGTGAGGACCGCCGTCTGCGAACCCGGATGTGGACCCTCACCAGACCCTGGGCCTTGACCTTGTCCTCCAGCCCCCAGAACTGTGAGGACTCAGCGCTGTGCTATAGGCCACCAGCCTGAGGTCATCTGTCACAGCAGCCTGAGGTGTGTCAGGGGCTTTTCTGTGCGTCACAGGACGCTTAACATCCCTGGCCTCTAACTGTGACAGCTCCTGTCCCTTACTGTGACAATGACCAACAGCATCACACCCCCCATGACAACCAAAAATGCCTCCAGACATTGCCAGTGTCCCTGAGGGGCAGAATCGCCCCTGGTCGGGTGTGACTGGTGAGTCACCTGAACTCCACCGCGTCCTACGGGGAGGACGACTCCGCCCTAAGAACACAACACGATGTCCTTTTCCTTCCTTCTGCTGATGGGCACCTGGGCTGCCTTCTGTTAGGGACAAGTGTGACCGAGGTTGCCGTCGGTGGTCACCTCTACGTCTCTCTGTGGACTCGTGTGTCATTTCTCTTGGATCAATAAGTGCCACGCAGTGGAGCCGCTGGTCCTGGGGCCCATGTGGGTCTGACTCTTAGAAACGTCTTGGCTGAAGCAGTGGCCACTGCCTCTGGACCAGCCGGCCAGTTCAGCGTGAGTCCTCTCGATTCCAGCCATTCCCGTGGATGGACGGTCCATTTTCGAATGTTATTGAATGACTCTGACAAGCCACTTTATCGGCTGCTATTGCCGTGGAGCAAATCAAATTTAGTGGCTTAACACACTGATGCCATCTCCTGGTGCTGAGGGTCAGGAGCCCGTCACCGCTGGGCGGGGTCCCCGGTGTGGGGACTCACAGGCTGCAGCCGAGATGCTGTGGTGGCTGCGGTCACCTCAGGCTGCCCCGGGGAAAGCTCCGCGTCTGAGCCCCCTCGGGTGCTCCCCGACAAGACCCAGGTCCTCCCTCGTGCCCGCCTCGGTCCCTTGCCACGGGTGCTGTCTCCAGGGCAGCCTGGGCCTCGTGGCCTGGGTCAGCAGAAGGAGCAGGTGACAGGGAACGAGGGAGGAGGCACCCTACTGGGCAGGCTGACCTCCGACGTGACTGGGCCACGTGTGCACACCTGATGTTGGAGCAAGTCCAGCCACGCTCCGGGGCAGCTTGAGGGTGCGGAGGCCCCGGGAGAGGATCCTGGGGATCCCACGGCAGCCCCGCCAAGCCCCACAGCTCGGGAGTGAGAACGCTGGGTCGAGACAGAGTCTCTCCACCCTCCGGTGACACGGGAACCGATCTTGTTGGGTTCTGTTTTGATACACACACTCCGTGCCTCTAGGTATTTCATCAAAACAAGCAAAAAAGAGTGCATCAAGTGGTCCAATGAGTGAGCCCCCCCTTGCATAGCCCAGGCAACGGGGGCCAACCAATAGCTCCAGCAATGGACTTTGCTCTGCCAGCCTCCGTGCCACACCCGCTCGACCTGGGTTGTCATATCTAACCCTCCATCCAGCCCCCGAGATGGATGGTGTTGTCAGAACCCCCGGTTTTACAGATGAAGAAACCAGGCCCAGAGAGATTGATTAATCAGACCCTAGGTCACACAGCATGGAACTGGCAGAGCCTGAACTCCAAGCAAGACATCTGCTTTTACACCTTCAGTGCCTGACCAGCAGGTACTTCAAACTCAAATTCTTACGCCAGTTTAGTGGTGTGCATGATTTCCGAATTAGAGCCCAGAGTGACATCCCTTTCCCCAGGCCAGTGTCCCCTCCGAGGGGGCTTATCGATGCTCCAGACCCAAGCAGCAGCAGCAGTGGCCTGTGGTTAGCACCATGTGAATACTCTACGCCCACCTCTGTCCTCTCTGCCGTCCCCTACATGGTCAAGTCCAAGGGTCAAGTCCACGCCCTTTCCTGGCCAGGTCTGCTTCCCCACCTGCACTTCCTGGGTGCTGCTCTGCCACTTTGAGAGGTTGTCCCAGCACAAAACCCCAAATTAATAAACAGTCTTTAGGTGAGAGATTAATCATGTCACCAAAGAGGTTGCCCAGAGTCTCTGGGAGGGCCAAGAGTCGTTCACAGATCATTAGCCACCTAATTAATTTCTGCTTTCCCGACACCAGTCCTGGGGGCCCGCAGCCGCCTGGCGCTCTCCCGCGCTCCCCAGCCTGGCCCTGGCCCGTGGAACCTCCGTCAATATTTGCTCATTAGATGCAGCTCGGTTCACCTGCCTGCCCAGGGCCATCTGTCTCACCTGATGGCAGAGGCACAGCCTGAGGGTTCCGGGCTGTTCTTCCTGAGGATGGAGGTTGCTGGGCCAGGGGAGGTGGGGCAGCTGTGGGAGGGAGGGGGGAGCCCTAGGGCATCCTGGGGGCTGAGCCACCAGCCGCAGGGTGACAGCTGGTCTCCAGGAGTCACCTTCTGGAGACACTGGGAAGAGCCTTTCAGGGGAAGGAGAGGAATGGGCACCTTTCCTGCCCACAGGGGTCAAGTTCCTCCCAGGGAGTTTTTGTATCAGAAGTTTTTTAGTTTTTTTTTTTTTTTTTTTTTTTTAATTATAGCAAGACACACATCACAGTCTGCCATCTGCCATCCTGGCCCAGGTGTACAGCTCGTGCCGAATCCATATAATGCTGCACAGACACACCCACCACTAATCTCCATGGGGCTTTTGTGTTATAAAACTGAAGCTCTGTGCCCATTAAAAATTAAACTCTGTACCCAGCCCTGGCAACCACCATGCCATGTCCGGCTCTGTGATGTTGACCACTCGACGCATCTCCCAGAGGTGGGAGCCTGTGACTGGCTTCTTACAGTTAGCAGTAGCTCCCCCAGGCTCATCCATGTGGCCACAGGTGTCAGAATCCCCGCCCTTTTTAGGGCTGAGTAATATTCCAGTGTGTATGCCACATACTCCCGATCCAGTCATCTGTGGATGGACACCTGGATAGCTTGCACCTTTCAGTTTTTGTGAATGATGTCGCTAGGAACATGGGTGTCCAGGTATCTCCGATGTCCCTGTTTCCTGGGTACATACCAAGGAGTGAATGATCCTATGGTAATTCTATTTTTAGTTTTTAAAGAAGTAGTCACACTGTTTCCCGTAGCAGCTGCACCTTTTCAATTCCACCGGAGGCATACAGGACTCTAATTTCTCCGCATCTTCGCCAACACTGGTCACTTTCTCTTTTGCTATGATAGCCATCCTGGTCCTATGGAGTGGCACTGATTATGTCACTGTCATATGCAGCTTTGACCTGCATTTCCCTGATGACCAGTGAGCGTCTTTTCATGGGCTCAGTGGGCACTTGTGCTTCCTCTTTGGAGAAACGTCCATTCGAGTCTGGACTCATTTTGAGTCTCTCTTTGGTCGTGGCCTTCCCCCAGGAAGCCCTGACTCTTTGCACACCGGGATTGCTTTGGGGCGGACGGTGTCCCGGGTGCCTCTCACCTTAGCAGCCAAGGAGAAGCCCCAGGACGAGAAGCATGACCGGGAGGCGCATGGGTGGGCCTGATGGGGCACTGTGCTGTGTCACCTGAAACTGGGGGGGAGCCAGTGGCCAGAGGCCCCAGAGATAGGAAAGGCTGGGGGACCCCAGGGAGGCCTGGGAGGCTTGTACCACGGGAGGACGCGCTTCGCCGGGCTGCTGTGGGAGCCCCTGCTCAAGGCCAGTCCTCGCTGGAAAGCTTCCCTGTCTTTCTGCATCCATTTCCCCAGGTCCTCTTCCCTGGGCTCAGGACAGGCGGACTCTGAATCCCTGGTCGGAAGCCCGCCTGCCCCTCCTTCACCCAGGGCCAGGCCTCCACAGGCTCTTTCTCTAGGGCCCTGCTCCCCGCCCCCTTCCCTCCAGATGTCCTTCCCCCAGCTACCACCCTCTCCCGGCTCCCCCCCCACCGGCTTCCAAACCTCTGCTTCTTGGATGCTGCAGCTATTTAAGGTGCATTTGAGGATGCGGTGGAATCAGGGCTTTGAAAAGCAATAAATAAGATTCCAAGAGAACGAACGGGAGAGGTGATCAGCTGGTGCTTTTGATCCTTGAACAGATTCATGTCACTGTGAGCAGCCCTGCTCGCGGCCTGGGCAGGGGCTGTGTGGCATCCTCAGCTGAGGGCAGCCATTGCCGCAGGAGAAGATACACAGCGAGTGAGGAGGCCTCGCCTGGAGGCAGAGAGACTCTGGAGAGGACGGAGGACACCCAGGCTAGTTGACGCAGGGTCACGGTCTCCCTGATACTTGTCAGAATGCAATGCATCCTTGGGGGCCTGGTGTACACCTGGAATCCCAGAAGCTCAGGAGGCTGAGGCGGGAGGAGCACAGGTTTGAACCCGGCCTCAGCAACTTAGTGAGGCCCTGAGCAACACAGCAAGACCCCATCTGTGGATGAATCAGAAAAAGGGCCGAGGGTGTGGCCCAGGGGTAAGGGCCCCGGGTTCATTCGCTGGTGGAAAAGTACAGCATCCATCTAGAATGGACTTGGCTACAAGGCACAGAACTCAGACCAGCTCAACCAACAAGAAGGACGCTGCTCACGTGACTTGAAGGGCAGGGGAGGCCCCATTGCTGGGCCCGCAGATGCGAGGCTCCACGAGGTCACCCTGGGGATGAAGTTCTTTCCGTCTCTGCACACGGCTGGCTACCATGCTGCCTTGGGCTAAGGCCGACTCGCCTTGCAGTCCCAAGACAGAGCCCCGTGCTTCGTGCCAGTTCCTCTAGGCCACGGAATGCATGTCCTTGGTCCTTACATTCCGTGTGGGTGGGCTTCCCCAGGACAGGTGCCTCCCCACGGGCCAGAAAAAGCCACCAAGATCATGCCAAGAGCTGACAGGATCAGAACAGACAAAACTCACCCCAGGAGCTGGGGGTGGCCGGAGCCTAGACCACCCAGTGATGGTGTCGGGGAGGGGGACACAGTGGACATTATGGGCCACCCAAAAGTACCTGTCTTTTGCTCTAGGGCTGCATTCTAAGCCCCTGTAGCAGGCTTCGGAGGTTATCAGGGACACAGGAATTGAGGCCCGCTGAGGAGGAGGAAGGCAGACCCTGGGTCTGTAGAGCCTGGAGGCCTTGCGAGTGAACCTCACCCAGAACCGAGCCCAGCTGTGAGCGCCCCACTGAAAATGCAGGCCCAGCCCAGGGGGTCAAGCTGGGGATGAAGGCCAGCCCTGCCCCAGAGCCACCGAGCTGGGAAGAAATAAAGACCGAACACAAAACCGCTTCCCAGACCTCCCTGAGGGCCCTCATGTGGTCCCAACAAGTGACAGGCAGGGTGACTCTGGGAGTGGCCTGGCTGGGACCCCCGGATGCTGCGAGTGCCTCTGAGTTCCCAGCACTGGAGATCCGCAGGGAAGTGACATGAAATCTGGAGTCACGCCATCTGGAGGCTCCATCGTCCCCAGCACTAGCAGCTGGATGACCCTGGCGTCCCCGGGCCTCAGTTTCCCTGCTGTGAAGTGCTATGATAAATGGAAGTCAGACATTGGTGAGATGTCCCGGGCCGACGTGACGGTGGAGGGTAAAGGACCTGGGAGCATTAGGCCTTGCTCTGGGGTCCCCTGGGGCCCTGGCTGCCTGGTGTCAGGGCACAGCCCTCCCCACCCCTCTCTGCCTTCCGGCTCCCTCTCCTTCAAGGTCTAGCCCCCTGGCCCCTTGCCGATGCCGCAGCCCTGACCGGCCTCCCAGGGACGGGCTGCCCTGCAGCGACGCACTCCTGCCCTCTCTCTCTGTGGTCACCTACACATGTCCCGCTGGCTCGCTGCTGTACTGTGGTCCTGAATGGCCAGAAAGACTTGGTATTTACTCATGTGGCTTCTGATCGGCTCCCCGACTCACTTGTAAGTGGGGCGATGCGGACCGGGTACTTCGTGCATCTTTCAGACTAAAGAAGTGGCTCAGAACGAGGAGCCAGATAAGCAGGAAAATCACCAGTCACTTAAGTGACAGCCCAGAAAGGCAAAATGACCTGCCCAGACTGACCCAGCTCCCGTGGAGAGGTCAGGAGCCAGGCAAGGCATGGTCCCTATGCTCCGGGAATTCACATGCTGGTGCTGAGACCTAAACCCGCTCGCTGCCCGAGACCAACACGGAGTGGGGAGGGCACAAAGCTGTCGACCAAAGGGCGGGGTATGGTGCCGGGAGGCGCAGGCCTTGGGGGCGTGGTTTAGAATGGAGGGCGTGGCTCGGGCTGGAGGGGCGTGGTTTAGACTGGGGTGTGTTTTAGACTGGGGGCGTGGTTTAGACTGGAGGGTGTGGTTTTACCGGAGAGGCGTGGTTTAGATTGGAGGGCGTGATTTGGACTGGAGGGGCATGGTTTAGACTGGGGGTGTGGTTTAGACGGGGGCGTGGTTTAGACTGGAGGGTGTGGTTTATACTGGAGGGGCGTGGTTTAGACTGGAGGGCGTGGCTCGGACTGGAGGGCCGTGGTTTAGATCCCAGGACCAGGCTTCAGGTAGGAGATGGAGCTGGTGGAAGTGCAGGTAGCCAGTTTGGGGAACAACACCGGGGACGGAAGCCTGACCCTGGGGACGTCCATCCTGTTTGAAGAGCAGGGAGCTCGTGGCTGGAGTGAGCCAAGGTCGGGGTGGGCGCGATCCAGGCAAGCTCTGTGGTCCCAGGGAGGAGTCGGGGTTTGTTCTTAGGGTGTTTGGAGCCTGCACATTCCTGAGCTACGGGGTGGGAAGGGGAGGAATGGAAGGATAAGATAGAGATGGAGGGAGAGAGCGGGAGGCCCCGGGCACAGGCCAGAGGAGCAGAGGGAGGACCCCAGAAGGGGCCTGAGAGCACCAGAGGCACAGCTGAGGAAGGGGCGGATGATCAGGGCCCACATCTCAGTGGACCCTGGCGTGACCCTCGGCGTGTGGGCTCCGGTGGTTTGATTTTGCAGGCTGTGCTCTTGGGAGTGGAGGGATTCCAAATCTTTCCCTGGCTCCTGTAAAGGGTTGGGTCACCACTGCTTTCTTCCATGGGTAGACACCAGGCCAGTCCCCCTACTGGCTAACCACAGTGATTTGTGCTGCAGTTCAACGTTAAAAAATCCACGGAGCCTGTCCAGCCTCGCCCTCTTCTCAAGTTCCCAGACATCTATGGCCCCAGACCTGCGGTGACAGCTCCGGAGGTCATCAACTACGCAGACTACACACTGGGGACCACAGAGGAGCCTGCTGCACCTGCCAGCCCCCCTGCCCCCAGTGACAGTCGCCTCAAGAGGCAGGTCACGGAGGAGCTGTTCATCCTTCCTCAGAATGGTAGGAGTCCCCAGCCCGCTTTCTGTGGGCAGCGGGCAGTGGAGTCTGTCACCGGCTCAGTGGATGCCGGGCATGGCCTGCCTGTCCAAAAGCCCCAGTGTTGCTGTACTTGACAGTGGGCACGGTGCCTCTGAGTTGGCCTTTGATTCCTGCTGAATGCCACCGTGCTGTTTCCCCACAGCTTCCAGCTCTGCACTGGGAAACAGAGTGTCCCTTTCAAGTCATATGTGGGTGACTATGGAGAGGGGATAAAGAATCACAGCTAAAACCACTGGCTTCAAAGTCATGGCTTGAATCCTCTGTCCTTTTATATACTTGCTGTGTGGTGTTGGTCATGCTGCTAACCTCTCTGGACCTCAGTTTCCTCCTCTATGAAAATGAGATGATATTATTGTCTACCTGTTAGGCTGTGAATATGATAATATGATAATGCCTATCAGACGCTTTAATCAGGGCCTCTGCACAAAGACAGAATCGAAACACTGTTTCTGTTCCTCTTTCTGTTCTCCTTTTCATTTGTCAACATCAAGAACACAATATCTGAAGGTGGCTATGGCTGTCACGGGCCCTGGGGTGACATATGGAGCAGAGGCCAATCCCTATCCCAAGGGAGAGCGGAAGCTTTTCAGGGAGGAGAAGCTAAAACCAGGGGATGGCTGTCACACATGGCCTAAGTTTTGCTCTGTGAGGTCAGTGCCGGAGGTGGCGGAAGCAGAAGCAGCCTAAAGCCTTTGACACTGACCCCACGCTGATTCAACTGGACCCACACTGGCCAGTGGACAGATGCCCCTTCCTGGCCTGCCCAGAAGCACAGTGAGGAACCAGCCGGGCGTTTCAAGATCGGATCCCCGCAGTACCTGCAGTGTGGACAGGCTATCCTGGCTGGCCTAAGCCTCCAGGGGCTAAAAGCAGACCTGCTGCAGCCGTGTGACCTCAAGGTGGGGGCGGGAGAGATTTGCAGGAAGACTCTTGGGTGATCGGTGCAGTCATAGCCCCCTCTCCTGGGAGCCCCTGATTGCTCAAAGCTTGGATGAAGCCAGGACTGGACACCCCACCCAGGAGAGAGGGAGAGCCAAGCCGGGCCTTACGTTGCAGAATTCAGGATTCATTCATTCATTCTGCCTCCTCTTGGCTGCCCCCGAAGGCACAGCTTAGTTATGTTGTACAGAAACCTACTGAGACTCGGTTGATTGGGCAGACACTGACCAGAGGTGAAGGAGCGTAGCGGGGCCACCAGATCTTTTAGCCACTGTCCCCATGATGTGCTGAGCGTGTTGACCCCACCAGCCAGGCCACCCATCACCCACTGTAGAGCTCAAAGACTCACTTCCTGAAGCCGAGTCCCCATCTGCATCTCTAGGAGGTGCTGGCCCTGTGGTCCCTCCTGGCAGGGAGGGACAGTAGTAGAGTCACCTGCAGTTACTGCATCTGAACAGGACCCTGTCACCCTTGGTGGAGGCTGGTTCTGATGCCGAGGGCTGAGGCCGCCTGAGAGCTGAGAGCCCTGGGTGCTAAGGTGGACACCACTGTGGCTGTCCCTGCGATGGCTCTGGAAGCCCAGTGGGCCCTACCTACACCTGGGTCTCGCTTTACACGTTGGTCACACCCTGGTCAGCCGCTCATCCCAGAAGCACTAGGGAAATTTCTTTCTACTTGCAGGACACTAATGGGCCCTTGGGAGATCAGTAGACCTCTGCGGTTCTACCCTCTGAGTGAGTTCTGAGAACCAACTTAAAGTCTGGTTTCCTTAAAATAGAGTCTCCCAGAGCTACTGGGTCCTTTTAGATTTTGTATTATGTCTGACTCATGAGAATCTTCCCGATGTCAGGCTCCTGTGTAAGTCAGGGGCAGAGAGAGCAATAGTTGTGGTTTTAGGATCTTCTAAATTAAAGATACGTTTCACTCTTCACTCATCAAATGTTTATTGGACATGCATCAAAGTCAAATCCACCACCTTTACCTTGGCCCTGGCATCTACTCCTCCCTGGTTCTTCAGTTTCTGTCTCCATCAGTGAGCTCCTGCGCAGAAGGCACGGGGCTCTGTGGGAGGGGCGGAGCCAGCTGGGGGGGGCGGAGCCAGGTAGGCCAGGGCTGCTCAGCCTCCCACGCGGCCACCAGGCACACAGGCTGCGCCAGTTATCTTTACCGAAAGCTCACCATGGACCAGGCGGTGGGCTAAGAATGGCTCCTGCTTTATTGCATTTAGTGGGCATAGTAACTCCAGGGAAGAGAAACCCTTACCGTCCCCATTGTAAAGATGAGGAAACCGAGGTTCAGAGAAGTCCAGCACCTTGTCCAAGATCACCTGGGTGTTCTGAAACAGCTCCTGTCTGACAGCAAAACCCACATCTCGGTTGCTGAACTATGACAGTCCCCTGAAACGCAAAGCCCAGGACCCACCACCAGGGTTGCCTTGGTGCATTGAACTTTAGGAAGCTTCGGGTCGGGGTCTGTGGCTGGGGTGGCAGAGATGAGAAAGGAGTGGTGAGGGAAGGGTGCCGGGGTGGGGCAGTGACGGCCCTGACTGTCCTGCAGGCGTGGTGGAGGACGTGTGCGTCATGGAGACCTGGAACCCAGAGAAGGCGGCCAGCTGGAAGCAGGCCCCCAAGCTGCACTACTGCGTGGACTACGACCGGCGCAAGGCCGAGCTGCTGGTGACCCGCCTGGAAGGTACCCGACTTCCTGGGCTCCCCTGAGGAGGGGTCCTGGGGAGCCCACGGGGAAGGGGGAGACCCAGGGCGGGCACAGCCTCACCCGGGGTGTGGCACTCGCCACTTCTGCTCAGGCCCCGCTGGTTGGAACCACGTCACAGGCCCAGCTCACGGCAGAGGAGCCTAGGACGCGGCCAGCCGCTGCCCAGGCCGGGGAAGTGAGCTGGGGAATCGCTGTGTCTGCCCCAGGTGCCTTGACAGGCCCAGGGCTCCGTGCTGGATGCAGAGGGTCTTCAGCAGGTGGGAAAAGTTCTGCACTTCAGGACCCAGCAGTGTCCCTGAGGGGCCACAGGGGCTTGGTGACCCTCCCCTGAGAGTTTCCTCTGCCATCAGCAAACAATCCTAAGACATTGCAAAGAAACCAGAGCTATCAACGGGGCCAGATAAATCGGGCCTCTGTGTTTGATTTCCTTTTTTCTGTTTATCTTTCTATCACTGAGACTCAGCATCAAAGGAAGGAAGGTTTACTTTGGCTCACGGTTTCAGAAGGGTCAGTTGTGCTCCCTGGGCCCTGTGGCCGGGGCCTGTGGCCTGGCAGCGCACATAGCAGGGAGCACGGGGTGGCGAAACGCTGTGACCATGGCAGGAAGGCAGCAAAGAGAGAGAGGAAGAGGCTGGGGTCTCAGTAGCCCCGTGAAGGGCACCCCCCCATGGCCTAGCTTCCTCCCCCTAGGCCCCCCTCCGAAAGGTCCCGCCACCTCCCAGGAGCACCACCAGCTGGGACCAACCTCCAACATCTGGTCTCTGGAGGACTTTTTGGTCTAAGCCATAACAGGTTGTTTTGTTTCTCCACATCTGGTCTTCATGACGGTCCCATTTCACAGGTTGGGAAACCGAGGTCAAGCAACTCCTATGACTTGTTCAGGAAAGTTCCGAGTAGCCGGTGGCAGAGGCAGGCCTAACCCTCCCTGGAAGCCCAGGATGAAGCCCTGTTAGGCTACGTCACCTTCGTTCTTCACGTTCTTATCCTGTGAAATCCATTTCCACTTTCCAATCTCTCATTAAAGAACCAGTTATCAGAGTACCACCAGGGGGAATTTGGGGGTAAATCCACAGGATTCTGCATTAAAAACATCTGCTGAGTGATTCACGGGAAGGCTGTAATTTGGATCTCAAGGGTTTTTCCCAAAGGCTGATGTGGTAAAGGCTTGTTCCCCCAGGCAGCGCTGTGGGGAGAGTGGAACATTTAGGAGGCGGGGCCTAGAGGGAGGCTTTTAGGTTATTGGGGGTAGGTTCTCAAAGAGAACTGTGGGACCCTGATACTTCCTCTTGCTCTTGTTAGCTCCCTGGCTGTGGGGTGACTCAGTTTCCTCAGCCACACGCTTCTGCCATGATGTGCTTCCTCCCCACAGGCCTAAAAGCAATGGAGTCATGGATTGGAACCTCTCAAACTGTGAGCCAGAATAAACCCTTTTTCTTTATAAGTTGACGACCTCAGGCATTTGTTATAGTAACGGAAAGCTGACATGATCACGTTGTGCAATGCATTAGAAACACCAAGGTTCAAAACATAAAACATTCATGAGGTAGCAGCCAAGTGAGTCACACCACAAGCGCTTCTGTGGTAAATATTTAAAGTACAGAACAAATGAATCACAGTATCAGCAGTAGCACTAATAAAGTCAGCCCTGGCGCCTTGGGGAAATCTCAGAATCTTGAGACCAGAGGGACCCAGGAAGTATTGACTCTTGTCACTCTTGTCACTTTGTCCCAGGAAGGCTAGCGTGTACTGCCGTGGGCCTCCCCAGATGGCCTCCTTTTTCTAAATATCTTGCTGCTGGGCAGGGCTGCAGTTTCCAGGACGGTCAGCTCTGAGGTCTTCCGGACACCCAAGGTCATGGCCATTACTCTGGATTCCACAGCCCTAATTAGGGCCCCGCTGCCCCCCTGCCCAGGCCCCGGTAAGACCCAGACCCAGGTTGCTTTGTCTTGCCTGCAGCGGTGACCAGTGACCACGATGGCGGCTGTGACTGCTACGTGCAAGGCAGTGTGGCCAACAGGACGGGCTCCGTGGAGGCCCAGACGGCCCTGAGGAAGCGGCAGCTGCTCACCACCTGGGAGGAGGGCCTGGCGCTCCCCCTGGCAGAGGAGGAGCTCCCCACGGCCACGCTGACGCTGACCCTCAGGACCTGCGACCGCTTCTCCCGCCACAGTGTGTCCGGGGAGCTCCGCCTGGGCCTGGACGGGGTGTCTGTGCCTCTGGGGGCCGCCCAGTGGGGCGAGCTGAAGACCTCGGCTAAGGTAGGGCTGCCTCAGTCGGACGGTAGTGCCGGTCAGTGGAGCTGGGAGGGCTGGGGGCTGAGGGCTGGACGGAGCTGAGGGAACAAGCTCCCGAGACCTTCCCAGGGCGGGTCTTGAACAGGGCAGCCTGGGGCAGCCCGATGCCCAGGGCCCGCTGCCGCGGGGCTTCTCATTTGCCAGGTAAAGGCGTCCCTGACGTCAAGGAAAGAAAGCGCAGTGTCATCCCCATTGAAATCCAGTGACCTTTCCTGAGCACCTACTATGTGCCGGGCACCACGGGGAAAGGAACACAAGGGGAGGTGGGCAGACTGGCACAGACCCCTGACGATGACAAGGACAGGATCTCTGGCGTGTGTTGGATCCTGGGACATCTGGGAGGAGGCTAACCCCGGTGTCTGATGGAGAGTTCTGGAAGGGCTGTGTGAAGTGGTGTTCGCGCTGGGCTGAGAGGCCAGCGCCGTGCAGAGGGACTCCTGGGAGAGGAAACCCTCTTACCCACAGGCCCGGGCAGCAGGGGGTCAGGGCTGGGCAGGGCTGGGGAGCAGTGGCGGGAACTGAGGGCCCGGGTCAAGGTCCCCACCAGGGATCTGCTGCACTGTCTAGAGACTGTGAGGCCGCGAAGCCCCAGAGGTCACCATCCGGGCCTCCCTCGCGGGCTTGCTGCTGTGGTGCTGGACCTGCTCATCTGGCTGCTATGTCTGAGCACCGCAGGGTCAGTGCGAGGCCCAGACTATACCCAAGGTCCCCCTCCGACCTCCCAGATCAACCAACCGAGGGATAGGGAACTGCCCGGGTCACCCAGCCAGGACACCGGCCAGGGCCCAGCACAGCTCTGCCTGGAGCTCGGCCTTTCCAGCTGTCAATCCTGCAATGTCACCAGCCACGCGGGCACCCGACAAGCACGAGGTGTGACCCGCAGGCGCCTTCCCTGACAGATACCTGACCGCGGGGGAGAGAGCGGGTCCGCTGCCACCTCCCACCCTCTCCCGCTGACGACCCTCCTCTTTGCCCCACTTCCTTTCTTCCCAGGCTCGGGAAGCTGACAGGAGGGTCACAGCTCTCAAATGGAGCGGGCTGCTTCAAGGCACTCTCTCTAATTAGCGTGTGACTGGGGACTTGTGTGGGACCACAGAGGGGCCTGGGGCGGAGATGTGACACTCCTATTTATTAAGCTTCCTCTGGAGACACACAGGGTCCCCCGCTGGGCTCTGAGGCTTTGTTGCGGCCCCAAAGGGCTGAAAGTCAGCGTCTAGGCGAGTCTCGGGCCCTGTCCGTTCTTCTCTCGGTCCCCTGGAAGAGCAGTAGCTCTCATTCATCCCACAAACACCCTGTCCTGCTCCCACAGGGCACCCTGCCCCATGCCAGGGGCCAGGGACCAGGCCATACCACAGAGGAGCTTGCTGATGCAGCTGGATAATCATCACTGCTGATAATTAGAATATTCTAGAATAGTCCTCTTCGGGTGTGTGAAGCAGAGCCCCAGGCCAGGCCGGCCAGCGCCCACCCTTGCAGGTGCAGGATTCTGGCTGATTTGAACCCCGTGGTGGAAGCCGGGGGGTTGTTCCGACCCAGTTTTACTTTTCTGGGCCAGAATGGGTCAACGGAGGTGCCAGCCGCGCTCCAGGTCCCGGAAGACACGGGGCCCAGAGCAGCAGGTGCGTCATTGGGGACCTCAGTGAGTCCCACTCCCAGGGCGGCCTTGAGTGATTCACCGAGAGCCTGAGAGGAAGAGGAGGTGGAGAGACCAGGAGAGGAAGAGAGGGTCATTGTTGTCACCAGGGACTCGGGGGCAGGCTCTGATGGAGCCTCCGGCTGCAGTGCAGATGGCGGGCAGGGCCAGGCTACCTACACACCGGAAAGTAGTGCAGCTTCCCCTGGTCTTGGGGACAAGTGGACGGAGCACAGTCACCGGGGGCTACAGCCCAGGCCACCCTGGACCCTGTAGGTGATCTTCAGTTGGGAGATCTGTCCCCAGCACACCCTGGGAGCGCTCTGCTGCCCCTGGCCAGGAGCCTGACACATTCCCCGGGCCTCGCAGGAGCAGCCTGTCCACGCAGGAGGCCAGCGAGTTTAGGACTTGGCCTTCCCTTGCCAACTAGGCCTCCCCGAGTCCTTGGGCTCCTTCCTAGCCAGAGCCAGGCCCGCGAGCCTCCTGGCCTCTGAGCACCAGGCGCTTGGGCCTGAAGCGGAACAAGGTCAGCTTCCTTTCAGGGCCGTGCAGGGGGATGGGGCCTCTTCCCTTTGAAGTTTTCTTGTGACATTAAGTGCCAAGTGCTGGGGATGCATCTGACCTGAGGGCCCAGAGACCATGGGGAGGGTTTCACAAATGTTCCTGGCTGAGATTCAGGTCTTGGCGGAGGTTCCCAAGTCACTTTGTCACATGACTGGTCACGGTGGGGTCCTGCTGAGCGGAAAGTGTGACCCAAGGCAGGGGGTCTGAGACTGCAGGTGGAGAGCCCAGCTGCCTCCTGTTCACCCAAAAGTAAGGCTCCCCAGTTCACCTGGGCAAGTACTGATTGCTCTTCCACGAGAACGAATGACCAGCAGCCGCAGCAGACAGTCCTGGTGTGTGGTGTGTTCCAGGCGCTGCTGTGAATACGAGGCGGTTAACTCTTCAAAACCTGGCTGGGGGCTGCACATGGGATCCCAGCGACTCGGGAGGCTGAGGCAGGAGGACCTCGGGTTCCAGGTCAGCCTCATGAGTTTAGTAAGCCTCGATTTCAAAACTTTAAAAGAAAAAGGTTGGAGACGTAGCTCGGTGGTAAAGTGCCCCTGGGTTCAGTCCCCAGCACAGAAAGAGGAAAACAAAATCCTCCTGACACCATCAGGTAGAAAGAATCCTATTTCCATTCACTGATGAGGAAATGAAGGCCCAGCAAGGTTTAGCAACTTGCCTAAGGCCACCCAGGGAGGAAGTGGGAGGACTGGAACTCAGGCCCAGCTGGCTCTGGAGTCGTCCTCCCAGCCTCGCGGAGCTTCGCTCTGGGTTGTTAAGAAGTTAGTCTCCACAGAGGTCGTTGGAGTCATCACTTGTGACCTTTAGTGAGGACTTGCCACACCCATGTTCTCGGTCCTCCTCCTCCCAGCACTGGGCCCCGCCCAGGTTACCCCTCACCACTTCCTGCCTCCCTCCCATACGTGATGCAGGCTCCCTGGAGGCTGACTGTGTTTTAATGGTGGCATTGAGAACACAGTGGGCGCTTCATGCATGCTTGCTAAACGGACCCCGCCCCTCTGTGTCTGGCAGGGAAACCCACATTTGGAGAAGCCAAACAACTTTCTCAGCCTCACGCCGGTGGGTTTGTAGTGGAGCTGCTCTTTGTCATGAATCACAGGCGTGGTGTCACCTGGTGATGGGCAGCCCCTGGCTGCAGAGGTCACGGCGTGCAGAGGGGGCTGATTCCCACCCCCTGAGCCTGTGTTTCCGGGGGGAGATGGCAGACGTCCCCACGTGTGCTGAGGGTGAGGGACAAGCCCAGGTGCTCTGGTGGCTGCTAACCCGGCCCGAGCCTCCCTGAGCTGCCCTGAAGCTGGAGGGGAGGGGACAGGTGAGAGTCGCGCCACCTGGGGTACCTCTGGCCTCCTGTTCCCTCCCAGAACCCTCACCCCCTCCTCTGCCTGGCAGCCGCCCTGGGATCTTGAGGAAAGGCCACCTGCTTTCTGCTCAGATAGAGCCTTGGTGCCTGGCTGGCCCTGCCACCCGCCCTCTCCTCCCTGCCCCTCTGAGGCTGGCATTGTCACCACAGCCCCACCTCCTGGCAGGAGCCTTCTTCTTTGCTGAAATTCCCAACAAGCCCTCGCAGGCCTTCCCTGGAGACTTGGGAAGCTGCTTTTGCAGGACCCGTGGGTTCCCATGCTTCCTGGGAGCACCTGGGTCCCCTCTGAAGTGCGTCACTGGCCCGTTGTCCCCGGTGTATTTCCCACACCACGAGCCTGGGGTCGCACTGACCTCTTTGTGTTTCCCTTATGGTCTCCCGGGCTGCGGGGTCGGCTGCCGCCATCTTTTCAAATGAAGAAACTGAAGACCAACCCCCTGCTCCCACCAGCCCGACTGTCACCGTAGTGACTCTCAGACTGTGTTCCCTTGAGCCCTAAACCTTCTCCAGAGGCACCCAGGAACTGGGGGGGGGGGGGTTGTCCCTGTTGTAGCTCGGCTCTGGGGCAGGTTGGGCCTGGACGTCGACTGTGGAGCAATGGCTTTATGACTCACATTCCCGACCGCATGAGAGGCTGCAGGACGCCTGTGGGATTCCAGTCCACAGTGACCCCGGCCTCTGCAGTGGTGGCTGGGTCAGAGGTCACTGCCAAGAGTGACCCCTTCCCGCATGTCCCCTTGTGTCGCAGGAGCCGTCCGCAGGAGCTGGGGAGGTCCTCCTGTCCATCAGCTACCTCCCGGCCGCCAACCGCCTCCTGGTGGTGCTGATCAAAGCCAAGAACCTGCACTCCAGCCAGGCCCGGGAGCTGCTGGGGAAGGGTAAGGCTGGGGGAGAGGCTGGGGCTGCCAGCGGGGTGTGTGCAGGGGGTGGGGCCGGGGAAATGGGGACGGAGCGCAGGAAGGCAGAATAGGAGCACAGTTCTCAATTTGTTACCGTCTAGGGGTGCTGGGTACAGTCTCAGCAAAGAATTGAACAAGATGCAGAAACCGGGCGCCGTGGCCCACGCCCGTAATCCCAGCAGCCCAGGAGGCTGAGGCAGGAGGATCGCGAGTTCAAAGCCAGCCCCTGCAGATTAGTGAGGCCCTAAGCAACCAGTGAGACCCTATCTCTAAATAAAGTACAAAGCAGGGCTGGGGATGTGACCCAGGGGTCGAGTGCCCCTGAGTTTAATCCCTGGTACTCGCCCCTCCCCCAATAAAAAGGTCAGGACCCAGAGATGACGAGCAAACAGCCGTTAATTGCAAAAGCGACACAGACAGACTTCTCCGAAGAGACGGGGCCCTGGAGCCGGGAGTCTGGTGGGGGAGCTTTGACCTGTTCTTTTCATGGTCTCTGGAGTGTCCTCCGGGCCAGCCTCCTCCCCCGTCCATGCTCTCCTCACTATTATTGATTGGCGCCCCCCACCCCTGTCCATGTGTCTGTCTCAGTTTTTCTCTTGGATCCCACTTAGAGGCATGAGTACGGAAGTGTCTGTCTGACTGGGCCCCCACTTGTGTCCCGGAGCACTTTTGTCCCTCAGGGAGGTGACCTCATCAGAAGACTCTCCGTGCTCCTTTGTTCTGGCCCTGCCCCCGGCCTCCTCCCTCGCCATCTTGCCCTGGCTGCCTGCGCCCTCCTACAGGTCCCTCCAAGTCACCCCCAGATGTGGCCTCCACCCAAAGGGCTAACTAATTTTGAAGGACACACTTCTTGGAGTCCACATCCATTCATTCCTGGGCCCAGGTAGGAGCTACCCGGGGCTCCCGACCTTGGCGATCCACCAGGATCAGCCTCTACCCTGGGAGCAGAGCACCTGGGCTGTCGGGAACCCAGGCCTGGCTGGACGCACCTCTGGGGCAGGTGGTGCTGTGGGGAAGGCCAGGTCCTCTGTTTCCACCAGCCACACTGCACTCTCCGCCTTCCCCAGTCTCTGTTCTCAGCCTCGGCCAGCTGTCCCCCCGACACCCGCTGAGTGTGGGCGACGGCAGAAGGTGTGTGGGTGAGGCTGAGGCCCGAGGCTTAGGGCATCTGTGCCCCACATATCCACAGAGGCCCCTTTCCAACATTTTGGAAGCCTTATTTTTCCCTTCTAGATACCCCAGCACAGGTCCCAAGTCTTGGGGACCTATCAGAGCGGGAGGGCAGCCCAGGTTAGCAGGGCATTCCTGAACTGGGATCCAAGCGCTCATAACAAGATAGAAACAAGTCTCTATTTATAGAAGGGTACAAAGATAGAATTGCCACTGTGTTCTGAATCTTTGAGCAAAAGATTTTGGGCGAATGAAATCAGAAGGGTTGAGCTTGCTGGAAGATTCTGGAGCCCAAGGTCAGAGTTCCGTGCTTTGTCCTTGTCCCCTCCAGTTAGTTCTCTGCCTCTCTCTCTCTCTCTCTCTCTCTCTCTCTCTCTCTCTCTCATAGCTCTGTAAGAACAATTATAGCTCAGCACTTTGTCTTGAAATCTCTCTGCTGAAATAACAAACTAACCACCCGGGGGTGATAATTACAGCAATAAACACACAGTAACAATTATTCTCACATTAGCTTCCGGAACCTTGACTAATGAAATAAGGAGAGCTGTCTGGTGACCTATGGGTGGGTTCCTAGGGGACAGCGCTACTGGACAGAGCCTCGGGTGGGGGTCAGGCCGTCTGCCTTCACCTTCCACAGGAAGCTGGAGTCCTCAAAGGAAGACTGGCAGAAAGTACAGGTGAGCACCCCACCAGGCAGCGGGAGACCCACTGTCTCAATAGTGAACAAGACGGCTTGGAGGGACCCTCACGGGGACAGGGACCTGGGGATGGCATTGCTTTTCTGGTCTGAGTTTAGAATCTAGCTGAGTCATTGTTCTGGACTTGCTTTGATCTAAAGATACAAAGTTACATGGACGGGCTCAGAGCAAGTGACTTCATATCCATCTCCTGGTGGCACCTTACCAGGCCCCAATAGGGACCATCCAATGACCAGCATCCTAGGTTATGGTATAGGTAAGCACCCGGATCCAAAGACCCAAACTACCAAGTGCTCCAAAATCTGAAACTTTAAGCACAAGTGGAAAATTCTACACCATGGAACTTGGTTCCTGCACAAAATTATTTTAAAAATCGCATAAAATTCGCTTCAGGCTGTGTGCATGAGGTGCATATGAAACTGAAATAAATTTCATGTTTAGACTTGGGTCTCATGCCCAAGATATCTAGATATGTCTATGCAAATATGACAAAATCGGAAAAGCCTCCCGGCTCTGAAACATTGATGGGCCCGAGTGTTTTGGATAAGGAATCTTCAGCCACTATCGGCCATTTCCCATGCTTCAGAGAAAGTTCTAGAGAGGCAGACATGTTTGCTGGATCCCCACGTCTAGACCAGTGCCCGCCATGTGGTAGGCACTTAATAGATGTTGAATGAACACATGGCCCAGGGGGTGAGTGGAGAGGACCCCAGGAGCTCACTTGGTCTCTCTCTCTATCTCTTTCCTCCCTGCCCCTCCTCAGATGTCTCTGTCAAGGTGACCTTGAAGCACCAGGCTCAGAAGCTGAAGAAGAAGCAGACAAAACGGGCCAAGCACAAGATCAACCCCGTGTGGAACGAGATGATCATGTTCGAGCTGCCCGACGACCTGCTGAGGGCGTCCAGCGTGGAGCTGGAGGTGCTGAGCCAGGCCGAGGCGGGGCAGAGCTGGGCCCTGGGCCACTGCAGCCTGGGCCTGCACGCCTCTGGCTCAGAGCGCAGCCACTGGGAGGAGATGCTCAAAAACCCCCGCAGGCAGATTGCCATGTGGCACCAACTGCATCTGTAGGGCCCCCAGCCCAGCCTCCCGGGGCACAGCCCGGTCCTGCAGCCCCATGGTCCTCAGTCCTCGCCATCTCCCCTTGTGCCCCGCCCTCCTTTGTGCTCAGCAGGCGGAACAGATGTGTTTGCAAAGCCCAGGACCCTTCCCCTCTCACCACACTCCCGTTTTTATAAAAAAGAAAACCACAAAGCCAGCCGGGCAGTGTGTGGAAACGGGACGTCAGGGCCACACTGAGCAGGCAGTTCTGCTCCTCTGTGTCCTGGAGAGAGTCCCTCACCAGGCAGGTGTTGCAGGTGAGGTGAGCCAGGGGCGGGGAAGCTTTAGCTGAGGAATTCTGGGTGCAAAGAAGATGGTGACTTTTTAAAAAATAAGCATTTTGAAAAATGATATAAAGAAAACCGTCCCATATCAACCCATCCATCAGGTTATGGGGTGAGTGACACCTTAGCCAGCATTAAGTCCAGCTCCCACCCCAGGCAGGGACCAGCGGTTCTCAGACACTGGAACAGGAAGAATCACCAGCAGATCCCCGGCTGCCTGTGGGCGTCCTAGGTCAGTGTCCCTGGCCACGGCCCAGGTGCCTTCACCTTCAACCAGCACCGGTGATTCCGACGCAGAGCGGGAGGACTGTGCTGGAGAGATCCTTCTACAACATTCCAGACAGCTCCAGCCAGCCCTTGATGGGCCTGGGGCACCCAGATCAATGTCGGACTCTTCAACTGTCAGAGTGAATTTAGATATCCTCTGTTTTTAATTTATTTTAATTCTTAATTTAAAAATCTGTGCTTTTCCAATTCTGCTCTTGGACGGCATTGTGTGTAGTTGTTTTTTAGCTGAAGAACTTTATTGTTTTATCTTCAGATCGGCTTATGTGATACTTGGGGAACCCTCCCCCCACAAAGTATTCGTGGGATCCCCTGCGGGTCCCCTGGACCGCATGTTGACTGAGTGTTAGTTGCCATGTCCACCAGCATCACCAAAGTGACCCTGTGAGACAGACCCGCCCCCTGCTCAGCCTTCCAGCCACTCCAGGAAGAAGTTAGTTAGGAACTTGGTCTTTTGCACCCGGCTACACAAAAGTAGGGTTGGAAGACAACTTTAAAAGGACACAAGCTCTTTTGCAGTTGTGCCTCCCTCCCTCCTTCTGTTTTGGGGACTTCCACTGTCATGGTAAATAACCAGCAGGTTGACCTGGTCATCCCCAGCAGATGTCCCATTGTTGATCCAGTCTAAACAATGCACCTGCTGAGTGGCTATAGCTCTCACGGGGAACCGGACTCCTGGGTGCTCTGTGGTCATCATTGTCCTCAGAACCTCAGCGTGGCTGTCTGGAAAACAGGACCAGTGTCGTGGGAGCTGTCTGCATGGGAGGTGACAGACGAGACGGTGTCCAAAAGCTGTTGGCTAAAAAGAGATCTAGCCGTGATCTTTACGCTAGATCACTGTCTCTCACTTCGAGTTGGCAGTGGAAACACACAGAAGGTGCCAGAACCACGCAGCTGTTTCCGCCACCATGGATTCTGCCTCTTGTAGATGAACTCCAAACTCTGGACTTCAGGGTTACCCCAGTTCCCTGACCTACAGGAGGGTTTCTAGACGGAATCAGGGTCTCCTTCCTCCACGAGGCCGGTCATTCTCAACTCTCCCTGAGAATCTGAGCAGGAACCTGAACCCTTTGGTCATGATTTGCTCTTTCTATACAGAAACAGAAATGCATTTGAAATAGCTTCTGTTTTTCTGGAAAACCGGAAAAGCCCCTCATCCTTCTTCCATGGGCAAGTCTTTCAGAGAGTGGGGAACCCTGCCCTCAAAGGTGGACCAGCCCTTGCCAAGTGTTTTGAGGTGAGGCAGCGTCCGCGTTTCCCTAAGGTGTGTTTCTGAGGCCCAGCGTCCACCCCACCCCGGTCTCCTTTGCTTGGAATGGCAAACAGAGTCCAGTATGTTCCCCAGGTCAGTGAGAGCTGAGCCCACTCTGTTCTTGGTGACATCTGCTACTCCAGTCAAAAACAAAAACAAAAGTTTAGGTTTGGACTTAAAATCAGGAAACCTGGGTTTTTTTTTTCCCTATATACCTGCTTGGACCCCCATCAGGACATGTGAGGGGTGCTGGACAGGACCCCTGGCCCCTGGGTATCCATCCCACCCACAGTCTTCCATGCATTTCTTTGGACCCCAAAGGTTTAGTTTTCCAGAATTCAAACTAAGGGTTGCCCCTGATGGGGAATGGCATTCCACCACAGGACATCTCGGTGTCGGCCACCACCCCCACCACATCTCGGTGACTGGATCAACAATGGGACATCTGCAGGGATGCGCAGAAGGAAGGCCAACTCTGCTGGGTTTTGTCTGGGCATTCACTGGCATCCACCACGTGCCCAGGATAGAGCTCCGTGTTTGTTGAATGAATTAATGAAGGAAGAATGGGTGGATGGGAGGAGCTGGAAAGAGACCCTGTGATTGGCAGAACAGTGAGCAAACCTGGCGGAACGGTCAGCGGGAAGGACACCAGTCATCTTAGTGGACCTGCACATTCAGGACATTGATATTACTGTCCAACGAAGGACGAGCCATAGTTCTCCACAGAAATGCAAGGAACAAGAGAAGACCACGCCACTGCTGTGCTCTTTCACCAAAACTCCCTCTTGGTGAATTTTAAATCATCCACAGATGTCACCTGCCAAACAAGAAGGCCATCTTCACCCCAGCTGACGCGTACCAGGCATCTGCAGCTTGCTTCCGAACGAGCGGCTGAGTCTGCGCGAGCAGGTCTGATCATTTTGGAAAGGGGCACCTGGACCTTGCTTGGAGCATTTTCTAAGGGGGCCGTGAAGCAGAGTTGGAAATCCAGCGAGACCCTTTCAGGCTGAACTGGTACCCACAGGGGGACCTGGTCCTTCCACAGAGGTGGCCTGGGGATTAAGGAATCAGGGGTCACCTCTCCAGTTCGGATGGTCTTGCTGAGGACCTGCTCGCCAAGGTCTTGCCTCCCGTCACTGCAGTCTGAGGCAGGACTTGCTGCAGGTTGGATGACAAATCGTCCCGCCAGAGTGAGGCGGAGGGAGTGAGGGGGGTTCTCCAGGGTCAATTCCTTTGGGATGTGAAGGAGTCTGGGCGGGAAGGCGGCCGCAGCCTAAGCCACACTGGGGTGGGGACCACCACGAGAGACGTCGTCCACGTGCTGTTGATTTTGCCTTCCGTGTCTCCTGTCGTCAGATGCTGTTGTGTGTGTGTGTGTGTGTGTCGCCGTCAAGAATCGAAGCACAAAAAGACGCATGAGACATTGTGGTCCCATGTCTGGTGTCGCACTTTGGAGCAAAAACCTTGCAGTGATAAATAAAGAAACTCCAACAGGGTGAGCAGCTTCGTGTACCTCTTTTCGCCCCCCTTTTACTTAATATTTTAGAAGCATAAAAAAAAAGGCGTTCAGTGAGTCCTCTTAGACCACCGCCAAGTTTAATGACGCTTAACTACAGCCAAAGCCCGCTTTATCAAGAGACCTGGATCCTGAGCTTGGCTTCCTGATCCCACGCATTCCTTTATAATTTTCACTACATACACCTGTACATCCCAAGCACCGTAGAGTACTTTGTTTTCATGGCTTTTTAAAATCACATCACACAGTTTTTGCTCACCACTGAAATTCTGAGCTTCATCTCTGCAGGCAAGTGCTATTCTAGTCATTTCCTTTTCACTGCTATACAATATTCATGGTGTGGACATACCATACCCATTCTTCTGTTGATGGACATTTAGACACTTCCCCTTTATTCATGCATTTCCTTTTTTTCTTTCTTTCCTTCCCTCCCTTTTCTCTTTCTCTTTCCCTCTTTTTTCCTCTCCTTCATTCTTCCTTTTCTCCCTCCTCCCTTCCAGCTTTCTCTTTCTCTTATAGGAAATGTTGCTATGAGCAATCCCATGGTTTCTCCTGTGCACTCAAACAAGTTTCTTTAAGTTATGCACCTAGGAGTGAGTGGAATTGCTACAACATAGAGTACTCACGTGTGTGTGTGTGTGTGTGTGTGTGTGTGTGTGTGTCCTTTAACATCCCCCAAAGAAATACTCCCTCAGTGGGGCCAGTGGAGCATCCAGGGTTACCCTTGAGCTCCAGGTAATAGGCACACAAAGGGGACTCCTGGATCCTGCCACCCTGGACCCTCCAGGTGGTCTCTGCAGCTCTGGTCTCTAGAGCAAGAGGCCCTGGCCCTGAGTGAGGGGAGGACCTGAACTTTAAAGTCAGGGGGAAATGGCTCAGTGACCTGCAGTTATCGCTGAGACGGCCGGGCTTTCCCCAGGTGCACCTCACTCCTCAGTTTATGTTGTAGACCAACCTGATCAGATCTTAGAACCAGGATCCGCACTTCATAGTGAAGCAGGTAAGTGGGTACTCAAAGCATCACCTCAATGGTTCGCTGGCGTCACCTGACAACCATTCCCTCTGGCAAATGCCAGGCATCTGACTGGGCTGTGGCTCTCAGCAGGTTTTATCCCAGGTACTGAAAAGTCACATAAACTGTGTCCCAGATAGTTATAAACAGGCCACCTGGGCTCCAAACTAATAGTGAGGACTCTGGGTTTGTGTAACAGAAAACGAGAAGAGGGAGGGCGGGCTTCTCAGTGGCACTCACAGCTGATCAGTCCCCTGACCCCCCTAAGGCACCACGCCTGTCCTGCGCACACCACACTCACCCTGCACCCCGGCCTGACTCGCCCTGGCCACCATCACGCCCTGGGAAATCGCTTGGATTTGGGCGATCAGTGAGCGGTCAGCAAGGCCCCTTCTGGCTCTGACCTTTGTGATTCTGCGATCCAGACGGACAAAAACTACCTCCCCACCTACCTCGGCCTCCGGCTCACGCAGAAAACCCACCAAACCCGCGTCCTGTGTCCCTGCCCTCTCACCCACATCTGCTCATGCCCCTCCTCCGGTCCCTCCTGGGCCACCTGGTCCTCTGGACAGCCGGCAACACACTTGAGGCTCCGACGCAGCCTCTTCTCATCCGCTTCTTTGCTGAGGGCCCTGGTGATTTCCCGCCAAGAGTTTCTATTTTTTAGAGTCAGGCAGAAGCACCTGAGTTTTGGGAGCTCCTGAGCGTCCGTTCTGTCCCATTCCCGGGCAGACACCTGCGGGAAAAGCCCCGAGATACAGGTGGCCGGGACGGTGCCCTAGTGTTGGACAATTGCCCCCAGCTCCCCTTCCTCCTGCCTCCAGGTGAGCCCGCATGGACGGTCCCTGGCGGGGACCGAGCAGATTTCCCAAGCCAGAGACGCAGGTGCCTACCTGAGAGGAGGATGGCGGGAAGCTCGTCCTGACAGCGGAGGCTGGACCTGGCCATGGAAACCGCCTGGTAGTGACCACCATGGGACTACAGCCCGGCGGTGGCTTGTCCCTGCTGGGGCGATGGACATGCTCTGCCAGTCTCCAGGGCACTTAATGCAAGTTTCTCTGACAGTCGCCCAAGAGTGGGTGGTACGACCTGGAGTAGGTGTGTGCGCACAAGCCCGTCCGGTGTCCTTGCTGAGTACCGGTCAAAGGGCCACCCGCTATCGGGGATGCGAGGACTGGGTAAGGCCACCGGGCTCTGACGTCACCCCTGAGAGGCTCAAACGACATGGGGACCTGTGGCTCCTCCTTCCTTGGCATCCCCCAAAGAGATCCTCCATCGGTGGGCGGGACCGTGCGGGGCTGAGAGGTCTGATGAGAAGTCTGCACTGGACCCCAAGAGCAGAGGGAAGCCCCTGAAGCGGGTGGGGCAGAGAGGATGCTGTTGACTGGATTCCTTCTTTCAAAAGATCATTCTAGAAACTGTCGCGTGGAGCCCTCAGGTCTCCAGGCAGCTGGCCGGTCTCCTGAGCCTCTTCTCCAGGGTGAACTCAACTGTCCCTAGAGTGTGGAGGGGAGCTGGGGAGACCAGGGTCGGGGGGGACAGACCTTGCCCTCACCACGGGCCTCCTGACCGAGGGCAGGGCCTTTCCTCTTCCCTCGGCTCCCGTGATGGAACACGGACCCTTCCAGAAATGGCTGCCAAGGTGGTGGACCCTGGGCAGCCTGGGGAGGGCAGCAGCCCTGGTCCAACTGGGCTGGTTAGTGGACAGCTGGGCCCCTCTGCTCCTTCATCCCCAGTCCTCTTTGGGGAAGAAGAGAACTGGAACATTCCATGGGACCATGAAGCGGCTTTCACAAGAGGCCTCCAAATGGCCAACAGGATGGGGGACCCTCGGGCTGAGAGGAAAAGAGCAGCGTAAGAAGGAGAAGGGGGAGGAAGGGAGGCCTCGGACAGGAGGCTGGGGGGAGGCCCGAGCAGGAGGGCTGGGGTCTCCAGAGCTGCTTCGCTGAGTTGAGCCCACCCTCTTCCTGAAAGAATCTGGATGGGGGCTGCAGATACAGCTCAGCTGGTAGAGTGCTTGCCTTTCACCCACAAGGTCCTGAGTTCTAATCCGCAGCACCACAAAAAAGAAAAAAGAAAAGAATCTGGGTGGAACTCCACCCATCACCCACCCCCATACCACAACACCCATCACCCCCCCACACCATAACACCCATCACCCCCCCACACCATAACACCCATCACCCCCCTACACCACAACACCCATCACCCCCCTACACCACAACACCCATCACCCCCCCCACACCACAACACCCATCACCCCCCCACACAACACCCATCACCCCCCCCACACCACAACACCCATCACCCCCCCACACAACACCCATCGCCCACCCCATACCACAACACCCATCGCCCACCCCCATACCACACCACCCATCACCCCCCTACACCACAACACCCATCACCCACCCATACCACAACACCCATCACCCCCCTACACCACAACACCCATCACCCCCCCACACCATAACACCCATCACCCCCCCACACCACACCACCCATCACCCCCCTACACCACAACACCCATCACCCACCCATACCACAACACCCATCACCCCCCTACACCACAACACCCATCACCCCCCTACACCACAACACCCATCACCCCCCCACACCACACCACCCATCACCCCCCTACACCACAACACCCATCACCCACCCCCAAACCACAATACCCCATCACCCACCCCTACACCACAACACCCATCACCCCCCGTACCACACCACCCATCGCCCACCCCCATACCACAACACCTGTCACCCACCCCCAAACCACAGTACCCCATCGCCCACCCCCACACCACCTTGGAGGCAGATGCAGAGGAGAGACTCTCCCCCCAAACCAGGCCTGCAAGTGGAGAATCACACAGAGGGCAAAACGGGTCACACTGAACCGCAATGGTGCCAGCACGTCCTCGGAGAGTCTTGTGGGATAACTGCGTGAGGTACATTTATGTATTTCAAGTGGTTTTGGTCCCATTTCCTTAGGCCTCACTGGTGAGGGAGGCCTGCAGGTTACCTACTGGATGTGAGCTCCAATGGGGGAGAGCGACTTAGGGTCCAAAAGATGCCCTAGAGGCCTCCCGTCCCAACCTGGAGCCGGCAGGCTTCCCCACCGACACCTGAGCCCTGGGAAGGGGACCATGTGGAGCCACACAAAGACTGGGGTGGAGGCAGGGAGACAGGGATGCGACCTTCACGAGTAAATTTAAATGCTTTTATTAACAATCATCTTACATACAAGGATAATATGACAAAAGGGACGTTTCTGCGCACATAGTATGACCAACCAACATAGCTCTATTCGTATCCAGTGTCTAGGTCCCGCACACAGGTACTATAAAGCGTAGTCTGCAAAATAATAACATCGAGAGGTGTTTTTTTTTTTTTTAAAGAAAGAAAGTATTAACATATTAATATGTATGTGATAATAGACTCCTAGAGCCCCCCACCCCCACTTTACTTTTCCTTTGTGATTGAAATGAAATCCGTCAGCAGCGTGGGGTGGAGAGAGGGAGAGAGACGGGGCTGAAAAAGACGGAATCAGACTGCTGGTTCTTCCCAAGAAACAACGAAGACCGAGGGGCGCCTGAGGGCAGCCTGGCCCGGGTCTCCTTGTCACCAGTGTTGTAACCGGCTGTCCTCCTCTGTGCCGAGGCTGGTCCCCTGGATGCCCCGTGGCGCGCTCTCTCTGAGGTACAGTGCATTGTGGGATTGCTACTGGGGATGCCCATCCCCTGGCCCTGGGCGACCCCCTGGAGAGGGAGGACGGCTGGGGCCAGGCCTGGACTCTCTGAGGCCAGGCACTGGAGTGTTCTGAGACCCAGTTGGCAGCAAGTGTGGCTCAGGGAGGCGGGTACTGGCAGAAGAGACCCGGTCCCTGACTGTGTCCAGGGCCTGGTGGAGACTGAGGTATGCTGGTAGGATGGTGAGGGAGCGGGCGGGCGGTGCGGGCAGGAAGGAAGTGCTTTTGTGGAGCTGAAAGGCAGAGGCAGGTCTGGTGAGCAGCAGGCCGCTGCCCTGGGTCCCCAACGGTCCCCAGACTCTCTACCTCGAGGGGAGAGAAACTGGAAGCAAAGGGATCCTGACTCCTGTCGGGGCTGCCCAGCCCTCCGACGCGCTGCCAGGCGCACCAGGGCCCTTCTGGCTCCCAGATGCCCACCAACTCAAGGTGGGCGCTGGGGACCGGCTGAGAGCGGCACCCTGCCCAAAGAAAGTGCATGGGCTGGGGTCCCCACTCAGCCTCTGCCTTGAGTCACAGAATCAGAACAGTGTATGTGAAGGAAACCTGTCACCACGGACGGGGGAGGGCGCACCCCGTGCAGGAGGAGGGGAACAGCGTTGTCCTGAGTACAGCCGGCAGCTGCAGCCGCAGAGGGGGCGGGCCAAAGCCCTGCTTCTGAACTTGAGTTGCCATTGCATTTATGAGTGGGTGGGTGTGTTTCTCATGCCGTTCCCTGTTAGCAGATGCCCCCTGCTCTGGCCAAAAAGCCCCTGGGTAGAGGGTGGCGCTGCGTGGAGACGCTCGCGCCGCCCACTTCACCTCCAGGTTCCACGAGGCACACCCGACGGCACACGGCTGTTCTTCAGAGGCGTGGCCTCTAGGGGGCAGCAGTGGCGGCTAAGGGGAGGGGCTATCTCCATCCCTGGGCACCTGTCCTATTGCCACACACGTTGCCCAATTCCCTTGAGGGAGGGTAGGGGAGGTTTGTGCAGTGGTCCCTCCAACAGGGTCAGCGACCACACCCTATGCCAGGCATAGGCTTGGGGTGGGGGGAGGTAGGGGCACTTCAGCTGGAGCTCGGGGGTGTCTCCTTCCAACCTCAGACCAAGCCTGTAGAAAAGGAGAGAAAGTGCACCGAGAAGGCGGGGACCCAGCTACCCTCCTCTCCCACACTCGGGGTCGGAGGCCCCACGGCCAGCAAACTCTGCCCAATGAGCTTACCGGCCACCCTCCTCCAAGGACCTGCCCCTCCCTTGGCACAACACAGCGACAGGCTTCCCGCTGCTCTTCCAGCTCCATAGACTCTATTTTTATATCTATTTAAATCATAGAAATGTATAAATATATAGGATATTATTTATAGATATATAGACGTGATTTAATCTTCTCTGTGTGGAGACCCCGTATATGTCCATATATACAATGTACAGGTTGTCCATCAGTATTGTACACGCACACCCCCGCTTCCACGCAGGCCTCCCAGGGGACTGGATTGCATAGGTATTCCAGGGCGATACCTCCTAGTGGATGAGGAGTGTCAGCTGGAAGAGGGGGGCCGTACCATTTTTCTCCCCAAAGGGCACTTTTTCTGGCTAACATGCAAAGACGACCTCAAAGGCTCCTTGAAACCATAGCTCCATCCACTCAACTGAGGCGCCCTAATCAACAGAGGGAAAGAGAAGGATCTCCCTCCAAGCAGAAAAGGGCTTCCCACATCTCTGGAACCCAGTAGGGCGTCTGGACTCAACTGCCCCAGGCAGCCTCCGTTCTTGCCTCTAGAGGCCCGCCCGCCTGCCTGCTTTGGCCAGGCGTGCTTCCTGAAGGGACCCGGGGGTGTGCCTGAGTGCCAGTGTGGCAGAGCCTCCTGCAAAGTGGGATGCACGGGCCAAGAAGCACAGGCCTCTTGGAAATGAACCCAGGAGACCCCAAGCCAAAAGCAGCTCTAGATACAGAGTTCCCGGGCCCAGAGCAGGAGGAGGGAAGCGGAAGAGGGTGGGGGTCTCCAGAAGAGACCCACCGGGCTGCCTCTGGAGCCCCACAGGTGCCAGCCCAAGGCCAGGCGGGGCAAATCTGTGTCCATTTCTGTCTCTCCACGACAGGTTCAGCCTTCCACACGCTCTTCCCCCCTCCCCACTACGTCTTTCTTGATGTCACCACCAAATAAATGGAATTACCAAGCCCTTTCTCCAAATGAAAGGGCTCACCCAAGCAAGGCAAGAGGAGGGGCCTGAGCAAGACAACTGGACTCAGAAACAAGGAGCGGGGCGGAGGGCAGAGACCCCGGGGGCCCACCGACCACAGACTCAAGGACCCAGCCCTGAACTTGGCCATTTGGGTTACGGAGCTTGGTCCTGTTCTCATTCCCAGGGAGGCTGGGAAATAAGGATGTGCCCAGCATCACAAGATGTCACAGGCAGTCATTAAAAAAGAAGAAAGACTGCTGTTTCCGGTGGCCTCCCTGTTCCAGCAGGCAGGCAGAACCGCCCGGGTGTCTGACAGGTGGGAGTTGCCGATGGGGGTGGGGGGCTCCCCTTTCACAGACATTAGATGGCATTGGGTGTCTCTAAGGAAAAGCAGATTGTTTTAATCACGAGGACCTGTGGCCCCAGGCTGTGCAGCACAACTACTTGGCACAACTGGTCACCAACCTGGGCCTCGGTCTTGACCTCACTGCCCACCCACTTCATGAGCCACAGAAAACCTCCAACCAGCCGCCCAGTGAGGATAAGTCTCAGCTCCAGACACATTCTCCCTTCTCAGTCTATGGAGGCCCCTCCTAAGCCGGGGCTGAGTTCAAGGGCTCTGTCTCATCGGCAGTGACCACACCTGGGAGGCGGGGCCACCTGTCCACAGTTTTTATACCTGTTCAAGGTATTGGGCTAGTAAAGCATGTGGTTCCCTGGGTCAGACCTTGAGTGCCCCTCACCCGGAGCCATCTCCGGAGGGGAGGAGTGGGGCAAGCCCAGGACAGAAGCGCGTAGCATCCCGAGCAGGGCCCACAGGACGGAAGCCCTGAGCCTCCCAGGGAGCACCTGGGCCGAGAACAGGCCTGGTGCGAACTGCAGTGGCATGTCCCGAGTTGTTCCCTGGTTACCCCCGTCCCGAGGCGCAGTGGCCTACAGAGGGTCCGCCACAGCCCGGGGCCTAGCTGGGTTGGTGGCAGCTGTGAGCACCTGAGTTTGAGAGGCCCCTGACAGACTGACCGCCACCTACGGGTTCAGCTGCTCAGAGCCTCGAGCCATTGCAAGGGTGTGACTTCCTCCTGCCAGGTCCTGCCAGCGGCAGTGACTTCTTCCAAGCCCTGAGCCAGGTCACTCAGGCTGGGCACCGACATGGGCTTGAGGGGTCCTCCCCCAGCTGAAGCCCCGAGCTCATTCTGGCTGCGGGCCCTTGGGGGAACAGTCACAGCCCTGACTCGGTGCTCAGGAGTGGTCTGACCCTCCTGGCAGAGGGTCCCGTGCAGGGGTCAAGGGAAGGAGGGCTAAGGCAACTGTCGGCAGAGGAAAGGAGCCCACCCACTGTCTCTGCCCGTCTCTGCAATGTTCAGCGACACTCCCCAGACAGGAGTCTGTGTGCCAGAGGGGCAGGAAGTCCCCAAGCAGGAGCTGGGGAACAAGGGACCTTGTGCTTTGCAACAGAATCCCACTTGACCTTGATGGGGACCCCAGTTAGGCCCAGATGGGAGGAAGGGAGACTGGGGGCAGGCGAGTGGAACCAGGCTGGGAATTTCAAGCATCTGAGAGGTTTGGGCCTTTCCTGCTCTCCCCTTGCTCAGAAGAGGGTGGAGGTGTGCGGCTGGGTGGGGGCCGGGTGAAGGTCACCAGGCAGGGTGCATTGACTGTTGAAGAAGGCAGCATATGAGGCCTGGCAGTGGGACAGTTGGAGGAGCCCAGTTTTGTTTTCTGTTTTTTTGTTTTGTTTTGCTTTAACATGCTACATCACCATTGAAAACAAACAAAAACATTTCAAAAAATAATATATAATATAATATAATATATATATTTATAATGAAAAGCTATCGACTAGCAGCAATGATTCTAAAGTTATCTTAGCACCAAGACCATGGGGGTGGGAGGAAGGATCTGTGAGGGGAAGGACCGGCGGGGCCAGGAAGGGGCGGTGACGTTCAGTGTTGATGACCTTTCCACTATGGTTCTCACGGTGGCACCAGGCCGCAGACACAAGATAAACCAAGAATAGGGGAGCCACCACAGTTGCAGAGTGTCTGAGCCACGAAGCCAAAGGCTCGAGGGGCCTCGCCTGGGGCCCGATCTCAACACCCTCCACTGATGGGGAGGGACAGCCGAGCGGGGACGCAGGGTCCCGATCCTCGTCCCTCCCCCAATACGACCTGCGTCCACCTTACAGGATCTCTGCATGTAAAACACGCACAAATCAGGTGTGGAAACATGAAGAGAAACTTCAACAGCTCACGCACATATCTGGAGACTCCCCTGCGAGGTATACTGTAGTTAAATGACCGAAGGAGCGCGGATCAGACTCCCCGCTGACACCACTGCTTGCCCCAGGGAGTGGGCAAGTGGCCATTTCTAAAGCTTATATTGTGGTTGTGGGGGGTGTGTGTGTGTGTGTATGTGTGTGTGTGTCCAAGTTGGTGCCTTGAGAATCTGGTCCCACTTCCTGTTGCTCCTTTTCTTTGGGACATCTCTACCCTGTTCAAAAAAAGGAAGCTCACAGGCCTAGAAGCACTGCCCAGTCTCCCAGGACCTTCCTGCTGGGCTGCGGAGCGCGGCGCCAGCCCGGACCACCTCCCTGGGGACGCTCTTGGAGTGACACGCAACCCAGGGCACAACTTGCATTGACAGCTCCTGCTCCGTAGCTGCCTTGCAGGTGCTTGATTATTAAAGGAAAACAAAAACCCGCCCCCCCAGTATATGATCATAAAGACAAAGTATAAATAACCCACGTCAACCCGATATATACTCTTCATTTTACTTGTTTTTAGCCAAAAATCACTGCCCCGTTGGAGGTCTGGATCTGTTGGCTTTTCGTCTCCCAGCGGCCCTGGGTCTGAGTGGGACTCTACTGTTTTGTCCTCCACCATGGTGACAGGGATGCCCAAAGCCGCCCTCCCTTCCCCTGGATCGCAGGCTCGGCTCTAAGGCCCTTCCGCCTTCCAGAGAAGGGGCTCTGTCTTTCAATCCAGGGGCCTGAAGGAGCGAATGGACAACCAGGGAAGGGGGGTGACGGGGTGGGGGCGGGGTGGGTTCACAGTACGACCAACACCTGTGTTTGTGGGACAGCGAAGGAAATGAGTAAAACAAATCCATCACACTGAAGTCGGGTGGGGGAGGAGGACACCTCAACCCACGATGTGGGAGTCGGGGGCCCGGTTCAGCGGGACCAGAATGTCAACGAAGAAGCCAAGAGCCACCCCCCCAAACCCCACCATTAAACCCAACAGAAAAAATGGCGAGAACATAAACCCCAAGCCCAACCCAACTCACTCCACCCCCCAGTGGAGACAGGAACAGAGCAAGCTACCTAAAGGCCGTGACAGAGACCCGTCATTGAGCTCATGCGGTCGGTGACTGTCGGGTGGGGACACGCGGGGCCCAGCACATGCTTCTGTGAGTGGAAACGGGGGGCCACGTAGGTTCAAGCTGCCAAGTGTCGTAGACAAGCGTCGGTTTCCGACGTCATTCCTTCCTGAAAGCTCCTAGTAGCTTCCGGTGGACTGTCACCTTGGTATTTAAAAAATTTTCAGTGTGGGTTTTATATATATATATATATATAATATAATATAATATAGATTTATATAATATATCAAAGCTTATGAGTATAGGTTAAAAAAATATTCAACAGCTTCGTGGACTCTGCAGCCGGGCTCCCTACATGTCTGGGTAGAACTCGGACCCGTGGTCGACGGCCTGCAGCGCCGGCTTCTGCTCCAGGGCCGACATCCTGCTGAGGACCTCGGCCGACAGCGCGTAGCTGTTGCCCGACTTCTCCTCAAACCAGCTGTCCAGGGCTCGCTTGGCATCGAAGTTGGCGATGGGCGGTCCATTGACCGCGACGGTCAGCAAGTCGCTCAGCTGCTCCAGGGTCAGGCGGGAGCGGTGGTTCTTGCGGACCCTCTGGAGAGCGCTGCGGCCCTTCTCGCAGCAGGCGGTGGACGTGGGGAGGACCTTTAGGACCTGGATGATCTTGTTCAAGAGCGGGAACCTCTGCTTGTACTTGCAGATGTGGCTGATGAGGTCTTTGAAGCCGTTTTTGGTATAGTAATCGGCCTTGAGCTCCCGCCACTCCGTCAGCAGGCTGCCCCGCGGGTCCAGCCCCTCCTTGCCGAGGTCCCGGGAGAAGGTGGGGATGGCCTCCAGGTGGTCGAATATCTGCACCATGTCCTCCTTGCCGTAGCTCACGAGCTCCTCGCTGCTCCTGGGCCAGGCGGCCAGGTCGAACACCTGGCAGGCCTTCACGAAGATCCGGCTGCGGGAGTCGAACCTCTGGGCCAGGATGACCTGGGTCTTCTGACAGATCTTCTCCCTGATGGACTGGAACTTGGCCTCGGCCACCCTGAGGTTCTTCACGGCGATGCCGTTGAAGCTCTCCCGGAAGTTCTCCTCGAACTCCTGGAGGTACTCGCCCGGGGAGTCGGCCAGCCGGCTGATCTCCTGGATGGCCTCCTCGATCTTGTCGTCCACCTGGGACACCAGCAGGTACTCGCCCTGGAAGACGTAGGCCAGGCGCGAGAGGACGGCGATCACGTCCAGCAGGAAGTAGATGAGCTTGACCGACTGATAGTCCATGAGGAACTGCAGCAGGGCCAGGGCGATGGCCGAGGCGTCCGCCCGCTGCGTCTGGCTGCTGACGTCCTTGAGGTGGGCCACCACCTCCAGGTAGTCCTTGATGAGGGCGTTGAGGACGTTCTGCTCCCCGATGACCCAGCGCACGGCCCGGATGTCCCCCAGGAACTCGGTCTCCTCGCAGAGGGTGGCGGCCGTGGAGCGCAGCTCGCACAGGAGCCGGGGCGAGTAGCGGTAGAAGCTCAGCAGCTGCTTCAGGTTGTTCTCCAGCTCCTCCAGACACGGCAGCTCCTTCCCGCTGATGGCGTCCAGGATCTCCAGGTGGGGCCGGTGCACCATGAAGGGCAGGCACAGCAGCCAGGGCAGCGTCTTGCGGATGGTCATGAACATGCTGGCCCGCAGGCTGGCCGTGATGTTGGCCCCGTCCACGCCCAAGCCGACCGTTGGCTTCTCGTCCTGCAGCCGGATGCCCAGGGTGGTGAAGGCCCGGTCCAGCGCCTGGAGGTAGCTCTCTGTGCTGGAGAAGCCCAGCTCCTGCAGGGACAGGAACTCCGTGGCCGGGGGCCCGTCGCTGCTGGTGTACTGGACATACACGGCCACCGTGTCGGCCAGCAGGTCGTCGCTCTGCCCGTCCAAGATGATGCTGAGGCACGGGGACTGGCGGATGCGCTCCACCAGGTCCTCCCGCAGCGCCCGGGCGATGTGGTGGACCAGCACCTGGCAGTCGCCCTCGTTCATGTACTGGTCCACCACCTTGAGCTCGCACTTCCTCAGCAGCTCGGCCAGCGGCCGGAAGTCCAGGTAGGGCCTGCCCTCGAGGGCCAGGTGGTAGGCGGTGTTGAAGAGCAGGGTCATGTTGCGGCACATCTCCTCCGTCTTCTCGGGGTGCATGCGGAGCTTGTAGAGCTGCAGGCACTTCTTGTGCAAGTTGCTCTGACTGTGCAGCTTGATGGTGTGGATCTTGAACTGCTTGGAGCCGATGATGAAGGCCGAGGTGCGGGAGGACTGCACCGTGTATTGGCGGCACACGTGGCACCACATCTCGTTGAGGGTCGGGGAGTACCGCAGGAACCAGAACTTCTTCAGCCACTCCTGCTTGAAGCGCCGGATCCGGCGTCCGGTGGCGGAGGACATCTTGGACGGCTCGTCGGTCGTGGTCATCATATCGTTGGAGACGGATTCATCGGCCGAGTCGACCTCCTGGTCATCGTCCTCCATGATGGCGGGGCCAGAGACCATGCTCTCGGAGGCTGGAAAACAAATTCGAAAGAAGCACTTACACCCTGCGGCAAGAACGGGGTTCCCCGACAGCAACAGGAAACAGCGTCTAAAGGCGGGACCCCACCGCGGCCTGTGAGGGATGGAACCCCAGCCTGGAGTTCGCTTCCAAGCACTCTGTTCTCCACAGGTGACGCTCCCTCTTTGGGGATGTCCAGGTGGCTTTGGCCACCGCCCACCATGTTCCAGACTGCCCACCCTCTGCCCACCCGTGGGTGCTCCGTTCCCCATCAACGGAGAAGACAAACTGGAGGGGAAACTGTTGGGGCACCCCAAACAGCCCCAGGTCACCTGTGGAGGGCGGGGACTTGTGTGTCCTCCACTCATGAGGTCAGAGGAGGCCTGCTGCCCCGGAATGAAGGCCGCGTGGCTCTGGCCCCGTGTGATTTCAGGGTCAGAACGCGCTTGAGCTCAGATGGAGCTTCAGGACCTGCTCCACCTTGTTGGGAACTCGGGGCGGGGCTGAGGGAGGAGGCGCCCGCGCGCAGGCCACCCCGCTGCAGAGGGGCACTGATGACCCGGCCCGGTTCTCAACTAGCTCCACGAGATCCGAGCACCAGCACAGAAGGGGCAAAGCCACGCAGCTGGTCACCCTGGACCCCCAAAGTCCCATCCTCTGAAAATTCCAGGTGGGGAACTAGGACCAGGAAGGGAAGAGCAGACCCTGGCGGAGGACCAGGCCACGTTCCAGATGGAGATTGGGGGGCGTGCGGGCTCCCCAGAGGGACACCCTGCTGGGGCATGGAGGAGAGGAGCTGGGCTTTGGGTGGCACCCAGGGGGGCCATCAGAGAAAGGCAAAGGTCAAGAACACAGCACACGCCCCTCCTGCAGCGGAACGGCTTTTATTGACACAGAGCAGCACGCGAAGCGTCCCACCAGAGCCGCGACGGGCCTGCCATCGGCACCTGAGGACAGGGCGCCTGGGGTCCCCAGAGGACAGCTCCGACAGGCCCACGGCCCCGTCCACGCAGCCCCGTGTGCTCCTCCCTCGGCAACAGTGGCGTCCACACCCGCTTACCTGTGGGGTCCGAGAACTCTGGGAGCTCCAGCACCTGGGGTGGTAACACGGGGGGCTCTGGGAGCTTCCCCGACTTGAGCATGTCCAGCTCGGCCTGAAGCTCCCGCACCTTCCTCTTGAGGCGGATACAGTTGGGGCAGAAGGAGGTGGTGGGCAGCTCGTGGGCATCGGAGGCCAGGGAGGCCTCGGCGGGGCTGTCGGCCTTGAACGACGAAGGCTCCTCTTCCTCATCCTCCAGCGGGCCTGGCTCCTTGGCAACCCCCGGGGGGGTCTTCCAGTCCCCGTCCCCCTGGGTCCGGCCGACGCCCTGCATGCTGTGGGTCATGGCTGTCGCACACCGGCCATAGGCATCGTCCTGGTACTTGGGGACTTTCCTGATGACCAACGAGGTGCTCAGTGCCAGCTGGTGGGCCTCCACCTTGGCCGATTCCAGAGACGCCTCCAGCACGTCCTTAAAAATGAGGTCGATCTTCTTCTTCTTGGCCTGGGGGTGCACGTCCCCCTCATCCAAGCCACGCTTGTAGGGACTTTTGCCCTGTCTCAACACAGGGAGCTGAACAGCGCCCCTCAGGTCTTCTGGGGTGTCCAGAGCCTGCTCACACTTCTCCCTCTGCAACCTCTTCTCTCCTAGAAGGAAAACCAGGGTGTAAGGAAGTGGGGACAGCCCCCAGCCGAGAAACCAACAGAAACAAGGCAGACCTTCTGCGGGGTGACTGGCTCGCCCTCTGAAGGAGCCTCCTGGGGCAGGCGAGAGAGAAACCCGTTGGTGGGCAGAGGGGACTCGTCCTAGGACCCACAGAGCAGTAAGAACTTTTTTGAAAAAGCAGTTTCAGAGAAGCCTCGGGTGCGTAAACTCTAACTTACAAGTTGAGGGCGGTCTACGGGGAGGTAACTGTCTTCTTTCACAGGGACCTGCCGTCCCTGGGAGAGGAAGTCCCACCCGATCAAAGTGGGCCCCAGCCCCAGGCGCTTCCCCTCCAGCCCTCGCCATGAGAAGACGCTGCTTTGACTTGGTAAAAGGTTCACAGGCGACGCAGAGCCCTGCTCCTGCCTTCTCCGCGGCTTTCCTGGAGATGGCCCACTTAGGGGACAGTCCACCCCTCACTTCTGTCTCTGGTAACCCTCCGAGCAGCCAGAAGACTGGGAACGAGTGAGCAAGTGTGACCTGTGGTTCTCACTGATGACGCAGGCTGGAGCGGGGAGGACAGGACACCCACAGTTACTAAAGGCTCCAAGATGGCGGCCTCCGAAAAGATAAAGGACAAGGTAGTCCCAATGACCCAAAGCCATCTCAAAACACAGCTGTTTCCTTACCTGACACAAGAGGTCTATTTCTATCCTGTGAATCACTTCAGTTCTCTCTTAATCACGTTGGGATACTCGAACCCTTTGAGGGTTTCCCCATAGTAAGTTGTTTTAGCCTCATTCTTACCACACCCCGCAGCAGATTGTACGGACACAGAAGTGCTGATGACTGCTGAGGGGGAGATGCTCAGGAAACAGGAGCCTCTTCAGGCCCCAGAATGTTCCAACAGCTGTCTGTGGAGCTTAGAAATCTCAAAGGCTTCTTAGGCAGGGGCAGGGGCAGGGCCCTGGCTGACGTGACTAGGAATGGCTTGACCTGAATATGCACTGAAACCCGGCTTCTCGCGGAGGGTGGCAAGAGGCCGAGGGATCTCCATTCGATGTTCCACGCTGGGGCCGGTGACATGCCCTGCCCCAGGTCCAACGCCAGGTTTCCCACAGTGACCACCCAGAAAGGAGGGACCTCTCTGGATGCCCTGGTCATTCTCACGCGAATGCTTAGGGAACAGCGTGTCTCCAAGGCTCCCGGGACGGGGTGGCTCCCCTCAGCCTGCATCTCTCCATCAGCTGGGCTACAGAGCAGAGGAGAAATGGAGAGCGCGTGCTAGAGCAAGACCCAACACGCCTGTCTTGTGGATCAGAAAAAGCACTGGCCCTTTTGGAATATCCACACCTCCAGGGCCACCCTTCCCCCTTACCAGGGACCAGACAGACAGCCAACAGCTGGGGAGGTGGGCAGGTCCGGGCTGCAAGCCACCAGGGACTCCTCAGGCCCTCGTGGGAGGACCAAGCCTGTGCAACCTGCTGGGGCAAGCAGGAGGCTGCTCTGGCTTCAGGCCTTCACGGCCTTCACTTTGGCCAGAAGTGACTGTCAGACATTGTGAACTGGATTCCAAGATCTCCAGGAAATATGGAGGGGAGGGGGGCAACCCAGACCTCAAAGTAGATCAACCACTCAAAATCAATCAAAGAACTTTCTTGAACATGAGCATGAGATCCTTCCTGTCCTTCCGTGGTGACCACAGGGAACGACCGAGACTCTCTTCAGGTAAGCTGCGGTTCCAACAGTGTCCCTGCCCAAGCAGCACTCGTGACTCTGGCTCTGGCCTGACTGGCACATCACCCTCAGTGACAGAGCAAGCTCCTGCAGGGAGCGCTCAGCAGGGATCTCCTTCAAGAGCAGGACGGGCAGGGCCAACCTAAGCCACCACTAAAGGGCCAGGATCAGCCAAAGCAAAAGCTACAAAGAGACATCCAAATGCCACCAAGCTCCATGACTGGCCCCGAGGGCTCGGTTCAGGGCCGAGAACACCCACAGCTGTGGCCCTGTCCCACTGTGGCCTCAGCGTCCTCCCCGCTCCCCACTGCTCAGCCTGGCTGGCCGGACACTGCTTGCTCCTGGAGCTGCACCCGGCTCTGGACGTCCCCCTTCAAGTCTGTCTGCCACGCTTCCTTCAACCACCACTCCTGAGTGGTCCCCTTGTGTCCCAGCTCTCTGAAGATGGAGGTTGCAGCTTGAGGTGCTTTGGAGAGGTCACTGGGGGTGGAAAAGGACATTACACGTCCGGAAGAAGGTCCTGCCCAGGGGATGAGACCTGCATCCTCAACAGGACTTCCCTTGCTCTCCTCTTCTCCAGGTGGCATGACTCTTTGGAAACGTCTTGATGTCGTCATTCACTTCTTCTTTCGTCCATGCAGCAAAGAGTGGCCGAGGACCCGCTGAGTTTCACACACTTTTACAGGAGGTATCTCCGAGGTCAGGTGGATGCCACCGTAAAATCAGCCTGGGAGCATGCCTTCCCCAATAAAGTCAGCATGGCTTTCCCCCCAGTTCCAAAGAGGACGGGAATGTTCCAAGAGGTAAGAATGACTACCGGATCCCTGCTCACTGCCCATCAGTCACCAGGTACCTTTTACCAAGCCAGACAGCAGCTGTGCCCTCGGTTTCCAGGATTCGCATTGTTCTGATTTGTCTTTAAAGACCTCAAGGAGTCACCCGAGCCCTTCCCATCTGCTCCAACCATCTTCCCGATTGACAGACTTCAAATACGCGGCTGGTCAGAAACACGACCTGGTGGGGCTCGGGCACAGCCCGGGCTCCTGGCCCAGCTGGACTCTGGGCATTTGCATGTATGGCTTTGATGTAAGAAGGTCCCCTGGAGAGAAGGACCAGACTTGCTAGTTACCCTGGCCAGGCTGAGGGTGGGGTGAGAAGGTGCAGGGCAGGGCTGGGCAGCGTTTTAAACCACATTCAAAGGACTTGTTTACAGGGAGCCCGGACGACCAAGCCGCCGGCTTCCCAGGCCTGCGTCCCCTGCCCAGCCCTCCTGGACTCCCTCCGAAGCAGCTGTCCTTTTACATCAGCTCACCAGGTCGGCTGATCATGAGGCCAGCAGGAAGCGGGGACGAGACTGATTTTGTCTGAGAAGCCACCAGGTTAGAACTCAGCACCCGGAGTCACAGTTGTGGGACAGAAACCCAGGCTGCCCTCCCCAGCACCTGACCCAGGGTGAGTCACCGCATGTACTGGTGCCATGTGTGATGGGGTACTCGTCTACGTGGGGTTGTCACTATTAAAGGTTTGCGCTGGGGACCTCACCCTGCTCCACGCAGGTCCTCACTGGCTCCCCGGAACTCCCACCCCATGCTTGAGGGGAGGCTGCCCCAATCGTGAGGGTCCCCTGGGAGCATGTGGAAACCCAATTAGCCCTCGGTGAGCGTTTAGCAGATGTCGTCTGTCCTTGTGACTGCTGAGGTGTCGGCAGTGTGGCATCTTTTCGTCACTTTGAGCTGGGGATCGGGTCAGTGGATTAAGCCTCATCCCTTGGCCGTGGGGTCCTCTCTCCCCAGTGCTCTGAACTGTGCAGTCGGGGTTTCTGAGACCATCTTGCAGGGGAGGGGACACCCTGGGCGGTCACTGCGTGGCCTGAGCGCGGCCTGGTTCTGGACCATCTGAGGTCCTGAATGGCCCCGTCTTCCCGCGGCTGGGGCTTGAATCTGCGCCTCCTTGGTGTCCTCTGGAAGCCCCGGGGGCCCGCAGAGGCCAGGGCCTGGCCTCCCGCACACTCACCTCTGGCCAGGTTGCGGTGGATGGTCTCCTGGGACATGCTGTGCAGGCGCCTCATGTAGTCCTGGCTGTACCAGACCCGCAGCCGCTCCCCGGGCCGGATGTCCCTGCAGGCGCGGAAGTAGATGCGCTCGCCGTGCTGGAAGGCCAGCAGGTTCTGCTCCCTCTCCTCCCGGGAGATGACCACGTACCTGGGGGCAAGGGGAACAGGTGAGAACCGCCGCCGCCAGGGGAGGGCTGGGCAGGGCTGGGCGAAGGCGCGAGCGGTTAGAAATCGCAAGTTCACGGGCACCGGCGAGGCAGGTGAGGCAGCTGCCCTTCTGGGGAAGGGTCCTGTCCTGCAGGTGCTGTTCCTGGGACTTCAAGCACATCCCTGGGCCTCTAGGAATCCGTCCTCAGGGACGGTCAACAGCCCTGCTCTGCCTGGGTGCTATGGTGAATGGCAGATTGGGCAGCAGATTAAAGGAGCCTGGAACACATCGGCTCCTCCGCCCTGTCACCAGCGCGGGGATGTCACCCAGGGCAGGTGCCTGCGAGGCTAGCATTCTGTCACTGAGCTGCACCCCAGCTCTTTTACTGCAGGGGACCCTGACCCTCACAGGCCACTGATGGGAAGGGTGGGTTCTTGGGGCTGTTTTCAGTGTCTCACAAAACCTCGCAGAAGGAACCCACAGGGCAAGGGTGCCCAGGACCACATTCAGTAAATGTTAAAGACCCACAGTCTTTACAGAGGGTCCCGTGGGGACAGAGGAGGTAGGGGACAACGAAGGGTTAGCAAACACTGCTTAATCTAATTAAATGATTCAAGGTACAGAGAGTGAGGCTCCGAGAGGCTAAGTAACTTGTCCAAGGACACACAGCCAATAAACGGGAGGTGCAGCTCCGGGGGCCTGTGCTTTCCCACCGTCTCTATGGCTTCCACGTGGGCAGGTAAAGCACCGACGCGGCTTTAAAATCTAATAAAACAATAACACGCATATTGATACAGGTAGCAAGGAAGCCCTCCCCTCTGGGAAACAAACTGGCAACACAGACCCAAGGCAATAAGATGCACGGCAGGCGCGCCAACCTCCCAACCCACGACGCACGCGGCTCGCTCTTTACAAAAGTGCAAAAGCCCAAATATCTGAATTTCAAAAACCAGAGTAAATGAGGGTCCATTCCACGGTGGCATGCTACTCGTCCCCAGGAAAAAAAAAATGTTTGCAAAGAATCTTTTGTCACATGGCAAAACCGTGCTGATACAACGCAGAGCAAGAATAACAGGAGGGAGAGCTATTTATGTTATGGTTCCAATCATGCTTTAAAAACCGGCCCCTGTAAACTGCTTGCAGGACGCAGAGCCGTGTCCTAACAGTATGATCCGTGGTGATCGGATTTTGTTTGTAATTTTCAGTACTTTACAGGTTTCCTCCGTAAGGCGTCTGTTGTTTTTACTATTTATATCTCCCACGTAGAAAGAAAAAATATAGACAGATGCTCATTCCAGCAGTGGTGGTAGGCCCAGGGACCAGCAGCACTGAGGGTCTACACTAGAGATGACCCAGGGTCAGTGCCAGGAGCTTCACATCCATCCTGACCTCACCTAAGTCTGCCTTGGAGGTGGGCGTGGCCCTAGAAGGGGTCCACTGGACCCAGGGAACCGTCCACTCTGGCAACAGAACGTAGCACAGAACTCAGAGGAACCAAGAATGAGACAGAGGGAAGAGAAGGAAGAGAGCCCCGGCTTTGGCAGCTCTCCCCTTTGGAAGCAAGTCACAAGCTCCACCCTGGAGCAAGAACTTCATCTTGTCCAGGACCTGGGCCTCAGAGCTGCGAAAACCACATGGTTATCTCCACGCACCCAGCCTTGATGGTGTGAGCCAAGAACTTAGAGCCAAGAGGATCTGGGGCCCCGAGATGTCATCCCTGGTCACAGCTCCCCATCCGAATTCTCCAACGGCAGAGCCGTCCTTCTCTCCGTACGCGCCCACATTTTTTCCTGAATATATAAAATAATTTCCAGTCCCCAATTTAGTTAGACTCTGCAATTTGACCTCCAAAAATCATCAACCTAGTAGTTTGCACAGAACGCAAATGCAATAGCCCCGAACGTTTCCTTCCCGGCTGCGTGTGGAAGGCGACCCTCCATTCATCAAAGTCCCTGGGATCACAGAGCACAGGGGAAGGAGACCACTGCCCGCTGCTCCCCTCCTGCTGGATTCTAAACAACTTCAAGCTCGAAAGGACTCATTTCCCCATCACTCAACTTTCCAAGGAAAAGACAACCGAGGAACAGGTAGCAGGGATCAGGGATCCATTTATTCAAAAGAGCAACTTCTGGAACTTGTCATAAGGTTTAGGAAGATGCGCGTCAATCTCCCCTTCCATCCCCTGGTGCTTTTCTACCCAAGAACCAATGCTTCAACAGAGCATTGAGTAGATCGCAAGGTAATTTCAAAGACAGACCCCAGCGTGTTCCGCGTCTTGGGCTTGGTTTTAAACTTGGCATTTGAAATAAGACCTAGATGGCAGCTCTCGGTGAGTCACCACAACAAAGTCCCCTGCCAAGATGGTGCTGATATAATTTTCGAGGTAAATGAATCCCCTCGTTACGTCTGCCTTTTTAAGTATTCTGGGCTAATACCTAGTGGCCTGGTCCAGGCTCAGAGTCCCGCTGTCCCATCCCCAGGATGCAGGTAAGCAGGAGCCCTCCCTGCAGAGCACACGGCTTCCAGGGAGTGAAAGGTCTGCCATCTGAGCTGCCAGGCCACCCCCGTGTTGGAGAGGAGGCCTGAGAAGCAGGCGAGAGCTGCCCAGTCAGGGCTGTCGGGCAGGGCAGAGCTTACTGGCCAGCGGTCAGATCCCACAGGAAGACTCGGGCACCTCTGAAGCCGTCTAGGGGCAGGCGGGGGTTCTGGGTAGAACCCTTCATGCGGTTAATGGGTCCCTTCATCCCTGCTGGCGCTGGGTCCTGGACGGATGGGCACAGAGGCAATCCCCAGACCTTGCCCACCATGTCTTCTCAGGGCGCCATGGTTTCTAGCTGGGTCAGTTCCAACTTGAGAAAAATAACCCACCAGGCACCCCCTTCTCTAGAGGGGACCTGTGAAGGCAGGCTCAGCCCTGCTACTCCCTCCACGGGGCAGGCAGATCTGGCCAGGCCTGGGAGTGGGCCGGACTCTGTCCCCTGACATCAGGCCTCTGGCTGGGAGGGACCTTAGGTCCTGCACCCGCCCTCCAGGTGGTCACCTGGCCTTGGACAGCACACCTCCCAGCCCGCCTCTGGAGGCCACCTTCATGGTTTCCCGTTGGAAGCTGGAGCAGGCCCCAGCTCACGTCCAGCACACACTGTCCGCTTCCTCTTCCTGTTCTCACGTGCTGGCCTCCCAGGCCCCACCGACGTCAAGAAATGGGTGTGGCCATCTTTTCCATCCCAAACTGTCAAGAGTCCCCCCGCCCCGCCCGCCGGCCCTTCACTCCGACCTCCATTTCAGGTTTACTGCTTCCAACTTGTCCCCTCCTGACCCAGGGCCAGGGAGGAGCCAGCCAGTCACACTGACCGTGGGGTGGAGGGGGACCCCAGGCCCCCTTCCCAGCGTCTCTGCCCCTCCTGGAAGTGGGGAGCCTTATGTCCACGGCACCCTGCCGAGGAGGGTCAGATTCCAAAGCCAAAGGTCGTTAGGGTCATCCAGAAAAGGGGATTCCGGGTCAAGACCTGGGGACTCCTGCCTGGGGGAAGCCGTGGAGGGGCAGCAAGCCAGGGCAAGGCCCAGGCCACTGCCGAGGACACTCCGGGGGAGCCAGAGGAAGCCACTTCAGCCACTTTGAGAAGCCTTGGATCTGGATGTGCAGGGCCTCACCCCAACAGGCTCACAACAGGACCAGCAGGGACACGTGCCCCCGAGGTTCAGGTCTCAGGGTCCTGAAAGTACCCTGACGCTCTGGACTCTCCTGGCAGAGAGGAGGGGATCCTCCCTGGGAATCCTAACTCTCAGGGGACACAGGACCAAATCGTTTAGCACCGTCACACTTCAAGGTGCATCCCGATGAGACATAGCCAAAGGTGTCATAGGTGGGTGCCCTGCCTGCCTGACCTGGCTTCTGTCCCTGTCCCTGAAGGCCTCGCATGGGGCTGGGCACTGTCACCTGCGTGTGTGGAACCAGGGCGAGCAAGGGCCTCTGGAGCCCTCTCTCCAACAGGCTCTCCCCTGTCCCCTAAGCCCTGCTCTGGGGCCTGGAAGTTTCCACAGGAAGCGAAGAAAGAGAATACACAAAGAAAGACCCTGGACCCGGGTGTGTTCAGAGTGTGACATCGATTTCTTTTTATTGCCATCTTAACAAAAATGCTCGGGAGGGCAATCTTGGGGTCCAGCACGGGAGGGCAAAGCAATTCCAGGCAATGACCCAGCCCCTGGCTGTCGGGCAGAGAGCGTCCCGTGTGGGGACAGGAGCCCCCAAAGGACCACAGGGTGGGTGGGGCCGGGGCCCAGGGACGTGGCAGGCGCCCTGCACTCTCCCTGTGTGGGCCGAGCTGGGTCTGGGTTCACAGCAGTGCTCCAGGAAGGGCCTGGGCCGGCGCTGGTACAGCAAGCCTCCCAGCCCCGCGGTGGCTCTCGGGGACAGGGTGTGAGGTGGCGGGTGGGCAGAAAGAGCCGCTGGGAAAGGAGATCTCCCTCCCAGGCCAGGGAGCAGCGGGAAAGAGACAGAGCTGGGGAGCACCTGTCCCCAGCCACCTGCCCCTTCCCTCCCTAACACGAGAGCCCAGTGTCCCCACCCCAATGGGAACACGAAGCCAGAGCTGTGTGGCTGGTGCGAATGCAGCCCGAGCAAGCAGAGGCGAGGCATGCTGGCACGTGGGACGGGCCCGGATCTGCTGGAACCAGAGGCTGGGCTGCCTCTCCCTGGCCCCTGGCGGTGGGCATTAGGGCCAGGGTGTGTGGTAGACATGCCTAACACTGCCACCACTCTCCAGACCCACCAGAGGAGACAAGGCAGGCGCAGAGGCCAGGCAAGGAGCAAGCTCCCTGCTCCCCGACTCCAGATGTGGCCTCTGGACAGGGGAACTGGACAAATGCACAGTCCCGGCCTCCCACCAACAAGCTGTGTCACTTGTCATCTACGAATGCACACGATAAAGAGAATGACATCCGACTTAGCTGCTTCTCAGGCTGTCCTGAGCACGCCCTGAGATCACATATATCTGCAGGTGCAGGAAGAGCATCAAGTGCTCCAAGAACGTAAGATAATCTCCCTGACATCACCCGGTCTCCACCCGACTCCACAGAAGGCAAGCACAGCAGCTGAGCACGCGCACTGCACGAGAGCAAGCCAGGGCCAAGGCAGGGTGCCCCCGGGCTCAGAGCCCTTGTGAGGTCAGGACAGACTCACCTGCCTGTCCTCCGGCCACACCCACTAGGAAAGCAGCAGGATCAGGGACCCGGAGGTCATGAGGTTGAGGCAGAGCCCTGAGGCTGGAAGCAGGGGTTTCCTTGGGATGCCCCCCTACACTCACGCCCCCTCCCCGCCAGGCCGCTGCCACCAGATACCGACCAGGAGGAGGAGGCGCCTCCGGGCCAAGCAAGCAGAAAGCGGGGGCTTTTCTTGGACGTTGAGCCTCTGGCAAAGAGGAGGGAGGGCCGGACACAGGCCCCCAGAGCATGGGGAGCGGCCTGCACTCGGCGACGGGGGACAGCGCCCCGGAGTCCTACAGGGGTCATGGGTCTCGAGGCCAGACGCCTCCCTCCATCTCCTCCTGGCACAGGCTGGCGGGCTAGAGGCTGCGCTTTCTCTTCCGAGACCTGGTAGTCCGAGTGGGGGCTGGTGCTGGGGGAGCTTGTGGGGGGTCCGGCGGGGGCGCCTGGGCCGGGAGCGCAGAGCCTGTGGGGGCCGCCCCTTCTGGCCCCTGCCGTGATGCCTGGACCCCATCCCGGATCTCTGCCAGCGTCTGGCACATCTGACCGACGTGGCCGCTCAGCTCGGCCAAGGCCCGGCCGATGACGTGCATGCTGTTAGCCACGTCCTGGTGCGCGGCCACCAGCTCCTGGCAGAGCTGCCGGAACACCTCGGTCTGCTGGGCGTGGACGTGGAGGAGCTGCCAGTCGAGGCCCGGGGTGGGCGAGCCTGGGTGTGGCCGTGGGGTCCTGCGGGCGGCCTGTGCCTGGGGCGGGGTGCGGGGCAGGGCCTCCGGCTTGGGGCCCAGAGTCTCGGACTGGTCTGAGGAGGAGGAGGAGCGCAGCAAGGTGGGCCTGGCCAGGGGGGCCTCTTCCTCCGGAGACCGCTGCAGAGGCAGCCGGAGAGGCTGGCGCGAGGGCCCAGGCACCTCCTCATCTTCATCGTCTTGGGGACAGAAGCAGAGAAGGAAAATGGTTACCACAGGGAGAAAGGGGCGGCGCTGGGCGTGGACTCACCGTGAAAACCCCCAGGCACCCCCCTGGCACTCCCCAGCCTAAACACCCACCCACGGGAAGGGCCTGGTTCCCAAGCCGCCGAGCCAAGGGCAGGCACCCAGGGAAGGATACCATTGCTGCCCGTGACAATAGCCGCATTCCAGGGAAAGAGTCCAGTCCCGGTGACAGCAGTCAGCCCAGTGGCTGGGGACCTCGGCCCTGTCACTTCACCTCTCTGAGATTCGCTGGCTGCAAAGTATCGCTGATGACCTCTCTGCCCACCTATAGCCCCTGGGCCACCCGCTGGCTCCTTGAAGATGCAGGCGCTGCGTAGAGCTGAGCGTGACCTGCCAAGGGCACCATTGTGCTCCGAGGGGAGTGCCAGTCTCCTTGAGGCCATTGCTGAGTTGCTTGGGGCCACCTGGTGGCCTTGCTGAAATCTGCAGCCTTGGATCACGGCCGGGCGCCCCAGGCCCAGAGGGAGGGAGGGGTGGTAGGGGTGGGCAGAGCAAGCCACCGCCCTGACACCCCTTCCCTCAGGGTGGCAGCCAGGTCAGGCCTACGGCGGCCCCACCCAAGATGCTTGATCATGCAGGGACCGTCAGACAGACGGCTCCCCACCGCCAGACACAGGGAGGGGACCAGCCCCTGTACATGCAGGTCTCCGCTTTCAGGTGACAAGGGCTGACTCCATGACAGAATGAAAACATGACAGGCCGACCCTACTGTCCCCCAAACCCTCCCTGCCTGTGCCCAGGGGGCTCCATCCAGAACCAGCCCTGGGAGACAGCAGGAAGGACGGGTGGTCCGGCTGGTCCTAAGGTTGGTCCTGCTCCCAGGGGTCCCAGGGTCTCACTGGAGCCACCACAGTAAGAGCCCAGTGCCTCGCAGTCCCATTAGGTGGGACAGCAGTCACCCCTGGAACCCTAGAAGGGGCGAGAGGGCGTGAGGCCCATTGTGGGGGGCCTCAGGCCGCGGAGCCCCTGGCCAAGGAGTACCTGCTGGTCAGGGGTGGGGGCTTCTGCCCGTCCAGGTTACTTTAGGTCTCCGGAGGGGTGAGCAGGGCAGGATTCGGGACTGGGTTTTACTGAATGTTGGGCCCCCATTTTCTCATAATTGGGTGGGATCACGCAGGACTGGGGGAAGCCTGGTTCAGGGCTCTGGCAGACCCAGGTTCCAGTCCTGGGTGATGACACCTCGGGCCACCTCCATTTCCTTGTCCGGGTGACAGGGAGATTAGACCATCTCCACAGGCCTGTCCAGTCCTGAGAATCTGACTCTGTGAACGGCCACCTGTCAGGAGCCCCAGCCAAACAGGAAATGAGCAGATCCCCGTGACCAGGGGCCTGGGAAGGGGGGCGGGACTCTCGGGGACCCACCTTCCCGCTGGCTGTCTGGGGCTGCCTGTTCCCGGCCTCCAGGGACTGAGTGGGGGCGGGGCAGACGGTGCAGAGGCAGGGGGAAGGGTGAGCACGGAGGGGCCCCAACCAGAAAGAGCCCCAGGGTCCTGGCCTTGGGGTCCACCAGACGCAGGAAGCAGAGGGGAAAGGCAGGGGGCAGAGGGAGAAGGGGGCGGGGCGGGCGCAGAGGAGTGTGCCTGGGGTGGGTGCAGGAGCGAGGGCGGGAGGGGACGGTGGGCAGCAGGACGCAGAGCCAGAGAGAAGTGCACGAAGGCCGCGGGGCACAGGAGACAGGAGGGGACGGAAACAGTGCAACTGGCCCAGGCACAGAAAGGAGCTGCCCCTCCGGGCCTGGGCCTGCCTGCGGCCGCCCAAGTCCCCACCCCGCCCCTCGCCTGCGACGCTGGGGCTCCCCTGGCTCCTCCGTGTTCCGGGACAGACGTGGCTCGGACGTGCCAAGAGCCTTCCTGATTCGGGGCCTCGTACATGCTGTTCCCTCCCGGCCGAGCTCTCCGCCCGGGCCCTCACCCGGCTGGGGCTTCTTAACTCTTACGTGCCCCTGGCCGCTGAGTCCCACTGTCACTTCCTTAGGGGGCCTTCCAGCCCTCTGGAGCCAGGTGCCACCGCTCCTTACCCTCAGACGGGCCAATTCATCATTTGCAGGGACAGACACACCATCAAAGGCAGGGCTGGGGGGAGGGGTAAGAGCCCAACCTCAGGGGACCTGGAGCCGGGCAGCCCCTGTGACTGCAGGGCCTTGAGGTTCCCCTGTGCTCAGGGTCTCCTGGACACAACAGCCTTCGTCCCTTCCTTCCGGTCACTCCTGCAATGGTTTAACTCAAGCTGCTGAGTCCCCCATGTCCAGGAGCTGCCCGAGGGCGGCTGCCAGCACAGTCCAGGCACAGAGGCGGATGCACAGAGGGAGAGGAGGCGGGCGGAGGTGGACATGGGAAGAGTGGGCAGACAGAGGGACCGGGAGTTCACGAGCAGCCCCCCCGCTGGCCGGCGCAGGAAGGCAGAGGGGACGCGATACTCACAGCTGGTCGAGGGGCTGTCGGTGCCGTCCAGTTCCGCCCCGGGGAAGCCGTGCCCGGAGCGGGCAGTGCGCAGCGCCGACTGGATGGCCCTCTCGTGGGCAGTGAGCATGAAGGCAGGGGCTCGGCCCCCAGCCCCGGGGCCCGACAGGGACTGCTGCATGAAGGCCAGCTTGTCTCTGGTCCTCCGCTTCATGTCATCCCATCTGTGCTTAACGTCCTTGATGGAGCGGGGGACCTGGCTGGCGGAGGTGACTTTCCGAGCTATGCCTTCCCAAATCTTGTCCCTGTCGGCATGGGACAGCCGCATGGTCTCCCTCCCAAAGAGAAGTGCTTCGTGGTGGGTCACCTCCGTGACCAGAATGTCCAGCTCCTCCTTGGAGAACTTGGGCTTCCTCTTACGCTCGGCCAGGGGCGCCACGGTCCTTGGGTTGAATATCCCACAAAGCACAATTGGGTAAATGACCGTCAAGGCGGGTGGGCGTCCTCCTTCCTAATGCGGCCCCAGCTGGGGAGCCAGGAGGCACCTGGGACAACCCAGCCCGCGCCCTCCTCCTACTGAGAAGTCCCTTCCACTCCTCCTTGGAGGGGGGCGGGCAGGAGGAAGAGGCGCAGGTCAGGCGGTGGGAGCCCTGGGCAGGTCCGCGGAGCAGGCCCGGCCTTGCCTTTGGCTAGCAGCGAGTGCCGGGGCGGTGCAAGTTCATGTACCCTTTCCCGCCTCCCTGTCCCCATCCAGAAGGGCAGTACCAACACACCAACTCCTCAGGCTGGCTCTAAGGGGGAGGGTACAGTGATATAAAAGCATCCTAAAAAGCCTATGAAAGGAATAAAGAGTCCTCAGTGGGGTGGGGGCTGCACCACTGACCCTGCAAAGTCAAGTTTAAACGGGGCCATGCAGGGGTGTGGAGTGGCTTGGAGGGCCACTGTCCACATGGGCTGCCGTGGCCAGGCCTCAGCTGGTGCTGCCCATCAACAGGTGTCACCACAGAAAGCTGATTCCATCCCGTGTGGCTCACCACCCCTCTGCCATCTGCCCCCTCCCGTCCCCACTTCTGTGTGTGCAGAAACAGAGCCACCTCCCGCGGCTGCACCGCCAGCTGTGTCTCTTGGGGTGGCTGCTGTGGCTTTCTGGTTGGATTTGAGGAGCTCATGAGCACCCACTGGGAGATGAACTGCACTCTGATGGACACCAGGGGTGACCTCAGCTTCCGTCTCCACAGGGCAGCCAGGGGCACCAGGAGGGGGCTCCGCGGAGCTCTGCCGTCTGGTCTGGCACCTGCTCTGCTCTTGAAACGCAGCTTCTCCACCTGTAGCTCTGCCCCCGCTTTACCTGCTGCTACAAGGTTGGAAAGGTCTACCCGAGAGGGGACCCAGGGCACAGAGGGAAACCTGGGCCCGAGTCACTCCTCCGCCTGCAGCATCAGCTGAGAGACCGAGGGCGGCAGCCTCACCCCCACCCTGCAGCACACCAGGCCCTGCAAGCTGCAGAGAGGCAGGCTGTGGTCCCCAGGCCAGGACAACGGCAGGGCACAGGCTTGCACTACGCAGACCTGAGACTAGAGGCTGAAGTCTCCTTGGCGGCCACAGGGCCTCTGTACAACCAGGAGGACCATCCCAGGGCCACTTCCCAGGGCTGTCAGGAAGCTGTGACGTGGCTTCTTGATCACACCACTACAGGCATTTGGGGCTACGGATATTCTTTGATGGTGGAGGGGCTGCAAACGTAGAGTGTTACCGCCACCTTTGCCCCCTTCGGCTTCTACCCGATGCAACCAGTGGCACCCACCCAGGACGCTGCGACTGCCAGAATGACTCAGGCACTGCCCAGCGCTCCCAGAGGGGCATGCAGCCCTTGCTGAGGGCCCTGCACACAGCCCCTGGCACAGGGGGCCACAGGGTCAGTGCTCCTAGCCTGGACACCGGTTCCCTTCCTGTCCCACCACTTACTTCGTAGACTCCCCTGCGTTCCCTCAGCCCCGCGCCCCAGGCCAGAGAGTGCAGTCCAGAGCACCGCAGACGGAGGAGCTGCCCAACGCGGCTGATGCACAACCAACCCCAACTTGCCCTTGAGCTGAGGGCCCTCCAGGGGACCAACAGGCACCATTTTGGTCAGGACAGGGCACAACCCATGGCAGAGCCCACCCGGCCAGGGCCCACACAGCCCGGGGAACTGGCTCAGCCTGGCTCCTTATGTCCAGAGCCACAGCTCCAGTCCCTCTGCTAGTGACCGGTTCTGGGCCCCGGTTTGGCCATTGTGGCGTGAAGACCCATGCAGAGCCGTGCTCCCCACCCGCGCCCTCAGAGTCACTGCGGAGAGCCTCACCAAGGCCCGGCCACGCTGGCCGCAAGCTCCGAGCTGGAGCTCCTGGAACCCGGACAGCGGAGGCAGCCTCCTGCCTGGGACACCTGGGCCGAGCCTCCGCCCCCGCTTCCTGTTGCCTGGGGCCACTGCACTGACGGGTGGAGAGCCCAGTTAGAGGCAGGCGCTGCTGTCTATGGACAGCCTGTTCGAATGGCTCATGCCCACTTGCTCACAGTGTCCCCAAAGTCCTGGCCACTTTAGGCCCCTGTCAGAGGCCTCCTTCTCTCCCACCTGGGCCCTAGCAGCACAGTGAGAGTCCACGCAATAACCAGGCATGGCACCAGGTGTGGGCCCGGGGAGGGCCACGGGGACAGGCCAGGCTGGGCCACCCCAGGTGCCCAGCGCAGGGTCCGAGGGGAAGCGGGTGTTCCGCATGCGGCGGGTGAAGCCCATGTGTGTCCTGACCTGGACCCGGGGTGGGGGAAGGCGGCAATTAGGACTGCAGACCTACTTCTTGGGCCACTTTCAGGGCAATGGCTGACCAGGTCTGGGGGGGAGGGGGAGGAGAGAGCTTGTCCCCACACACAGCCTGGACATCTGCCTGTCTGCGGCGACCCTGCTTCTGCACCTGGTAAGTGGCAGTAGGAGCAGCTTCCCACCAGGAGAGGGTGAGCCCTGGGTGCTCTGGGGAGAACGGTGGCTCTGCTGCCTGGGAGTCTCTGACAGGAGGACAGGGTCAGTCAGGCCGTCTGGGGGGACACCAGGCCCCCAGCGTGACTCCCCAGCCCCAACTAACCTCTCATCTGCTTGTGACTGTCACAGTTTAAATACAGCACCCCCCCACGTTGGTCCCTAACTGCACCGTCCTCCTCCACCCACAAGCCTCCAGCACCCATGGGTCACCAGGCCACACAGACACAAAGAGAGGGCGTCACATCCAGATGTAGTGGGTCCCGGGGTCCAGCCACAGAGGGCCCCTGTTCGCCCACCCAGACCCACATCCCTGTTCACTGTCCTGGGGTCCCAGAGAGAAGCCCCCACGGAAGTGAGAGGCCAGCCTGCTCCCCTGCCCACCACCCACGGCAAGGCCACCAAGGCCAGTGCTGAGCCCAGGGTCCCAGACTTGGCTGGGATGGCCTGGGCAGTCTCCTGCTCTCTCTGGCGAGCCTTTAGGACCTTTCTGAGTCACACACTGGCCCAGGGTGAAACCACTCAAGCCCAGCAGCAGGCATGGTGGACATCAGGGCCCGGCCAGGAGCACCATTGGAACAACCGCTGGCCCGGCGGCTGGAGTCCCGCACCCCTGCAGCAGCAGCCTGCCCTGGGAGACAGCGCCACGGTCCCTCCCCAGGAATGCTCCCAGGAACCTGGGGCCCTTGGAGTCCCTGCAGCCTGCTGGCCTGGCCACGGTCCTCCTCTGGGCCCCCTCATGGAAGCCGGGGACCAGGAAGGTCACGGAGGCTGGACATCTCCCATGCTCCGCACACAGCAGTCCTGGAGGCCTCGGCCTCTGGAGACCCCATGGTCCCAACACGCCACCCCGACCTCCTCTCGGGAGGCCAGTCGGCCTCCCAGAACACAGCAGAGGGGACTCACCTCATCCAGTTGGCCTTGGTCTCATCCGACCCATCTATGGACTTGTAGCGGCTGTTCTTGTCCACAATCTGCAAGACAGAGGGACAGTCTAGAAGGGCCCAGGGTCACCTCCCTCTGTCTGCCATTCCCCCACAATGTCCCCAAAGCCACAGGACTGAAACCAAGCTAGAGTCCAGGATTCCTGCCACCTACCTACCCTCTGCCCATCCCATCCCCCTAGAGGATGGAGGACACACACACACACACACTCACAAACACATAAACACACACACATGCACGCTCACAAGTACACACACATGTGCACGTGCACACACACATGCACACTCATAAGTACACACGCATGTACACACAAATACATGCACACTCACAAGTACACACATGTGTGCATGCGCACACGCACACATGCACACTCACAAGTACACACGCATGTACACACAAATACATGCACACTCACAAGTACATACACATGTTCACACACATAAACACACACATGCACACTCACAAGTACACACTCATGCACACTCACAAGTACACACATGTACACACAAATACATGTACACTCACAAGTACATACACATGTTCACACACCCATAAACACACACACTCACACACACATACATGCACACTCACAAGAACACACTCGTGCACTCACAAGTACACACACATGTACACACACATACATGCACACTCACAAGTACAAACACATGTTCACACACACATAAACGCACACTCACAAGTACACACTCATGCACACTCACAAGTACACACACATGTACACACACATGTGCACACACATGCACACTCACAAGTACACACTCATGCACACTCACAAGTACACACATGTACACACAAATACATGTACACTCACAAGTACATACACATGTTCACACACCCATAAACACACACACTCACACACACATACATGCACACTCACAAGAACACACTCGTGCACTCACAAGTACACACACATGTACACACACATACATGCACACTCACAAGTACAAACACATGTTCACACACACATAAACGCACACTCACAAGTACACACTCATGCACACTCACAAGTACACACACATGTACACACACATGTGCACACACATGCACACTCACAAGTACACACTCATGCACACTCACAAGTACACACATGTACACACAAATACATGCACACTCACAAGTACATACACATGTTCACACACCCATAAACACACACACTCACACACACATACATGCACACTCACAAGAACACACTCATGCACTCACAAGTACACACACATGTACACACACATACATGCACACTCACAAGTACAAACACATGTTCACACACAAACACACACATAAACGCACATATACATGCACACTCACAAGTACACACTCATGCACACTCACAAGTACACACACGTGTGCACACACATGCACACTCACAAGTACAAACACATGTTCACACACATAAACACACACATACATGCACACTCACAAGTACACACACACATGCACACTCACAAGTACACACACATGTACACACACATACATGCACACTCACAAGTACACACACATGTACACACATACATGCACACTCACAAGTACACACACATGTACACACACATACATGCACACTCACAAGTACACACACATGTACACACACATACATACATACATGCACACTCACAAGTACACATACATATAATCTGGGAGGCTCCTGCTCCCCAACCTCCAAAGACTCAGGAGCCTGGGGGTCGGAGCGGGACCCTTCTCTTCAGTCATCTTGCCATCGCTCCTGAGCATCAGAGTCAGGGCAGGGTGTGGGATTCTAGGCTGATTGGGTTTTATCTTCTAATCCAGAAAGATTAACAAAAGACTGCCCTGTGGTCACCTGCAACCTTCTGTTCCCCTGACGTGGGTCCTTTGTGGATAATCTGTCCGTGGTAAATGTAAAGATTTTCCCTTTGTTTGTGATTCATGCCATTTTGCTCTGTGGGTTATTTTATAAAATCTTCAACTTGAGGAGCATTTTCAAACAAAGACTTAATATCTCTTTTGATTTTGGAAAATTCTCAGCCATTAAACTTTTGAGAACTCAACTTCTCAGTCATTTTTCCAGGCCCTTCTGGTAGAGTTTCTACTAAACACACATGGGAGCAGTTCACTTCCTTTTCATATTTTCTTTCCTCTTTGTCTTTCAGGGAAGATTCCTGAGAACTCTCTTCCCATCCACTGATTCTCTCTTTGGCCGTGTCCAGTCCCAGGTTCCTCTGACCTCCTAGGTCTCCCTTCCTCCCTTGGCTTCTCTTTTTAATGGGTACCTTTCAGTCCATGGATATTTCCCATTCGCAGGTTTTGCAATGGTTCTTGTTCAAATCCATCTTTCTCTTTCATCCTGCCTGTTTGGGTTTCATGAGGACCTGCTCCTTCCTCTTCCTCTCCCCACAGCCTGAGCTGACAACTGAGGGGTGTGGCACAGGAGCTACATCAAGGCTGGTCCCCAGGGCCTCCTGAAGCAGGGCTCACTGCAGGCCCCTGACCAAGCCCGAATCCCTGCCCAGCCCTCTAACTGACCTGGGGATTCCTCTGCCCTGCTCTGCAGCCAACTTTTCTGGGGTGAACTTTAACCAGGGTCACTCCCACACCTAGAACCTCTTTTTCATACTCTTAAAAAACAACAATCAAAACATTTCGGTCATTCAGAACTGATCAAGAATAATGCAGCTGACAGCCGGTGTCCGTCGGTGAGGGCCACCAAGAGTCACACCGACTGTCTTCACCTCAGATCTTTCTCTCCTTAGGATCCACGACAATCCCAAGATGCAGCTGAAGACCTCTGCCTCCCTCCAAACTATCCTTCTTCCCTCCCCGCTCCAGGGTGGCCACCCGTCCTGAAGCTGGCGGGGAGTCTTCTCATCTCTAGTTCACAAGGGTTTTTCTAAGAATAATGTACAGTACTGTTTTGCGTGTTTGGGGATTTTACAGAAATGGCACTAAAGTGAACACACCCTTGGATAAACTTTCTCCCACCAAGCCATCCAAAGCTTGGATAGAAAGATACCAAGTCCCTTTTTATCTCTTGGGTCTCAGATTGTGTCACAGAATAAGCCTTTCCTGATCTGACCCTGATGGAGGTTTTCCCTGCACACCGCCCCCCACCCCAGCTTTAGTTGCATGGCATCTCGCTAATTTTTTTTTTAAAGCCCTAACGACATGGATGGTCAAGTCTATCTTTCCGTTGATTTGGTAAAGGGCCATCTCCTTCGCCAGACCCAAGCCAGAGAGACAAAGCTCATGGTTCTCCCACTCACATGGTCACCCAGCTGGAATGGAGGGGGAATGAATGAATGAAGAGCCTTTTAAATAAAAAGCAAGTCAAAGAAAAAAACATATACTATTAACATTTTGTTAAGAAAGAAAACAGCCAGGCGCCGTGGCACACACCTGACATCCCAGCGGCCCAGGAGGCTGAGGCAGGAGGATCATGACTTCAAAGCCAGCCTCAGCAACTGACAAGGCACTAAGCAACTCAGTGGGACCTGTCTCTAAATGAAATCCAAAACAGGGCTGGGGATGGGGCTCGGTGGTCCAGTGCCCCTGAGTTCAGTCCCTGGTACCAAAAAAACAAAAAGAAAAAAAAAAGAAAGAAAGAAAAGAAGAGTGGCGTGCGAAGTCAGTCTGTGAGCCACTGGTTACACGTAGCCATTATTAAAGGCTGAATGATAAAAAATTACAGTTCAATAAATTACAAATTCTTTAAAGGTGACATTCAAATCTTACCACTTGCCTGTTGTGTTCTACATTTCACTATTTTCCGTATCACTAGTGCTTCTTTCTGGGGTTCTACGGTCTTGGTCCCCAGCTTGGTACTGTTGGAGGAACTCTTAAGAGGCGCCACCTCGTGGGAGGTCTTCAGTCCCCTGGGGTGCACCCAGAGGGGGAATGTGGGACCCTGGTTACTTCCTCTCTTTGCCTCTGGCCACCATGAGGACAGCAGCGCGCTCCACCATGGGCTCCACATCCTGAGGTGTTTCCTCACCACAAGCCCAGAAGTGATGGTTTCCAATGGCCACAGACCAAAACCTCCAAACTCATCAGGCAGAACAAACCCTTCCTTCCACAGTGCTAGCTCGCCGGTGCCTCTCACTTCCTTTAAAGCCCTAACTCCAGTGAGCATTTTCAATGATGATGGTGTTTATCATCTTTCTGTTGATTTGGAAACAGACTGTCTCCCTCACCAGATAAGTTGATGATCTCAGGTAGTTTGTTACAGTCACAGAAAGCTGACTGACACATGTGCTCCTCAGAAGGGCACGAACACCGTCTCTGTACCGGGGGAATACGGTCTGCTAGTTCTGCTGCACATTCCTTCCTGACTCCACGTTCAGCAAGTTCATGTTGCGTAGCTGGAAATCCACCACACTGGGAGCATGCACACCACGAAAATCGACACCTATGTCCCCACCATCACCAGCAGGTTGTCAGACATTTTCCAGCACACCATAATACACACATGTATGTGTGTACGACACACACACACGCATCTGTTTGCAGTGCAGAGGATCGAACCCAGGGCCTCATGCATGCTAGGCAAGTGCTCTACCACTGAGCCGCACCCCAGCCCAGATCCCTGTGTTTGCACGACACCAACCGGAGGAGAGGGGGCAGGGGGTGTGTCGCTCTGTTTGCCTGCGGCTCTGAACTGCCTTGTGTTATAAAATCCCAGAAAGATGGAGGGGCAAGACGTGGAGCTCTGGCTCCCCTCCTCCACAATCTCCCCAGACACATGCTAGTCTGCAGGACCCTCCTGAGGGGTCCCACGGAACCCTGTCCTTTGCCCTCACGTTGACCACCCTACGTTGTCATTTTCGGGTCACCTCTCTCGTCTGGGGAAAGAGAAGCATCTCTGGTTGCCACAGCCCGCAGGGGGAGCAGCTGGCGTAGCGAGGGCCCGGAGCCCGGGGCAGCAGCTAGAACCTCAGCTCCAGCACTCAGAGCCCAGTGGCCTTGTCCAGGGCCTTCCCTGGCCCTCGGTTTCCTCACCTGCATCGTGGGGTGAAAGCCATCCCTGCAGCATCACTGTCACCACTGGCCCGGAATCTCGATGCCAGTACCAATGCAAGGGTCCCGCTGGACACTGTTGATTCTGGGTGGGGCAGGCCTGGGGGTCTGTGACCACTGAGGTGGAACCTGCCTCTGCAGCTCTGCCCGGGGAGGGGCTGAGAGGGACACGGCGGCTGCCTTGGGCCTGTCCCGGGTTCCGGCCGAGGCTTCCTGAAGCTGTTTCTTGGCTTATCTTTGTCACCAATCAGGGGTTCCTCTAATGTCATGTCCTGTCACTCCACGGAGGCCTCTGGGACAGCAGCTGCAGGCTCTGGGGACAAATGGTCTCCAGGAAGAAGTGTCCCTGCCTTCACAGTCCAGTGGGACACCAAAGAGAGGCCACCGAGGCACTGCACGGTCAGGAATCGCGAGGAGGGGGATGTGGGTTGTGAGAACCCCGAGGGAGCCCCGGCCTGAGAGTCAGCCAGGACCGTCCTGAGGGCATGGAGTCTCCACGAGACCCTGGAGAAGGGGGGGCAGTGTGCCGAGTACAGGGTCACGGTCCTGCAGGCTGAAGACCACATGGACACGCAAGGACAAGTCCAGGCCCCACCGAGTCAGGAGTGGGCTGTGGGTCTCCGGGGACAAAGCCAGGACCAGCAAGGGCCTCACAGGGCCCTGGAAGGCGGGCTCCCAGCACCCTCTGCCTAAGGACCTCAAGACGCCACCTGAAACTGAGAAGGGAGATTCCAGGACCCAGAGGAGCAGAAAGACAAGGACCGTGGCCTCCTGGGTCAAAACGGGTCCAGGAGGGCCGAAAGCCACTTCTCACCACAGCGACAGCTGATGACCATGACCACGATGGAGGTCCCTGCAGCAGCCACTCCCGAGCGCCCTCTCCGTGTCCAGTGCTGCCACACTTGGCCTCCGCCTAACTCGAGTGGCCACAGGCTGTCCTCATGCTACGGATCAGGAACCTGCCCAAGGTCACAGAGGAAAGACGCGGGGACACTGGGACTGAAAACCAGGTTCCCAATGTCCCGGGTCCACAGCGCTGGATCCACTGTGTGGGGTGCTGGGCGTGTGGGGTGCTGGGCGAGGCCCCCACAGATCGCCTGACCACCAGGGCTCTGGAGCCCCGTCTGAACTTCCAGCGCGGCCTCTGGTTGGGTGACCTTGGGAGCAGAGGCTGACACTGTGCCGTGGAGGAGAGACTGCTCTGCTGACGGTGTCTCCATGTCAGGGGGTCGCCGTCCGGCTCCTCCGAGTGGTGCCTTAACCAGACGTTGCAGCAGTTGGATTTTCAGAACCTGGTTGCTGCAACTTTCCAGGAGCCGCTGAGTCCACAAAGGGAATCCACAGAGCGTTCTGCGCTCAGCGCCGCACCTCCTCACAGAGCAAGGCGGTCACAAAAGTGATTTGTGAGGCCACTCAATTGGCAACGTGCTTTGGCGGACCTCAGAGCTTCTCCCAGGATCCCGGGAGGCGGGCGGCCTCCCCTCTGTTCTCGAGCCACTCCCCAGCTGGGCAGACCCAAGACCGGGGAGATAAGAGCTGCCCTGGACTTGAACTGGAGCTCTGGCTTCTTCTAGGCCCAGAAACATGGGGGGAAGGACACACAGGCTGGACAGAGAGACTATCCAGACCTAGGCTCCTGCGCCGGGCGCAGCATTTTGTGAATATTAGCGTTTTGTGCGTATTTGACTTTTTGAGTCACCTAAGAAACTAAGCTCGTGTGAACCAGAATCTAACCGTCCACCCTAATGGAATGATAAGGTGATCATCACTTCTTTGAATCGATCTGAATGAACTTTTATCAGATTTCTTTTTTAAGAAACCACTGTATTGAGGTGTGACGGAAACACTCCTCAACGCTGCACGTTAATGTCCACACTGAGGGGTTGAGAGACGTCTACGCCCGGAGCCCTCGGCATGTCCCTCACCTCCAAGAGCTGCCTTCCTGCTTTTTAAATGCATTGATTATTGCTGTTGTCTTGGTGATCACAAGATCTCCGCTCCTGGGGAGGGCTCAGGTGTACCGCACAGGATGGCTCACTGTAGGCTCCAAGCACAGCTCTGGGACTTACTTTCATTCTGGAACTTTCTAACACCTCACCTCCCCCTTCCCCATCCCCAGCACCACCGTCCAACTCTTCATTCTGTGAGTTTGACTATTTCGGATTCTTCCTGTAAGGGTGTGTGTGTTTGGGTAAGCGTCCCCCAGAGGCCATGTGTTACTGGCTTGGTCCCCAGGCCCTGGCTCTGTTGGAGCTGGTGAACCTTTAGGGCTGGAACCTGGAGGGAGGTCCTTAAGCCGCTGGCATTGTGCCCTTGAAGGAGACTCTGGGACACTGGCTCCTTCTTCACTGTCTTGCTTTCTGGCCACAAGGTATGGTTTGCTCCACCAGATGCCCCTGGGCAGTACTGTCCACCACGCCCACCAGGGGCCCCAACCCATGGCTCTGCCTGATCCTGGACTGGAACTCACAAAACTGTAAGCCAAAATAACCTTTTCCCCCTTATAAATTCATCGTCCCAGGTTTTTTGTTACAGGGAGGAAGAGCTGACTAATAGAGTGGTCTCAGGGAGTGTCTGTCCTGCGCCTGGCACACTTCACTTAGCATGATGTTCTCCAGGTCTGCCCAGGTTTCATAAATGGCCGCACTGCCTTCTTTTTTAATGCTTAAAAAAGGCCCTGGAGTCCTGGTAAATGCAGCCAGTTTGCATACAATCCCAAATTCCATACGTGGGTTTCCCCTGTTCTCCCCTCGCCCCGCCCCAGCCTTCCCTGAAGCCAATGGGAAGGTACCTAGAGATAATCCTGGCCGGACCTGCTCATCACAGCCAGGCGCCGGCCTGAGCCAGCACAGTACCCCAGCACCTCCCAGAGGCGTGTCCCCTAAGGTCGCGCTCCCTGTTTTATGGACAAAACCCAGAGCTCGGAGAGAACAGGAGACAACCCAAAGACACTTCCAGCCAATGCGGGAGCCAGGATGGGAGCCCAGGGACCTGTGAGTCCAGAGCCTGTGGCCAACTCAGGGGACCTTCCCTTCACAAGTCTCTTGGCTCTGCTTTGGGAACTGGCCTCAGGACCAACCACCCCAACCACCTGCATGCAGCCCCAGTGTTCTTGGCAAGCAATGTCTCCTGGTGAAGGTCAAGGGCATCCTTAGGTCCTGAAGCAGAACCACAGGGAGCAGCCAGCATGGAGACTGGCCTGAGACCCGCCTCCTTGCTATGCCTAGCAGCAGGGGTCTGGACAGGGTGGGAAAGACAAACTTTAGATTTCATTCTGGAACTTTCTACCCTTTGACCAAGTAGGAATGGGAGAGGGCAGCCGCTGTTGTTCAGTACACAACTTGAACATCTACCAGGTGCAGCTCTTCCTCAATAAACAGTGCGATTCCTGAAATGCCTAACCATGGAGCTGCCATGTGGCCCAGCATGTCCCCGATACAGCGTCACACACAAGACAAAGGAAGACCTTAATGCACAGGTGTGGTCATGGCTGCCACAGGTAGGAGCAGCCCCTGCCCATCAGTGGATGACAGATGAACAAATACGGTCTATCCACGCCATGGAACGTGGCCCAGCTGTGAAGCGGATGGCCAGGCCGTGACACGGAGAACGCTGGGAGCACCACGCGGAGGGCATGTGCTGTACGATCTCATTCGTGTTCAGAACAGGAAATCTACCACCAGAGAGTAGGTCGGTGGTTACTTAGGGCTGTGGGGAGGGCAGAGGGGGATGAAGGACACGGGGCTTTTCAAAGTCACAAAAGTCACCTGCAGCAATGGCCACACTTATCTGTGACGTACTGAGAACTGCTCAATAATGCACCTTAGGGAAGTCATGTGGCATGTAAATCATATCTGATCAAGTTCCTTTAAAACTAGCATCTGCCAAAGTGAATTCAGCAGCTGTGATCAAACACTGAGAAACAACCTTGTCCCATATGCTTGGGAAGGAGTCCCCAAAGGTACGAGGCTTCCGCTGAGGGGGAAGACGGCATCGGATATTCACACCGGGGCCTGGGGCTTTGAGCTTGAGCAGCACAGTCTCCAGGCCGGGATTCCCGGTCTGGACAAGGGAGCAGAGTCCCACCCACAGGCCTGAGGTGAGAGTCAAAGGCCAAGACCCAGAACCAAACATCACTCAGCGCTGCCCCTGAGGCCGCGGTCACTGTGGTCTCGCTGCACACCAGCCCAAGCAGCGTCTGCTGCGGGCCCTGAATTAGCTCAGGGGGCGTGGGTCAGACCTCCCCTCTGCCCAGGCGACTCCGTGTCCCCCACCGTCAAGGTCAGGAAGTCTCCCAGGAGTTGGTGCTTCTCAAACCGGAGTCCTTGGATGTGATCTCAGGATCCAAACATCCTCAGAGAGTTTTTAATTCAATGTTTTCATTTAAAAAAAAAAATCAGTAGATAGGAATCACCAGGAGAGTCCCACAGGCACCGGAAGTGCAGGGCTTAGGACAGGGGCGGCCTCAGGTCCTCACCCACCCCGTTGCTCCGCCTTGTGACTCGGCCCTAGACGAGTACAGGTGGCCTTCTCTGGCCCCTGCCCTGGGGGTCAGCCCTGTGTCTGAATGTGTGGTCACATTAACCAGCAAGTGGCAAGTGGGCTTGGGAGGCAGAAGGACTCCTGAGGCAGTGGTCGCCGGCCACAGGGCCCAGAGCAGCGGGACACAGGGGGACGCTCCCCCTGCAGGCCGAGTAGCCCAACAAGAAGGCCGAGCTGCGGGGACTACCAGGCGCAGGACCGGAGGAGGCACTGCAGCCCAGCGGCGGGGACCCCAGCTAGAAAGCTCTTTGCCAGGTGTCAGCAGTCACGTCCGCCTGACGCCCTCCTGCTTCTGCGTGGCCCCACGACCAAGAACGGCTCGTATTTTTTTAACTATTTGGAGAGGAACCAGGGGCAGAGGGCAGAGCTCAGTGGAGAGCACTTGCCTCCCATGCATGAGGCCCTGGGGTCCGTCCAACCCCTAGCACTGCAAAAAAAAATTAAAAGTAATCATGATTTCATCAAAAGAAGAGCAATATGTCACGAAACAAGAGTCATCTGGAACTCCGATTTCAGCACAGTGAGTTTGGTGTTTTGTCTTTTTCTGTGGCTGCCTTTGTGCCACGTGACAGAATGGAGGACAGATGGTTACGGACTTATGATTTTTCTACTTTGTGATGCTTTGAAAGCTATATTCACTCCGTAGAGACCATACTTGGGATATTGATCTTTTCCCAGGCCAGTCATCTGCGGGAGGAGCCTCTCTGCGGTGCCAGACAGCACCACGGTGCCCAGGCAGCCCAGAAACCACGGGGGTGGGGGCACCACCACCGCTGGACCACGTACCGTGGCTAAGGCAGGACGTGCCATAGGGTAGGAGGAGAGGGCGCAGCTTTGACCTACGACGCTTCAGCACACAATTAATGCGACGGGACCCAGCCCATCGTAAGTAGAGGAACACCTGTACTTGCAACAGACAGCGTGGAGGGCACAGGGCCCAGACCATCTGACCCTTGACAGGAAGATGCCCCTGAATGCGAGATGGCTTGCTTCACAGTGAGAGTCGACTCTGCGGCACCAGTTATCACCACGAGCCAAGAAAAAAGAGTAGCTACGTGGGCTGGGGATGTGGCTCAAGCGGTAGCGCGCTTGCCTGGCATGCGTGCGGCCCGGGTTCAATCCTCAGCACCACATACAAACAAAGATGTTGTGTCCGCCGAAAACTAAGAAATAAATATTAAAAAAAAAAAAAAAAATTCTTTCTCTCTCTCTCTCTCTCTCTCTTAAAAAAAAAAAAGAGCAGCTACAAACTCCACATGTAAACACTACATTTGGCAAAAAGCAGGTCGAAGCGCAGGACCTTGGGCCAACAGAAGATTTCCCAGTGTTTCAAACAGAGTCAAACCATGGGAAAATAACCGCACTCCACAGCTTGCAGGACTGCGGACGTTCTAGACACGGAAGAACCTGTGAGGAGCCCCACGATGCGCTCACCTTACAAACAGCCGTGTAGGATGACGCAAAATAACACCATCCATCATGCTAAAGTGCTGCCGTTAATATGAGTGATGTTGGGGTTTGGGGAGTTCTGGTCATTTCACATTTCTGAACTTTTTATAGTTGTTTAATGAGTATAAAAAAAATGTGTTTTCCCAGTTTCACGTTCAGACTTTTCTAAGTAGCATTAAAATAAAATCAATGTGACACTGGGACTCTGTGACCCTCGAGTCACCTGACTATCACACAAGGAGACACATCGCTATGGTAAAATGTGCTAAGGAGCCAAGGAGCAGAGAGGGTCAGGTGGGATTCTGACCTACAATGGAAACGGTGGACCAGTCCAGGACGATTTTTTATGGCTCTATTTTTTTCTTCAGTAACGGGATGGAAGCCAGGCCTCAGATGTACCAGGCCACCATCCTACTGATGAGTTGCGTCCCCAGCCCTTTATTTCTTATTTGGAGACAGGGTCTCACCAAGTTGCTGAGGCTGGTCTTGAACCTGCCGTCCTCCTGCCTCAGCCTCCCAAGTCGCTGGGGTTACAGGTGTGCGCCATCACCCTGCACACACTCTACTTGTGTTCCAATGTCAGATTCTGAGAGTTCCAGACCTGCTGGCTCCCAGGATGTGTGTCGGGGGAGGGACAGGGGTCCTGTGGTGACCAGCCTTGGTGGAACAGCTGCCCAGCTGACTCTTCAGTGCTTCTGATGTTAAGAGGATCCTTAGGGCTGAGGGCCGCACTTTACTCCTGGGGGTGCTCAGATTGTCCCTTAGTTCACAGCACCTGGACACGGCGGCCTTTCTCCCAGCCTCACCCCCACTGGTCCTTCCAGGTGCAGCCTGCACTTCAGCTCCACCCTAGCTCCCCCTCCACCTCGGCACCACCCAGTGCTCCTGGGCCTCTGGGCTGCAGCCACCGCTGTGACCCCGGTTCCCTCAGACTCTGACCTGAAGGCCACTTCAACCTGACCCTCAAATGCCCTGCGGGCCTAGAAGCCAAGGTACCACGGCAACTGCTCACCAGGTGCCCGAGACCTTGGCTTCTCCACACCATCTCCTGCTAAGAAACCAGACTCCTTGGAGCCAGGGCCGGGACCTCCTGGGGCAGGAGGTGCTAAAGCAACGATGAGGCTGTGTCAAAAGAGCAAGGAGCGGTCTGAAGGGGCTCCGCGGGGCCAGCCGAGGGCAATGCACACCTCAGAACCATGAGGGGGAAGGACAGGAGGGACCCCAGACCTCAGATGCCAAAAATAGTCTCTAAGGGGAAGATGGGGGCAGGAGAGAAGGAGGAGCTTAAAAAAAAAAAAAAGGAATGTCAAGTGTTAAATGTAGAAGGAATGGGAGAAAAGAAGTCGTTTGACACCAGGAATAATAACTGGTGCAGACAAGAGTCACGGACAATCCCTAAAACCAGTGACTGAAAGACAAAACTCACGGAGATCACGTGTCTCCAAGAGCTGACAGCGGACAGACTCAGGACTGCCAGGCCAGAGGGGTGACCTGAGGCGAGCGTGAGGAGACCATCGGTAGATCTCAATGTGGAGCATCGGGCAAATGACCGGCCGGAACCTTCCACACCCTGGCCACGCGTGAAGGAGAAAGGCTCGCAGCGCAGGCTGATGAACACACAGTGTGGGTCCCGAGTGGGCTCTGGGTGGGGGGCCCAGCGCACCTGGGAAACCGTGTGCGGAAGGCGGTGCGGCAGTCCTGTAGCCGCGCTGCGAGTCCTGGCTGTAATGGTGACCTCGCGGCTCTGTAAGACAGGCACCAGCCAGTTCCCCGGGCTGGTGAGCCCCAGCAGCCCAGCCCAAAGTACACGGCCTGTGGGCTGGGCGGCTTCTCTGAGTCCCCCTAAACTTGGCACACCAGCCTGCTCCTGCACATCTCGCGGCACGGCAAGGGACACTGTCCTTCTGTCAGCCCAGCACTCGGCCCCTCTCTGCTGGGAGGGGCGTCAGGAGCTGTCCCACGTCAAGTTCAAGTCTGAACAGATTTCCCCATTTTACGAAGGCAGCTGAGATGGAAGCGCGGAGATGCCGCTTCACACCTGCAGCCCCCCGAGGGCAGGAGCCCGGCAGGCCGGGGCCCATGGGGCGACCCCCTCCCTCCTGTCCTGCTCACGAGGGCGGCCGGCTGATCCATCCAGCACCAGTGCCTGAAGGGCTCCCCGGCACGTCTCGCATCAGGGACAGGACGCGCTGGGGACTCCCCTTTCCTGTGGCTGCCCGATGTGGACCCCCACCAGCAGAACACACGCAGGGCCATCAGGTGGGCACGCTCAGCCTCAGTGCTGGCTCCTGGCTCCGTGCAGGGTCTCCCCCTTTTCCTTCCTTCTCTCTTCCTCCCACTTAAAATCTGCCATCCTGGTGTCCTGTACGCATCCTGCCCGGCTGCGCAGATCCCTTCGGGAACAGGTGGGAACCTGTTCAAAAGGAACCCTGAGCTGCTTGCTTGCTTTTTTTTTTTTTTTTTTTTGGTGTGGGAGTGAATCCAAGGGCACCGACCACCGAGCCCCATCCCCAGCCCTATTTTGTACTTTATTTAGAGATGGGGTCTCACTGAGTTGCTTAGCGCCTCATCATTGCTGAGGCTGGCTTTGAACCTCTGATCCTCCTGCCTCAGCCTCCCGAGCCTCTGGGATTACAGACGTGTGCCCCGTGCCGGCTGCCTCCTCTGTCCCCGGCCTCGTCAGCAGACCACATGGCTGTGTGGCAGCCCCAGCGCCTCACCCTGTAGCCTGTCCTGGGCCTGCGGTGTTGGCAGGGGATTTATGGCGATGACTCATGGTGTTTCTAAATTCCAGGGGGACGGGGAAGCACAGAAAGGAGGACCCCTTTCCTAAATGGTCAGAAGTGACCCCAGAACTCCTGGCCCAGGAGGTCAGGCCACCAAGGAGACAGGCAGAGTGAAAATGGCCGCGGGTCCATGGGAGTCCAGGCCCCTCCTGGGCACTCTGCGCACAGTGGGACCAGCTCGTACAGGCAGAGCGAGCCAGGAAGGGCCCTGGTGCTGTGCAGGAAGAAGAAGCAGAGTCCACAAGAGCAACAGGTGGGAAGAGGCGGCTGAGGAAGGCGAGAGACAGCCCAGGGAGGCCCGGGACCCAGCGCAGCTACTCCCCAGCTGGTCACCATGTCCCACGGCCACCAGGCCTCAGTTCCCTCTCCCGTGTATTGGATAGAGTGATCGGTGCTGCAGGAGCACCGTAGGATCACGTGCGATGGTGGCAGAACCAGATGCGTAGTAAGTGCTCAATAAACGTTAGCACCAAGGCTCCCCATGGCCACCGTCACTGCTCCCACCGGAGGGAGGTGTCCATATTGCTGAGGGGCTGGCACAGGAATGGGTCTGATGCATGGCGCCAGAGCTTGTGAAGCCAGGCAAAAGGTCAAGACAAGATAACGCAAGGAGGGCTGGGGACAGGGTGTGACCCATGAGTGCAGTTTATGTGCAGTTCCCAGATCCCAGCCCCAGTCATACCACGGCTCAGCCCCTGCTCCTTCCTCTCGGCCCATCACCCGAGCAGGCAGAGGTGCTCCTGAGGCCTGCAGTCCCCAGCGGGGCCTGGACGCCGGCTTCCAGCGACAGACGTGCACACACGCTCGCACGGTCCCAGCCTCTGCCTTCTCGGGTCATTTTGAGCATCTGTTCTCTGCAGGCCTTCAGTGTCCCTTGCCTCTCAGGTCACAAAGGTCAAAGCCTCCTTATGCTCCTGCCTGTCCCCCCCACCTCCCATGAGTTTGCTGTACCCAATCTCTGCCGTTACTGTAACAAAATGCCACACACAGTCCCCGAAAGCAACACAACATTACTCTCCTACAGCTCTGGAGCCGGGGGTCTCAAAGAAGGTGTGGGCAGCTGCACCCTACGAGGGGCTCCAGGAGAGCAGCTGCCTGGCTCCATTCCTTCTCCAGCCTCTGCAGGCCCTGCCTCCCCTGCCCCTGGCTCCCTCCTCCACCTTCGAGGCCAGCAGGACCATCTTCTAATCTCTCTCTGCCTCCGATCTCCTTGTGATACTACTGCCACCCCCCAGACAGGCCAGGAGACACCCCGTCTCAAGATGTCACTCAGTCACACCTGCCAACTCCCTTTTGCCGTATAAGTTGACGTATTCACAGGTTCCGGGGTTAGGCGTGGACTCTCTGCGGGGTCATTATCTGGCCTACTCCACCTCCCTCCCTCCCCCTGCTCCAGTCCTCTGCGCTGTCCCTCCAGAGGCAGGAAGATGCTGACCCACCCCGCCCCTGTCCAGCACGTCCACTGTAAAAGCCCAGGGAGTTGCCCTTTCCATGCAGAGCTCCCGCTGGCTTCTGAGGGACAGCAGTGCCACCTCTCCCAGCTCACACCCCCCTGGCCCCACCTGGCCCTCATATCTCTGTCCTTCAGTTCTGATCTCCTCTCCCCAGGCTTCTGAGAAGAATGATTCTGGTCACCTCCACGCTAACCAGGTCCACCCACGGCTCCCCTGCTGGTCCTGCAGATAACTCCACTGGAGGGGAGGGGACTGTCCCAGCGGCCAACTGTTTGTCATGGAGGCCCACCTTCCAGGAGGGTGCCCGGGTGGACGTCCCCGCGGCTCTCGCTAACTGCACCGCTGACCGCCCTGCGCAGACCCAGAGGACGCTTCTCAGCCCTTCTCACTGTGCTTCCAGGCAGAATTTGACACCGTTGGCCACTGTGGTCCTCATGACCCTCGCTTCCCCCTGGAACACCCACCCTCCTGGTCCCCTCCTCCCTCTCAGGCCACTCTTAGTCCATCTTCTCAGACTCCAGCTCCCTGGAACGTCGAGCCCCTCCACCTCTGTCGGGCCCTCGGGGCTGCCTCATGCCCCGCACCCCACGGACCACCTGTGCACAGGGGACTCGCAGGTGACACCCCAACCTCCTCTCCATATGCCTACTGGACATCGGCAGGTGGACATCTTGGCGAGACTCCAAACCCAAGTCCAAAGCCAAACCACCATCTTCCCCAGCCCCTCCTCCTCCGGCACCCCCATTTTGCACCTGCAGTGACCTGTGGTTGACTCTCCGGCTCCCCACAGAGCTCGGCTGGGGCCAGAGTTCCCAGTCCTTTCACTTTTCTTCACATCTCCACCCACAGAGAGGAGCCGGTCCGGGGGGATGGAACCCAGGGTGCCCTGAGCCACGTCCCAGTCCTTTTGATATTTACTTTGAAACAGGGTCTCGCTAAGTCGGTTAGGGACTTGCTAAGTTGCTGAGGCTGGCCTTGAACTTGCAATCTTCCTGCCTCAGCCTCCCCAGACCTCATTCCTGACCACTGCTCCACCCTCTGCACCCAATCAGTTCTCCAGGCTGCAGCCACAGTTGCCTTTTCAAACATAAATGTGCTCAGGTCACTCTTCTTACCCCCAACTTCAAACAAAATGAAGGCTTCTCACTGTCTTTAAAGAGCAGACTCATTTGGTCCACTGGGCCCCACTGGGTCAATTTCCCTTCCTCCTCTAGGTCTCTGTGTTTACTGCTCTCTAGGAACCACTAACCAGTTGTTTGAATATACTGCCCTCTCCTCCTGCCCCGGGGCCTTTGCACATGCCACTCCAGCCATCTGATGCCCCTCCCCAGCCCTCACCTGGAAACCATTCTCTTCCTTCAGTCGCAGCTCAGTATCAGGAAGCCTTGTCTGATCTCCGGCCGTGCTAATTCCCCAGGCTGCTCACTTTCTCTGGGCCTCACTATCTCGCCATTAGCTATCAGATTTGGAATTTTATGCGTATTTATCTTGTTCTTCAATTAATTCTATCTCCTGCACAGTGAGCTCCATGAGGACAGGGCTATGCCTGACCTGGCCCACCACTGTGTTCACAGGGCCAGCCAGGCCCAGCATGGAGAAGTCGCTCAGAAGAGAAGCGTTCAAATGGTGAGCCGGCTTGCTGTCTCCCCGCCGGCCCTTCTCCGGTAGCTCCTCTCCCGTAGCTGTTCAGTGGCTCAGGTTTGACTCAGTCTTGGAAACTCCTCTTCCTCCTTTCACATCCCCCACCAACAAATCCCAGGGACTCTCCCTCCCAAATCTCTTTCAAATAAGCCCACCTCTAGCACCCAAGCTCAAGGTGCCACCTAGTTTTTACAGAAACCCTGTCCCCAGTCTCCTAGCGGGAGCCTGGAGTTCACAGCGCAGGGCACCTCTCTGCCTGGCCACACAGTGGAGCCCTGCCCAGGGACGCAGGTCGCTTCCTGGCTCAGGCGCGGGCCCGGCCTCCCCTGCCTGCTGACTTCTGCCACTCTGGGCCTCCGCCATCGCTGCTCAGGCTGCTCTCACCGCCTCATGAGCAGCTTTGCTCACGCGGAGCACTTTCCCACCCCCTCCGAGACTGACCGCCACGCGTTCTTCAAGTTCCCACCGCATCTAGGTCAAGAACAACAATAACAGCAGCCCGTATTGGGCCAGCGTGGCCTAAGGCGCTGCACCAGACACGTCCCTCCTCAGCGAGGCTGTATCAACCTCAGAGAAGCCGTGACTCGTCCAAGGTCACACTGGAGGGTAAACAGCGAAGCTGGCTGACATGACGAACTGGGGCTCCAGGCCCCAAGGTCTTGGGGACTATGCGCATGCCTGGCCCTCTGTGCTGTGTCCCCAGAGCGCCCTCATTCCCCTCTAGGTCACAGTGGTCACACGTACACAGTGCACTGACTCCACGCACGCCTCCAGCACTGGCCCTGCCCTCACGTGACTGCCTTCTAAGATGAACATCGTGCTCTGCATCCCCTCAGTCCCCAGGTCCCTGTGGAAGAGGGGTGGCTGAGCCTTTTGTAAATGCCACCGAATGGCCTGACAGGCACGCATGCGAGGACTTGTAGGAACACTGCCCTCAGCTCTGGCCGACGACTTCCTGCTCTGCTTATGACCGCCAGGCGGGCTCTCTCAGGATGGCCCTTGGAAAGCGAGGAACACAGCCACTGGGTTGGGGATGGGGACAGCATCCATCATCCGCATGTCCAGTGGCACATGCAGAAAAGCCCTTGGGCCAGCATATGGCGCCCCCTGCTGGTTTCCTTCCATGTCCTTTGACAACCTCTCCCGCTGAACAGCCCAGGGGACACTCACCAGCCATGAGAAGAAGCCCGCCGATTTGTCCTGAGTGGAGATCTGCCCCTCATAGGGGCCAAAGATGTGGCCCTTGGGTATGACCTCACTTATGCACCGCACGTCGCTCTCTCCGCTGGCTTCCTTGACCACCTCCATGCCCTGCGGGATGGTGAGGGCAGCCCGGTCCGGGATGCCCACAGGCACCGGTGTGTCCGACACAAATACGGGGGGACCATGGTTGGGGCACTCGTCCACAAAGTACTCCTGGCAGGACTCGCAGACTGCAGGGATGGAAAGAGGAGGAAGGGTCTCAGTGGTGGCGGGGAGATAGGACCCCTAGGGAGGAGGCCGAGGGCTGAGAGGAGGCCACCCAAGGACAGTGCAGGCAGCAGAGAGCACAGTGCATTGACTCCCAGCCGCAGGCCCCTGGGTCATCAGGACAGTCACCCAGTGCAATACCTGGTTACCCTCCCCGAGGCCTCCAAGAGGAAGCCGCCAACTCAAGGGAGCCGCCAGTTCCTTTTGTCTCAAGTTTGAAGAAGGAGGAGAGAGCATGGCTTCAGAGCCTGATGGCTCTGAACTGCGACTGCCCATCTGTGAGCCCCGGGACCCGGCCTCTCAGCAAGCCTCGGGGTCCTCACCTGGAAGATGGGGCCAACCACAGCCCCCTCTGCAGCTATCGATGAGGACCACGGGAGCATGGACCAGTGCCTGGTCCACCGGGCACAGGTGGACCTCACTAGTACTCCTGCTGCACGTCCCCAGCCCAGGAGAGGGGGTGGGGGGAGGGAGGTGCAGGCCAGAGCCGCGAGCCCCACTTACACCAGAAGTCAACTTGCTGGAAGCTCTTGGGCACCATGAGGTCTCGCTTCCCCTTCAGTTTCTTGGGCTCGACTTCCATGGCCGAAGGCTCGGGTCTCCTAGAGCTGCCCAGGACAAGGGTCAGCAAAGAAAGCAAAGCAGCCGTCAGAGTGAGAGTCTGACAGGGAGAGGCTGGGGACCCGGCCAGGAGGCCCAGGGGACACGGGTGGGCATAGAAGTCCCGGGTGGCCGGCTGTTCCTGGGCCACTGCTCAAGCTCTTCCAGAGCCTGCGCTCACCCCTGAGCCCAGAAGCTACCCCAGCAAGGCTGAGGAAGGAGGGCAGGGTCCCCGCCCACCCAGTCCAGCCACCCTCCTGCCCGCTCTGGTCCCCACACAGGCCTCACCAGGGCTGGCCATACTCCTGGTCACGGAGGGGCGAGCAGACCTCTGTCTTCACCACTGTCACCATGTCCCCCACAGCCGCCTGGGTCTGGGCCAAGCACTCCTTCATGCTCTCAGTCATTCTGTCCTGGGACGCAGGAGCAGGCCAGGAAGAGGACCAAAGAAAGGGGGAAGAGGGGTGAGTGGCGCAGAGGGCAAGCAGGGGTCCGCGGAGTCTGGTTACCCGCCTGCCATCCCAGAGGAAGCTCAGAACACAGACAACAAAAACAGCTGCAGCCCGGCCAAGAGGAAATGCCATTTCTATCCCGGGCTGGTCCTGGGGACGACTGGAGCCACCAGCCCCATGGGGTCAGGCACCAGGGGCAGCTCAGGCCAGGGCAGGCCTGGGAAGCACAGCCGGGACCCCAAGACCAACGGGCAAAGGACACGAGGAACCCACATGGGCTTGGGGACAACTCTGCGCAGGGGCTCAAGGAGGGAACAACTCAAGTCCAACTGTGGCCAAGGGGGTGGACGGGACGAAACGGGCCCTCAGTGCCTGGCGCGTGAGGGGCTGCCCGAGCGGCCAGGTCCGGTGCCAGCTCCGGCAGGTACCAGCGGGCGGCGGCCACTCAAGCCCCACCCCCAGGGGCGTCCTCCACCGCTTACCGCCCTGCACCAGCGCCGGGCTTCGGCCGTCCCTCGGCACCCCGGGGTCCTCATGCCAGGCCCGGGGACACTCTTCGGGCCGGGACAGCGCGGCTGGGGCTGGGGCGGCGCGGGCCCGGGCTGGGCGAGCGGCGAGTGACTCACCACCGGGGCCCCGCTGGCCACTCCCCTGCTCCTCGCTCACCAGCCCGCTCCCCACCGGGGCCCCAGAGCCGCGGGCGGGCGGGTGTGGGGAACGCGCCGGCCCCCTCCTCCAGGCGGCGGGGCCCGGGGGCGCGCGGCGGGGACCTGGCTGGGGCCGCCCCGCCCCCGGCCCGGGCACCCGCCCCCGGCGCCCGCGTGAGCAGCGGGGGGCTCGAGTGGGCACGGGCCGGGGGCGGGCAGCCGGCGGCGGGCGGCTCACCCACCTTCCCCGCGGGGCGCTCCCGGCCGGCCCGGCCCTGCCCAGCGCCGCCCCGCCGCCCTGCGCCCGGCATTCCTTGCGGGGGCATGTGGCTTCTTGCCGGCCCCGGGGGCACGCAGTTGGCTGGCGGCCGGCGGGGAGGGGGGCGGCGGGGAGGGATCCTGCGCCTCCCGGCCTCGGCCCCACTCGAGCTGGGGCGCTGGGGCTCCGGCGGGCGCCTAGTGGGTGGCAGCGCCCCAGAGGCCGGGCGAGGGCGCAGGGCCCTGAAAGGCGCCCCGCAGCCTCGGAGCCCACCCGGCCTGCGCCGCCCGGGGGTGGGGGGAGCCCTGCGCCTGCGGCTCGCCCGCCTCCCCGCTGGGCACCTGGCCCACCCCACAGCCCTTGGATCCCAGGTGATAGAGCAGGGTCGCAGGTCGGTGGGGCGGGAGCCGGGGCTGCAGGATGGCAAGAGACTTGCCCAAGGTCACGCAGACCAGTCCTGATGAAGTCTGCCCTGGAGGCTGGGGCGCAGCTCAGAACAGGAGAAGGGGAACCCCTCTCCTTCCGTGGTCATGTTCAGGCCCTGGGTGTGTCCGGGCTGTGTCCTCAGCCTGGTCCTCTTGTGGAATGATCACTGGGATCACCCGGTGGTGGGTTTGGGCCTCAGCTCATGGGCCAGCGCCACGTGGGGGCAAGGTGCTGTGGATTTGCAAAGCCCGGGAGCAGGTCTTCCTTGGAGGAGCTATGGTCACACACAAGTCATCAAAGGCAGTGGATCCTGGTAATTAGCAGCCCAGGCTCTGGAGAGGAGCTGCCTGAGTTCCCCACCCACCTAGGCAGAGGCTGTGCCCCTGGGCAGGTGTCAGAGAGTTTGAGCCCCACCCCACTCCACCGCCCATTCCTATGTTGAAACCCTAAGCCCCACTGTGACTGTATTTGGAATAGCACTGTGGGGAAGTGACAAGATGAAGTGAGGTCTTGAGGCTCAGGTGTCATAGAGGAAGGGGTCCAGCTGTCTCCATGGTGTGACACATAGCCTAAGCCGGCCCTCTGCTGGGTGGAGAGCATCACCGGGAGCTGGGTGGCCTGGCCTTGACTTTGGACTTCCCAGCTCCAGAACTGTGAGAACTCAGTGTGTCATTTAAGCCCCTCGTCTGTGATACTCTGCTGTGGCAGCCTGAGCTGACGGACACAGCAAGATGTCTAAACCCTCTGTGCTCCCATTTCTTCATCTGGAAAATGTGGCTAATAATAGATTCCATCACAGAAGCTCTGTATGACATGGACAGAGTTGGGGGGGTGGGCACAGTCCTCGAGCCCCGCACAGAAAGGCAGTAAGGAGGACGGAGAGGAGCAGTCTCACGAAGGGGTGGCTGGGAATCCTCTCCACTGTACTGTAGGTCCACCGCCTGCAAACTCGGGCACTTTATTAGAACCGCGTCTCGCGACTAATTTGCATGGGGGTCCTCTGCCCTGGCCGCAGTGCCTCCACCAGGACCACCTGCAAGCCATGCTCCATCCCGCCACAAGGCCTGCGACCTGGCTGGGTCCCCACCTGTCCTTCAGCCCTCCCCTCATGATACCCTCTACTGGCCCCAGGTCACACTTCATGGCACTCCTCACATTTACAAAGGTCCTCTACTGGCACATCGTGTTTCCTATAATAGGCGGAGCTCCCCGAGGACAGAGGCTCTTCGCTGACCACTGGCTTCTCAGCGCCTGTTACAGGGCCTGGAGCCTGGGAGGCTGGGAAGGGGGAGCAGGTGCTAGGGCCCCGACAGCAAGGAACACTCACTCTCGGGACCACACACTTGCAGGACCGACCCGTGACAATGAAGGCCTTCCTAAATAAATGTGCAGCCAAGTGCCTTAACCAGCACAGAGCCCTTTTCTCAATCAATATTTGCCAAATGAATAAACGATCTGATGATCTAAGTCCTAAGACTGTCCCTATCTAATGTATCCCATGGGCACAGTAGAGACCTTGGAGGGAGAGAAGGTGGGTGGTTGTGGTTTTGGTGCTGGGGACTGAACCAGGTCTTAACCACCTCACCATCCCAGCTGGTTTTGTCTTTTCCCTTTCCAGGACAGGTTCCAGCTCATGGTCCCAGTCTGGCCTTGAACTTTTGATCCTCCTGCCTCAGCCTCCCAAGTCACTGGGATTACAGATGGACAAACTCGTGCCACCAAAAGCAGCTGGGTCACAGCTTTGAATCCTCCTCCCCTGCACTCCCTCCTGGTGATCTCCACCTGGCGAGGCGGGCCTTGGGGCGACGTGTGCTGGAGGCACAGAGGGCTGGGGAGGCCCGGGGCTGGATTCTGATAACCTGGTGTGCTGGGTGGGGAAGGGACACACCCTGGGTGGAGTCCTCAGTGGTGTATGGAAGGACTCATACCTGCCAGTTTCCCCAGGAGGGACAAAGGAGACCAAGCCAGGGCAGGGTTTATGGGGAATATTAATGTCACGGTGGCTGCCCAGAGGAAAGGGTGTAGGGGAGGGGACAGGAGAGGAGAGAGGGCAGAAGGATGGGGGATCGGCGAAGGAGGAAATGGGCAGTAGTAAGAGAATAAAGGATGGAGAGGAAGAGAGGAGAGAAAAGACAGAGGAAAGAAAATAGGGGGAGAAAGTGGGGCAGGGGGCTGAGGGAAAGAGGCATACAAATGTGAGTCTCCAAGGGTCCCCAGGACACAGTCCCCTTTGATGAAAGCATTGGTCTGTCTCCAAGCAGAGACCCCGGGTCCTCTTCCTCTTCCGCACCCCGGCCCTCGCCCGCCCTCCTTCCTGTAACGAGGTGAGGACCAAGCCCTGCTTCTGTGGCGGATGTGCAGCCCTTTGTAACACAAGCACGGGCAGGTGGAGTGTCCCTTGTCCAGAGTGCTTCAGAACAGAAGGCTTCAGATTGGGGACTTCTCCAGAGCCTTTACCGGTCGAGCATCCCAAATGTAAAATCCAAAATGCTCCAGAATCTGAAAGTTCTGATATGGGTGTCAGTGCTGAAAACGGTTCAGAACTTGAAGCATTTTGGATTTGGGATTTTGGGATTAGGGATGCTTGGTCTATACTAACTACGATGGTTAAGAAACAGCTGGAGAGCAGGAGGGGAGGGAAGGGGAAGACACGAGGGAATGAGATTGATCAAATTATGTTACTCCCAGCAGCTTGGGAGGCTGAGGCAGGAGGATCACGGGTTCAAAGCCAGCCTCAGCAATGGCAAGGCACTAAGCAACTCAGTGAGACCTTGTCTCTAAATAAAAGACAAAATAGGGCTGGGGATGTGGCTCAGGGATCAAGTGTCCCCAAGTTCAATCCCCAGTACCAAAAAAAAAAAATGTTACAACGCAAAATGAATCCCACCATTATGTATGATTATAAGCACCAACAAATTTTTTTTTAAAAAAACAGAAACAACCATAGGGTGTCAGAGGCCTCACAGAGAAAGAATGGAACCAATTATACAAAAATCCATTACAAGACTGAACTTTCCATTCAGTTCTGGGCCTCCTGACAGCCAAAGCAAAAAGAGAAATATGATGAGTTATAGCATTCTCATTATTCAACACTGATTTATTGACTGTATGCACCATTAAGTTCTCTCCATTCTTGGAAGAATCCAGCCACCTGGAGTACAAGGACCAATCCTCACTTTTGAGACAGGTGTGCCCGACCCTGAAGTGCACCACAAGCTCAGACACCTCTACCTGGAAATAGAGATAGACATTCTGTGTCTGCTTTGAAGGCTGCAGAGCCAGGGAAGGGGAGGTTGAGATGGGGTGTCAAATGCACTTCCACTGGGGTGACAGTCAGCCCATGCGGCCTGGCCAGGGGAAGCACCGGCAGCCTTTTCTGCAGACAGCTCTGGCCCTACTTGCCCAGCAAGGGCCCGGGGAGGGGCGGCCGGCCTCCTGCAGGAGCCGGGCGGGCGGCTGGCAGTGCTCCCTCCCAGCTGGCTCCGTGGAGTCTGCACAGGCAGAGATTAAGCCTGCTGCAAACCCAGCCAGGAGATGCAAGCCCAGGAGGAGGGGCAGAGGGGCCGGACGCTGTTCACCCTGGGCAGGGCGCCAGGACCCTGGGGTGCCCAACAGACGTGTCCCTGGGGCCACTGGTTTCCCTGGAGCTTAGCACCATGAGGACCTGGAGCCTCCGCCCTGGTACCCACACAGCATCCGTTATCATCCATTCTAATGCCAAAGGGACATAAAGATGGGGGTTGGCCCGCGTCCCACACAGACCCGGGCTGGGTATGTGACCCTGGGTCTCAGTCCTGCTTGTGACATAAATAAACCATCTGCAAAAGTTCCTGCCTGGCGTTAAGCCTTAGTTTCCCCTTCCTGAAAAATTAAAGACTCAACTAACAGTCCTTAACGGTAACCCCAGCTGAGGGGTCGGGCAGGAACTGTGAAAGGGAGCAGGGGGGTTTACAGACTCGGCAAACACTGCCTTGGAGAGAATGAAGTACGTGCCTTGAACTCATCTGTGGGGCAGATATGCAATGCATGTAGACACCTTTGGGATTAGCAAAAGATAAATTTATCCAAAAATGGTACTGAATTCGTGGAACCCCATGTCTCTTATTTTTATTTAACTGACACTCTTTTCCCACGAGTAGGATTGTGTACACAGCATCATGCCTGGCCTATAAGAAGCACTCTATAGATACTCGTTATCATTGTCATTCACTTTATTAGTATTTTAAAGTATAATAGATATTGGGTGTGGTCGGTGAAAATTCGTTGATTTGAAAAGATAGGATCCAGCCAGGGGTAAAGAACTTGCCTAGTCTAGAGGAGGCTCGGTGTTCCATCCTCAGCACCATATTAAAAAAGAAAAGAAAAAGGTGTGCATGGGGGGGGGGTCTTACCAAGCACTTATGACCCCAATAGATAGCACTTTCTATCAGCAGGCGAAGCGGCGCTCACCATTAATCCCAGCAGCTCAGAGGCCGAGGCAGGAGGAGCGCAAGTCCAAAGCCAGCCTCAGCAACTGAGGGAGGCCCTAAGTAACTTAGTGAGACCCTGCCCCAAAATAAAACGGGCTGGGTTGTGACTCCGTGTTTAAATGTTCCTCTGTTCAATCCCTGGTACCAAACAAACGAACAAAACCCCAAAAGAGTTTTTAACATTGTATACAACCCCACCCCAAAGAAACAAACAACGAAAAATACAAACCAGCATTGCAAAGAGCGTCAAGCGTCAGTATGTTTTATAGAAAACCAGGAAACCCTACTAAGACTCAGATAAATGAAATTAAATAAGCATCCTGCCTTCTCAACTGAATTGGCAAAATCTTAAACCTCAATGGTCCAGAGAGTTGGCAAGAGCCCCTCCATCAGACCCCCCCTTGCGTCTGGATTCCCCCGCACCCTTGCTGGAGGCCAGGGGCAACTACTATCCAAGGCCCAGCCCTTTGCAGGAGCAATCGCACATCCGGGAATTCACCCCGCGGATGCCAGGAGGTGACCTGCACAGCCGCCCTCCCCAGGTGATCGGCAGCAAAAAGTGGAAACAATTCAAACCTCCCAAGTGGGAGAGAGGTTGACATGTTGCATACGATGAAACATCGGGCAGCCATCCACAAAGCTGCAGATTATTAAGTGCTGGGCGTATTATTGAGTGAAAATGGAAGTCACGGCTGAGTGAAAGAAACTGATCTGAGAAGGCTACATACTGTCCCATTGCAACTGTGTGACACTCGGGGGAAAGGAAACCAGGGAGACAACAGAAAGACCAGCCCGGCAAGAGGGACAAAGAGGCAGGACAGAGGGTCTGGAGGAGGGTGAAAGTGCTCTGTGAGAGGCTGGGTGATAAACAGGTCACCATGCATGTGCCCATAGTAAGGAGGAGACCTAAGAAGGACTTTGGTTCTAACAATGTGTCGCTAAAGGTTGACCAAGTGTAACAAGTATGTGCCTCACTTGTGGGCGGGAGGCAGGGGAACTCGCTTACTTTGAGTCTAAAAGAACTCTAAAAAAAAAAAAAAAAAAATGAAGTCTAGCTGGTCCTGGTGACACAGGCAGTAATCCCAGGGGCTCAGGAGGCTGAGGCAGGAGGATCACGAGTTCAAAGCCAGCCTCAGCAAAAGCAAAGCACTAAGCAACTCAGTGAGGCCCTGTCTCTGAATTTAAAAATACAAAATAGGGCTGGGGATGGGGCTCAGTGGTTAAGTGTCCTGGATTAGATTCCCAGTACAACGGGAAAAAAAAAAAAAAAAAAGGATCTATTTTCTAAAAGTGAAAACTATAGAAAGAGAGATGCAAACTAATCCCACTTGAAATCTATACAGAATGATATGGATCTGCACACACAGGTCTGGGAGCATATAGTCGCGGGTGCTTAGCAGTTAGCTTGGGGTGGGGGGTTGTGTGTTTCTGACTTCTTTTTGCTAATGAGGAAAAAGTGTCACCAAAAAATACTGAGTTTAGCTCAGTGGCAGAGCGCTTGCCTATCATGTGGGGGTCCCTGGGTTCATCCCTGGCACTGAAGAAAGAAGTGTTTAAAGGAGCTCTTCATACTCATTAGGGTTGGAAATTGCTGGAGAAAATAACTGCAAAGATCCTTCCACCTTTACCCATTTGTCACGAGATGAGACCCAACAACTGGATGGAGGAAGGAGGAGTCCAAATTAGAGATGGGGGTGGGGCGGGTGAGTGGCACTCCACACACACTAATAAGTGAATCCAGGGGCAGTGAGGCCCTGATATTTCTACCACGAGCATCTGTGGTTGAACTCAGAGGCACTTGACCACTGAGCCCCATCCCCAGCCCTTTTTTGCATTTTATTTAGAGACAGAGTCTCACTCAGTTGCTCAGCGCCTTGCTTTTGCTGAGGCTGGCTTTGAACTTGCCATCCTCTTGCCTCAGTCTCCTGAGCCGATGGGACGACAGGCGTGTGCCATCAGGACTGGCGGCTGCATCTCTGTTTTTATTTGTCTTCATCATTCTGTTTGGGGCATGCGTTAGGCCACAGTTTACTGGCCTCCCTGGGCCTCCGTCCTCAGAACACACAGGTTCTGTGACTGTAAGGGTCAACACACTGGTTAGCCGCTGTCATCCAAAGTCAAGGCAAGGAAACTGTGCATGTCCTGCGCGATCACAGGGCACCATGCAACAGTCACTAAGCTCTTTATGTTTAAAATTGGCTTGGCAGGTGGAATACTATGTCGGAATGAGAATGAACAAACACGACTCCATGATCCAGTTCACATAAAGTTAAAAAATGAAACAATCAGGCACACGATGGCGTTAGAGGTCAAGTTCAGGGTTATCCTGAACTTGATGACCTTTCTGGTTGATATCCAACCAGAAGGGGGCAGGAAAGAGAGTCCTGGGGCGCTGGCCGTGTTCTGTTTCTCCCTCTGGGTGCTGGCCCAGGGTGTGCTGGGTTGGGAGGGTCTCCTGGGCCTTGCTCTCTCCTGTACGCACTTACACTGTTAGGAAACACACCCCAAAACACGTGCAAGAGCCCTGAGGGCCAGGGGCGCCTCCATCCTGCCCCCGACTCTGCAGCTCAAGGACTGGGCCCAGCCAGCAGAGCCTCCTGCCAGGGTCAAGGCAGATGGGGTCCGGGTCTTCCTCCACCGAGCGGTTCCACCGAGCCTCAGCAGGGCCACTGGCCGGGGCAGGGGACAGTCTCCCACGCGGGTCCTCCTGCAGGGCTCTTAACACGCCATCTGTGGACTCCACCGTTGACAAGGCTGATACCAAGGGGCCAGAGGCTGCCAGGTAAAGGCCTGTGAGCTGTGAAGCTCTGCCTCTCGCGTGGGCCCTGCCGGGGGCCTCTCTGCTCCCAGGACAGCCTGGGGTCCAGGCGCAGCCGGGCCTCCCCCAGTTCAGGAGGTCAGAACAAACCACCTCCCTCGCCAGTGACTGGATCAGGGACCCCTCCAGGGCAGGCGCGAGACCTGCTTCGACCCAGCAGAGGGAGGCGAGGGCCAGGCGGCCACCCCACAGAGGCCTCAGCAGCAGGCACCCTTAAGATGGCCATCAGAGCAGGGGGCTTGGGAGGGGCAAAGATAGGAATCAAACTTGGTCTCCCTGGTCTTGAAACAGGGCTCCCCAAACCCTTGGAGTTACCTAGCGACAGGCCTGCGTTGCCATCGGGAGGCTCTGGGAGCCCACCTGAGTTTATGCTAATGCGGTGACAGAGGCTGGGACTCCAGGTAGCTCCTGGGTGGGACTGGTCACCAGCCCCACCCACTGACCTCTGGGTAGGTGAGGAGGGGCTGGAGATGAAGCTCCATAAAATCTCACGGACGGCTTCAGACCCCACTGGATGGTGCTGGATGGGGCACTGGCCGGCAGCACCCCACCCAGCCTGTGACCTCTCCCATTTGGCTGCTCCCGAGTGTGTCCTTTATGTAGCCAAGAAGAGTAAGTAAAGCATCGCCCCCATTCTGCGGGTCATCCCAGTGGGGAGGGGTGGTGGGACCCCGATGTGTATCAGCGAGAAGTACCGGTGACCGGGACTTGAGACTAGCATCTGAGAGGGGACGGTCTTGCACCACCGAGCCCTGAACCTGCGGGGTCTGTGCCGACTCTGGTAGGTCCGAGTCAGAGTCGAACTGAATTTGCTGGACACGGCTGGGGCCTGAGGATCAGAGAATCGGTAGGTTCCGGGAACATCTCTGAGGCCAGACTCACCCCCAGGGTGCAGCGGCGGGTCCACAGGTCCTAAGGGTGCCCTGCCTCTGCGTCCCCAGAGCCTCTTCCCGAGCCTGGCACAGGCCTGCAGTGACTGCAGCCACGAGCCACAGGCTCCAGTTCCACCAAAGGCCCCCTCCTGCTGGCCCCGCGTCAGCCCCGTGGTACCCTGGCCTCTGAGGGGGCAGGCTGGGGTGGCAGACCACCCACCACCAAGGCCCCGCCAGAGTGAGCCTCTCACGCACTCTCTGAGTGAAACCTCGAGGAACAACAGTTTGGCACTGGGGGCTTTCTAAAAACTGCTCCTAAGCTTCAATCCTGCCATTTTGCTTGTAGAACTTTCTCCACTCTGTGCAAGAGTGGTCATTGCAACATCGACTGGGATGGCCGGAGGGGAAGCAACCGATGTGTCCAATATGTCCATCAGGGTGTGGGGGCAGCTGTGTCCAAGCAGGAAGCCCTGGAACAAACCCAAACCCCTTCCCCACCCTGGCCCCAGCTGCCATGGCCTCTCTCTTGCCCAAGGGCGACTGACCCACTCCACTGTCCACTCCTTGCCCCTCCCTCACCAGGGTGAACCTGAACCTGTTACAGCATAAGACAGATCAGGGCGCCCCCCCCCCACCTGCTCGAAACCCCCAGGGTGCATCCTCCACACAGCCAACGTCTAAACTGCAGTGCATGGCCAGCAGGGCCAGCTCCACGGCCTCTGCGCCCTCGTTCCTGCCCCCACCCTGCACCACTCCCCCAAGCTACAGGGGCTGCCCAGCCCCATCTCCAGCAAGAGCCTTGGCCCTGCCTGTTCCCTCCACCCAGGAAGTCTCTCCAGACCGTGCATGGCCGGCAGCCTCCCACAGCGTTCATTGCTGTCATTAGCTGCCTGGGTCCCAGTTAGGACGTCCACTCCAGGGAGGCGACGAGGCCTTTCACTCCCTTCACTGCTGCACCCTGGCGACCAGAGCCGCGCCTGCTGCGAAGCAGACACAAGAAGGGTGGTGGCGTGGACGACGCTAGTGGTGGCAAAAACAAAATCCAAGTCAGGAATGGACGCCTAATTTGAGAGGCAGCAGACCCTGGTGCCGAAGGACATGGATTCTGGAGCTGGGCTGCCTGGTCCAACTTCCAGCTGTGTCATTTACCATCTGTGTGATGCTGGGGGAGTTGCTTGACCTCTCTGTGCCTGGGGGCATTAATAGCACCTACAAGTAAGATCAGGTTATGAGAAATAAAAGAGATATCTGTAATAAACTTAGAGCTGTGTCCAGCACAGAGCAAGTTATAGAAAAGAAAAAGAACACATCCTGGCACATCAGATATGAAAGGGCAGGGCAGGGGTGTGGCGTGGTGGCAGAGTGCTTGGTCTAGCAAGAATGTGCCCCTGGGCTCTGTCCCCAGCACCACAAAAATAAAAGGCATGCACATTTCTAGGGATTCGTATATGCTCCAAGTAGCTCTAGGCAGTGACATTGTCTGCTCATGCCAGGGAAGAAGAGTAGCTTCCCATCAGACACTTCTGACTTAGAAAATACACTAGTGACGCCCAGGAGTGATTAATGATTGAGGATGGGTGACATACGGGGAAGTTGACTGTCTCTTCCATCTTTTTTACATAATAAAGAACTTATTAGTGCTACCAGTTTTAAAACAAGTCCCAGCTGGGCTAATCCCAGCGGCTCCGGAAGCTGAGACAGGAGGATTGCAAGTTCAAAGCCAGCCTCAGCATCAAGGAGGCGCTAAGCAACTCAGTGAGACCCCGTCTGTAAATAAAATACAAAATAGGGCTGGGGATGTGGTCAGTGATCCAGTGCCCGAGTTCAACCCCTGGTACCAAAAAAAAATAAAAAAACCAAACAAGTCCCAGGCTCCCCTTGCCTCTGACGGTGTCATGCCAGCAGTGTGTGTGTGTGGGGGGTCTTCTCTCAACCACCTGCTATTCCTGTGAGGGGACCTGATGTCCAAACAAATTCCCTGATGACCACCTGACCCCAGAATCCTAAGCACCAGATCAGCCACAACCAACTCAGACCCGAGAGCAGGGGAGTGGCCTGTGAAGGGTCAGAGCAGGCTGCAGGGTGGAGGGTGTGTGGGCTGAGGCTGCCTGGGGCCAGGGAGGCCACATTTGCAGAGGACACAGCAGGAGGGCGGGAGGGTCACCATTGATCCAGGTCTGGACACGTGGTTCATTAGAGGATCATCCCAACTATCTCCTGGCCACTCCTGGGCTTGCGCAGGCAGGTGCTGGAGCCAGCATGTCCTCCGGGGATCCAGCTCCTTACTGCTAAGGAGGAAGGGGAGTCTCAGCCATCTCCAGGCTCCCAGTCACTCCTGGGCTCCTAGGGGACAAGGAGGGCTTGGGGCTGGAGGAAACGTGCTCCGACCCCTTGCTTCTCAAAGTGTGGTCCCTGGACCCGAGCGCGGGCATTGCAGGGAGTGTGGGGAACACAGCATCCTGAGCTGCGCCCGGTGAGTCAGGGATTCACAGGCACGTAAAAGTTTGAGGAGCTGGCCTAAATCACAAGCCGCTGGAGGCCACATCCCCAAGGACATCAATACCTGTCAGGCAGGCAGCCCACCACCATCTTCAGTCGAGCCACGCACATGCAGGCGTGTGGGGTGGGAGAGAAGGGGACAACCTGCCATGCGTCCTGAGCAGCAAGCAGCCCTCGCTGGGCAGATCAAATTGCAAGCCCTCTCCATCTTCTGAGCCGCGTCTGCTGCTAGTGACCTCGTACCTAAGCAGGCCAAGTGACTGCAGTGTGAACATCACAACTGCTGAGTTCCTGGAGAAGGGGCAGCGGTCTGTTCACTGCTTGCTACAAAAGGTGTGGAACCCTTCGCCCTGAGTTCTCCCTGGGGCTCGCAACCCACTGTATGCAGAGCACTGATGGGTCCCCTCGCGTCCTCCCCCGAGACTTGGGGATGGGGCAACCTTTGAATGTTAACCACGTCGGCACCCACCCGGGATCCCTCGGTGACTCCTATATGCACGCACACGCACAGGGTCATTCATTAAGCATTCATTAGGCACTGTCCCCGTAAGCATGGCCAGGCTTGCACGCGGTGCAACCCACCCAGACCTTGACTGGAACCTGCACGCCCTTCTGTGCTCTTCTCTCCCCTGCGACCCTTTCTACAGCTGAGGGAACGAGTCTCAAGATAAAGAGCAGCAGCCTGACCCGTGGGCCTCAAGCGCTGGAGGACGAAACCGCGCGGGAGGCTGCTGGAGGAGGAGTCCTGTGAACACGGGGCGATGTGTCCTAATGGTTATAACCCCCAAAGCCACATCTGGGAACACAGTTCTGGGGCTTCTTCAGCCGAGGTGACAACCCCAACTTGGAGGAGGCTCCGCAGAGTGCCCACATGGCCCAGGAGGTGACCTCCAAAGACCTGTGTCTGTGCTCCAGGGAGGTGGGCGTGGCTGGGAGGGTGGGCGTGGCTGGGAGGGTGGGCGGGGCTTGAGGAGAGGGTCATGGATGTGAGGGGTGGGCGTGGCCAGGATGGGCATGACTGGGAGGTGGGCGTGGTTGGGAGGGTGGGCGGGGCTTGAGGAGAGGGTCATGGATGTGAGGGGTGGGCGTGGCCAGGATGGGCAAGGCTGGGAGGTGGGCGTGGCTGGGCGGGTGGGCGTGGCTTGAGGGAGATGGTCATGGATGTGAGGGGTGGGCGTGGCCAGGATGGGCATGGCTGGGAGGTGGGCATGGCTCGAAAGAGGGGGCGGGCCAAGGCCACACCAGGCTCCAAGCACGACACCACGTGTCCCATTCTGAGTGCCAACCTCAGTGCTGGACACCCTGGTGACCAAGGTCCCTGCTCTCCTGGGTCTTGCAGCCATGGTAGAAGGTCTCTGGGTTTGTCGGCTGGCACCCATTGCCCCTTCCGGCACCAAGGCCCCTGTTGTCCCTGGGGAGCCCGCATGGTCCCCCCGAGAGGGGGCGCGGGACTGCGGCCAACCCATCACAGCTTGTACCCGCAGACACCATAGCGACTGGTGCGGGGGAGGGTGGGAGGCCTACTCAACTGATGGGGGAATCTACTGGGAGAAAAATCCCCTTCTACAGGGACTGCTGAAAGAATAGGACACAGGATGGATCTGCTTACAGTCGGCCATGTGCCACCATCCTCCACAGCCTGCCAAGGAAGGGGCCATACAGAGGAACGCAGAGTAGGATGGATAGACTGAGTCCTGAAGAGGGGGTACGAGCCTCTGGATCCAACTGTGCCTGAAGCTCTCAAGAGCCTCCTGGACTTGTGCTGAATCCATAAATTCCTTTTTTTTTTTTCTGGCCTAATTCTGCTTGACCTGAGTTTCTGTCAAACTGTATTTCATCCTGTCAACAACCTGGCAAGTACAGTTTTTGCTTTGTTTTTTCAGATAGGAAATGGAGGCTCAGAGAGGCTAAGTGAGTTTAACAAGTCTACACAGCAGCTATCTGGAACCTGCCCTGTTCAGAGCCTCCACTCTTGCCACTACTGGCAATCTGGTGTGGTGGGTGACAAACTAGACGGGAAGAAAGAGGAGTTCTTCAGGGCAGGGAGTGTGGGGTTCCTGTGCGGGGACCCTGAGGGATAATCACAATGAGACCTGGCTCAAGCTGAGACACCCGTGAGAGGCGCAGAGCAGGGAAGCGCGGGTGGCGCGGCGGCTGTTCTTTTCTCCAGTTTTTATTTTTGCCAATTTTGAAGAAACAGAAGATTTCATGTGAAAATGTGGCTGTTTGGCTTTTCTGGAAAACTGCAAGGGGTGGCAGCTCCTTGCAGGCACCAGAGCAGAGGGACAGTTTGCTGGGTGGTGGCCTGCTCAGGCGGCAAGGCACCTACTCCAGGTCTCCGGGAGCTGTCATTTCTGTGTGTCCCCTGCCCGGGCTGGCCATTGGTGCTGGTGACCCGAGTGGCAGTGCCACACAGGTGCTGTCCCCTGAGAGGCCGGCCGCAGGTGATCTGCTGGTGCCATCTTAGGTCTCAGTGCCTCCTGGGCTGTCCCTACTCTGCTGTTCCCCAGCCCCCAGGACCTGGCAGGGCTCAGGACAGACGGGTGAGTTGGAGTCTTCAGGTGTGGCTCAGCCGCAGCCTAGAGACTCCCTCCCCGAGGGAATGAGACAGGTGAGGGCAGGAGCCAGGCAGCCCAGGCATCCACAGCAAGACGCAGCTCCACACAGAAGTCGGGAAATCCAGGTGCACGGCTCCTGGGTGCAAACCCAGCTCTACCACTTCTGATTGGAATACAGGGAAGTTTTCACTTCCTGTGCCTTCAGTTGCCCCTCCATAAAAGGGAGATAATGTGAGTCAGGTGGGTTATCAGAAGTAAAAAGTAAGCCATCAGCAAATGAATATCAGTCTGACCTCTTCCACTGATGCACTGACCTTGTAAATCCTTTTCCCTCTGAGCCTCAGTTTACCCATCTGTCCAGTGGGGTGTCAGGCTTGGGTTTCCATTAGGCCCCGCTGGCCCTGGTGTTCTGTGACTACAAACTATAATCTTCATGTAATCTCTTGGGGCTGGGCCAGAGAGGCCCGGGCCTTCCCTGCCAACCCTTCCACCCTGGGGTCTAAACAGACTCTAAGGACCACCAGGGTGGAGCCATCGATTCCCACTTCCTTAGTCTCAGTGCAGGCGCCACCCCCAGGATCTGGGGTGGCTCATTATGTCAAGTCATGCTAGCCTGGAGGCACCGGTCGGGCTGGAAGGAGCCAGCCCTTGGGGCCTCTGGCCCTCGGTGCCCTGCTCTGCAGTGGGCCCTGCAGAAGGCCCTCGAGCAGGCTGGGTGCAGGCGATCCACTGCGGCGGGCGCCGGGCACCAGCTGGCAGAGCCGTCTCCCTGCGCTCACTCACCCCCGGATGGGAAATGATGCATGAAAACCAAGGAGGTAAAATTAGCCCCAGGGCCACCAAGTGATTGATGCCGACAGGATCCTGGAGGGAGGGCCGTGCCGCCAGCTCGAGGCCCGGGGCTGCAGGGCAGCCTGGCCATCTGGGGCCTCCGACTCGGGCCTTCTATTTCTGGACTCGGCTTCCAGGCTGTGGCCGCCTGCAGCAGCTTCCCAGGCTCCCGAGCAGCCCTGGGACCTGCTACCAGCCTGGCCCTCCTCCCCGACCCGGGAGGAAGGCTCCACTCGCCCGTTTACCAGGTGGGGAAACTGAGGCCCAAGTGGCCAGGGCACAGCCAAAGGAGGCAGCATGGCCAGGTTCAGACCCAGCCTCCTGGCCCCAGAGCCGCTCCCCACGTGCGGCTGCCGCTCCACTCAGGGCCCAGACGGCACCAGGGGGCGGACCCCGCAGCCACCCGCCCCGTGTGTGCTCTCCAGTCTCAGGACCCTTAGCACCAGAGCCTGCTCTTGACTCCATGCCCAAATACCCCGACAGCGGGGCGGAGGGTGCCCAGCATCCAGGTATCTTCAAAAGGTGCCAAGAAAGTATCTGTCTGGCCCTGAGACCTCATTCCAACCCCGTGCAGGAGGGACAGAACGGCGGGGACCACCACCAAGCCCCGTAGTCTCCTATTACAGGGTGGTACACCAAGGCCAGAGAGGGAGAGAGACTCACTCAAAGCCACACAGCGAACCCGCGGCTGAGCCTAGGGTGGGACTGTCCCATTGCAGAGCGCCTGCTGTCAGGGCCGTTTATAAAGAGCCAGGTGGGGACTGGGGTCCCCTGCATGGAGGGGCAGCTGAGGTAGGTCGCTCCCTGAGACCAACAGGTCCCCCTCATCTGATGCTGTCCACGACACCTGCCCCCATTTTGGAATCTGCAGGAGACATGTGGCCACTGTGGAGGGGACAAGGCGCCCTGTTAAAAATGAGCTCAATTTCAGAGCAGACTCGTGTGTCCCTGAGAGGACCCCTGCCTGCCCTCGGCCCCCTGCCTCCCTGGCTTCCCCCAGAGGCAGCCCAAGACTGGCCAGCACAGAGGCGCGGCTCGCCACCCACACAGAAAACACCTCACCTCACCCCAGGGCCAGCCTGTGTGGACAGCTGGGGGCAGCACTGGCCACTCCCCAGGGCACGGTCAGCGCAGTTCAGGGGCACTGTCTCCACAGTGACCTCAGCAGCTGTCACCAAGTCCCAAGCAGAGCATCTTCAAACAGCATCACACTGAACCCTCCCATCCAAACCCGCGACCAGAGGTCCAGGGAGACGTCCACCAGTTCCTGGCGGGCAACCGTTTATTAACAGGCCAGCAGAGCACCTGTCATGGGCGGACGGCAGGAGCCAGAGGAGCACGCCACCCTCCCGGCCTCCAGGGGAGCCAAGCAGCTCCCACGCAAGCTCAGCAACCACGTTGCCATGATTAGTGTCCCTGCTCCATCCTGCATGACCTCAGGAGGTCACTTAGCCTTCCCGGGACTCAGTTTCTCCAGCTCTAAGATGAACGGTGATAATGGCATCTGCCTCACCAGGTTACTCTGCGGACTGAGCGAAACGCCCAGGACGTGGAATGGCACGAAGCAAGTGCTCAGGAAACACCAACGGTTGTCTGAAGCCGGACCCCAGCGCCCAGCCTCTGACAGCTGCTCAGGCCGAGGTCTTCCGCACAAGCCAGCAGCAGGTGAGCAAGGCCCTCAGGACAGCTGAGTGGCCCCTGCCTCCCACCGGCACGGACAGCTTCTGGCCTGTGCGACCCACTTTCTCAGTTTAAAATGGGCCCAGGAATGGCTGCTGTCCTGCCTTGCAGGGAAGGCCCTGGAGTCCCCGGGGGGCTGCGGCCTCTCCCACACCAGAGCCTGGGCTCGGCAGCCAGGGCCTCCCAGCAGGGCGGATGGGCCTCGGCCGAGGCAGCTGCTCTGCGCCGGCCACCGAGAGGGCCTGTGGCTGGTGCTGGGCAGGGGCTGGGCCTGGCCAGCAGGCACTTCTCGCCTCTCAGGAACTAATCCCTGCCCCCGTGCTCCCTGACCACATGCCACAGCGAGAGGCCAGCGGGGCTGCCTGGCCGCCGCCTCCGCCAAGACCAGCACTCGGGGAGCCAGATGGCAGGGTCCCTTCCCAGCCTGCCAGCGGCTACCTGTGTGGCCTGGGGAGTTGTCCACCTCCTGGGCCTCAGACTCTGCCCCTGCCTGTGTCAGGGGGCGGCGAGGCGCTCCTTGACCGCGGCGGATGGTGTCCTGGGATCCCGGGGGACGACTGGGGTGGATTGATACGCAGTGTCCCCCGAAAGCTGCGGGGCTGGCAGGGGTGTGTCCAGAGGTGAAGATCTGGAGTGGCAGAGCTGTCCCTGCGGAACCATCGGGACCCACCAACCCGGGGGATGTAGGGAGGCGGGGCGGGCGGAGGTGGGCCACCAGGGCTGGGGGGTGCGTCCTCCCGTGGCCTCCCCTCTGAACCCCTGTTTCCTTTCCTGTTGGCTTCCTCCCCTGGGCCCGTCTGCCTCACCTGGGGCTCCAGCCATGGACTGGCCATCTAGGGACGGAGGCCTCTGACACATGACCCCAAATAACCTTCCCTGCTCTGAGTCGCTCCGGCCGGGTATTCTGGCCACGATAACAAAAGCTCCTGAAGCAGGTGGAAGGGAGCAGCCAAAGGGTCTCTCCCTGCAGCTTTAAGTAAGTAACCAGCTGCAGCCGTGGCCCCCAGGAGCGGCAGACCCCAGCTGGGCCACCCGAGTGGCCCGGGGACACCCCACTCCGGGAGAGGCTGACCCCAGGCTGCTGTCTCCTCCTGCCCACCCTGCAGGCCCAGGGAGATCAGATCCACAGCCACAAGGGCCCATTGAGAGCCGGTCCACCTTCCCGGTGTGGGGTTACGTGACCAGGCTCCTGGCCACCTCGCCTGAGCAAACGGTTAGGATGACCTCTTTCCCTCCGCGTGGGCCCGGGGCCAGACCCGTCAGGGCCAAGCAGGGTGGAAATCCGATCGCCCACCGCATTCTGGGCAGCAGCCTCCTGTGGGATGCCAGGGGACAGCGGGACGAAGCTGTCACAAAGCCCTGGGCCAAGAGGCGGGCCAACGGACTGTCCCAGTGAGGTGGGGACGGGGCGGTGCCGAGAAGAGAGCCTGGAGGGGGCCCGGCACTGGGTGCTATATGGGTGCTGCCTCCCACGGCAGCCCTGGGACAGGGCTCCACGCCACAGAGAGCTCGTGTCACTTTCCCAGACACACAGTCAGGGAGCAGCTGAGCCAGGATTGGACCAAGGCGTTCTGATTCCAGGTCCCCTCCCCCGGTCACCCGGAACAGTGGCTTTAAGCAAGGACAGAAAACCCCAGAGTGGGGGAGAGAGGGCTCCAGGGCCACTGATTCCCACCCCGTAGGGAGGGGCGGGGGAGGGGCAAGCAGCGGGGACAGCAGAGCTTCTCTGGCTCTAAAGGGGCCTCCAGGAGTCACGGGGACCCACGGAAGGCGTTTGGCTCTGGGGGAACACTCAGCTGACAAATTTTAAATATTGCACAATATTTTAAAAACTGTAACTGGCTCCTGAAACCAAGCAGTAGCAACTCCAGACATGTCCAAGGAGGCGCTCGGAAAAAATCAGAACTAACCTACATGTCCAGCAGGAGGGGAACGGCTGAATGATGAGTCACTCCAAAACCAGCTTGTATCAGTAAAGAAACTAATTATGGTCGCTCTTTATGCAAAACCCTAGTTAGATTCTCTTGCCATGGAAAGGGAATGCTAAGTAAGAAAAGCAATTTTCAGAATAATCTGGATGACAAGAAACCATTTGTACACACACACACACACACACACACACACACACACGGTGGAACATTACTCCTACAGGTCATGCGTGTCAGGGCACAGAAAAAGATCTCGAGGATATACCCAAGTAATGATGACGAGGTTTCACTCCATGAGGTGATCTCAGTGTTGTGGTGGCCAAGGAAGGCTTTGTTAAAATTTGACTTTTTTATGTGTGGCTAAAACATACTTGTGTAGGGCTGGGGATGCGCTCAGTGAGCAGAGTGCTGGCCTCGCATGCAGCAGGCCCGGGTCCCCTTCCTGGCACAGCAATAATAATGGTAAATACACACACACGTACACATACGTGTCCATACACACACACACACACACACACACACACACACACACACACGGTGCACTAGTTTCTTCTTTGGGTAACTAAAACCTAGTGCAACGAGATTAAGGAGACCAGAGCTGCTGGGGAAGCCGATCTATATTGGAGCTGGGAATCAGACAAATTCAGTCACTGCAGGGACAGGGACTCTGGGCCCTGCTGAGCCTCAGGAGTGTTGCTGGGGAGACAGGGGCGACCCTCATTCCTACCCACGGACAGGGGAGAAGGGGGGGGCAGCACGAGGTCCCCCGTGACTCCGAGGGAGTGTCCTGGGCTATCAGAGGTGCACCAGCAACCACCCTCGTCCAGCCTCCCCAGGGACCCCAGCACCCCCCTGGTCCCAGGACGAATGCCCAGCTCCAGGGCTGCTCCTGGGCCCAGGCCGCGTCTCCAGGAGGACTCTGCACAGAGGCAGGGACCAGGGAGGAGGCGGAAGAAAGGGGACAGGGACAGGAAGTGCTCCCGGGCTGTGCCCCCACAGTGGCCCAGCTGTGACAAGCCCAGACCCCAACTCAGGCAGGACCCGTGAGTCCCACAGACCTGACCCCAGTCGGGAACTGGCCCTGACCACGTCACGGGCAGAGGTCAGCGATGTCACTGCATCCAGACAGCTACGGGGTCAGGAGTGAGGCCAGCCCGCCCTGACTCTCGGGACCTTGCCAAGGTCACTGTGCTCACTGCCAACGGGACAGGGGAGGCCCCGTGCCTGCCCCGTGAGGACACAGTGCGCAACACCTGCGTGGCCGCCTGTGGACCGTGCTGCTGTCCCCGTGCGAAGGCCCTGCCACTCTTCGCACCCGGGGCACCGAGGCGGGGAGGCGGCAAGGGTGGAGCCCCAGGCTGGCCGCAGGTCCAGGGCCCAGGGCGGCCGAGAAGACCTGCTTCTGGCAGAGGCCGCAGGGAACTCTCAGGCAGGGGAAGGGCCAGGGAGACGGGAGGGCCCAAGGGCAGTGCAGACTTTCTTGGCTGCTGGCCTGGCCCCCGGGCGGGCACTCAGGGAGGCGAGGGAACCGCTGGCAGGTGCCACCAAAGAGTCTGATTTCTACCTGAAACTGGGGGGGGGGGACTCTGGAAGCCAGCCAGCCAGCCGGGATCTGGGGCAGGACAGGGCACAGAACTGGGAAGGCGCCGGAGGAGAGGAAGGACTCGGTCACCAGGAGCAGCAGAGACAGCTGTGACAACAGCAAACGGTGGACGGTGCCCTTGAACTCTGGACACGGCCTCGGGGGATTCAATCAGATGTGTCCCTAAGAAGGGAGCCTGGGCCACACCACAGGCTCATGGTGTCCTCTGGGCAGAGGGGCCACCAAGAAGCAAGCAGGTCCCCTGGCACACGTGAGGAAAAGTGCCCGCCTGGGGGACCCTGAGACGGGCACGGAGCCGGCCTGACCCACAGCCAGCTCTGAGTCCTGAGTGGACCCGCGGGCACAGAGGGTGGAGGGCTCAAGCCGCCAGTCACCACGCACCACCGGGCCGCAGTCAAAGCCCAGGCTTCTCGGCGACTCCTACCCTGCTGGCCATGAAGCCAGGGCCAGGACCGGCAAGGAATGGCTGCCAGTCCTGTGGTGCAGACCCTCGCCGCCAGAGCCCCTGCTGAACAGCAGCCGCCTGCCCAGAGCTGCAGGGGACGAGGCTGGGCCACCCGGACGGCCCAGGAGAGGTGGCGCAGGTGGCCGCAGAGCACTCCCCGGCTCCCCGCGGGCCCTACTCTCTGTGGACTTGTGGCCACACGCAGGCCCAGCCACACCTTGGTCTGTCCCCAGGAGCCTGGGGACAGGGCGCGCTGGCTCCTCTGGGGGAGCCAAGGGCCTCGGCGCCCAGAGGCTGCCCTGCTGCTCCATGGCTGGCCCAGGCTGGACGAGAATCGTCCTCGCTGCCTCACCAGGGGCTTGCTGGCCTCTGAGGCCACTCACGCAGATCCCAGCCCTGGCCCCTGAGGGACCTTGAAGGAAGCCGACTCAGGCCACCAGCCACCACTCACCTCCCACACAGACCCCATGCCACTGGAGAGCAGCGCTCGGCCAAGCCCCTGACCTTAGGCCCTGACCTCAGCCCTCCCTCCTCCTGCCACACCAGCAGGGCTCCGATGTGCCCAGACTGCAACGGGACACCTGCTGGCAGCACCCGGTCCACGCTCCTGCAGCCCTGGCAGGATGGGACCATGGGGACAGATGGGCTGCCGTGGCCAGCTCACTACCCAGGTGTCACCCCGTGGCTGGGACAGCCTGGAAGCTGCCTGGCCCACCCCAGAGGCCGCCTGCCTGTCCAGCCAGCACTGACTCACCGGACAGGAAGGGACCTCTCACCAGCAATTATCCACTGGCTCAAGAAGCATCCCTCTGACTGTGGCCTGAGGGACACCAACCTGCCCCTTTGGTCCTTCAGATCACCGTGCTTCCCACCCTGAGCCTGATGCTATCCGGACAGAATTCCCAAACCTAGCCCTCTCTCTCCCCTGCTTAGGAAGCATCCGCGGCTTCCCAGGGCCTCCAAGGCAGGGTCCCCACCTCACCCAGGGGCATCCAAGGCCCTCCCAGTGTGGCCTAAGCCACTCTGCTCCTGCCACTCTGGCCTCCTGGACCCACGTCACCTGCTCTCCTCCAAACACCCGCCATTCCCCGAGCCGCGGTCCCAGCTGCCTGCCTTTGCACACACTGTCCCAGATCCCCAGATGCCCTCCTCCCCCAGCCACCTGTCCTCCTCCTCATGGCAGGCGGCTCCTCCGGCTCCTCTGGGGGGGCACCTCGCCCTCCCACCTCCCCACCTCCGTGCCCCCGCCATGGCCACCAGCATCGGGGCAAGGGCTGCTCGAACTGTTCTGGTGGAGACTGTTTTAAGTTTTCCCATCTGTTGCCCACGGATGCTTTTGTAAAACACAATAAAACTGACGGCTGACGGCAAGTAGGAGCTCCCGACGCTCCGCTCCTCGGCGTCTGCACCTGTCTCGGGGGCAGCTCACGTGGAGCAAGCTCTCTGCTCTCCTGGGCGCTGGAGGCCCCGTGCTCCTGGCACCCAGAGGAGCCTGAGTGTGGGGCACACATCCCGGGGACGCTCCACTAACACCCTTCACCCCAACCCTGGGCAGGAAGGTCCCTACCAGCCTGGAGCAACCTGTGCTGGGCGCCCATTCTCAGGCTTGCACACCTAGAGACAGAGGGGCACGGGCTGGAGGCACGCGGGCCCACATCCTGCACTTCCTCTGAATGGCCCAGCACCCCAGGGACAGAAGTCGGGGTGCTGCAACTTCTCCAGTCCAGCAGCACGGACGCCACGCGGTGCCGCTCACTGTTGGCAGTAAGAGGTAGCAACCTGGCTCGGTCCTCCAGGGCTGTGCAACCTTGGGAAAGTCACTTCACTTCTCTGGGCCTTGATTTCGCCTCTGTAGATGGGGTCATGGGCAGCTCTGAAAGGTCACCAGACACGGTCTGGCAGGGACATGGCACCTATGAGCCTCCTTGAGGCCGGGGTGTCACTGACGTCTCTTAGAGGCGGGGAGCCGGTGCGGGGACTCCTCCTGGGCCCCTCCCTCACGCCTTCTCCCCAAGACCTCACTCTTGTCCTGGGTGGATCTGGGCTGGGCCGGGGGGCTGGCTTCCTCTGGGCCTTGGCCTCCTCGCCCAGGGTGCGGGCTTCTCCTTCCTCTCCCTGTCCCCTCCCTGGGACACCTAGAGCCTCCAGCAAATGCCAGCCCCAGGGCTGCCTTTCCCTCTGCAACCAGCTGGCCTGAGGGGCGCCTCGCTTGTGCATGGGAGTACACGCACACTTACACACACGGGTATACACACACTTACACACATGTGCACACACGGGTGTACACACACTTACACACACGTGAACACACGGGTATACACACACTTACACACACGTGCACACACGGGTATACACACACTTACACACATGTGCACACACGGGTATACACACACACGTGAACACACGGGTATACACACACGCGCACACCCGGGTATACACACACACGCGCGCACACACGGGTATACGCACACACTCACACACGTGCACACACGGGTACACGCACACACTTACACACACGGGTATACACGCACACTTACACACACGCGCACACACAGGTATACACACACTTACACACACGCGCACACACGGGTATACACACACTTACACACACGCGCACACACGGGTACACGCACACACTTACACACACGTGCACACACGGGTATACACACACTTACACACGCGCGCACACACGGGTACACGCACACACTTACACGCGCACACACGGGTACACGCACACACTTACACGCGCACACACGGGCACACACACTTACACGCGCACACACGGGTACACGCACACACTTACACACGTGCACACACGGGTATACACACACTTACACACGCGCACACACGGGTACACGCATACTTACACACACGGGTATACACACACACGCGCACACATGGGTACACGCACACACTTACACACACATGCACACACGTGTATACACACTTACACACACGCGCACACTGGTACATGCACACACTTACACACACGTGCACACACGGGTATACACGCACACTTACACACACGTGCACACACGGGTATACACGCACACTTACACACACGCGCACACACGGGTATACACGCACACTTACACACACGTGCACATGCGCACACGCTCAACGCCACCTGCTGGGTTGGTCGGAGCAGTGAGGGGCAGCATAGGGTCAGGAGGGCCACGCCCCCTGCAGCCCTCGCTCTGTACCTTGGGTGGTGACAATGCAGAGTCCAGCCTGCAGGGTCCCAGGTCCTGGCCCCATGAAAGGGTCTCTCCCTGCCAGGGCCAGGGGTCTGGCGGGCTGCTCCTCCGCCCCTCCGTCCTGGCCCCTCCGTCCTGGCCCCTCCCTCCACGGGCAGCAGGCGGCCGATCCTCCGGGCTCTCTCTCCTTCCCCTGGGGAAAGTGTGATGGTGGAGAAGTCACCCTGGGAGAGCTGGCACTGTGGGGGCGGCTCCATATTTACTGCTCAGTGACGTCCACAGCAGCCCAGCTTGATGACCCAGGCAATCTGCCGCTCCTGCTGCTCTGGCCTCCAACCGCCTGAGTGTGGGACCGCGGCCTCCTGGTGGCCACCCCAGCTCCTCCCCGGGCTCCTTCCAGCCCCACGGCGGGGGCTGCTGCCCATCCCTCCGCAGGGTGAGCGCCAGCCAGATGACCTGTCTGGAGACGGGACAGAAACAAAGCCAAAGGCCCTGTAGGTCCCCATGCGGCTCTGCTTCCAGGAGGAGCTGGACTCGGGAACAGAGGAAGGGACGCTAGACACGGGCGCTAGACACAGGCCGGGGACTCTGGCTCTGCACGCTCTGCACATGTGACTCCCAGCAAGTCCCCTCTCTCCAGCCTCAGTTTTCTCAGCTGTGCAATGGGGTCATGGGAGGGGCTGCCTGCCGGACTCCAGGCTCAGGATGCAGGTTCTGGCAGAAGCTGGAGGACTGTCCGGAAGTGCCCTTATGGGTCAGCTGGGGCTGGAGGGAGAAGCGGGAAGGAGAGGCCCCAGGAGACTCGGCAGGCTCTAGAGGCCCAGGTGTGCCCCAGGCCTCTGCAGCCAGCCCTGCTCAGAGGCTGGCGCTGGGCAACAAGTGGCCAGCAGCCTCCGCCCCCACCGCCACTCCCCTCCCCTAGTACCATCCCCTGGAGGCTCCTGGTCTGTCCAAACGTGCCGCCAAGTTTTGACCCCCCAGCTTCCGGTGTGGAGAGGGTCTTGAAATCCTCTGTGTAAATCAAGATCCAATAAATCACAGGCCATTTTCAAAACACCTAGGAAACCTGGTGGGAACTCTGGAACCCAGGAAGGTGTCCCCCAAGGCTGCTTTACAAATGTGGCTTTCCTAACGTGACCACAAAGATTAGAAGATGGCTGTGTGACCTTGAAGGTCACCTAACCTCTCTGAGCCCCGAGTTTCCTTTTCCCTAAAATGATGCAGAAGCAATTTGTGGGGCTGTTGTCAAGGACCTGGTGCTGATTCCTGCTCCTTCCAGCTTTTCACACCCCAGAGACAGCAGTGTCTGAAACGGGATCCTAAAACCCTGAGGGAAACGTTTCTTTCCCAGACTGTGGGCAGGACGGACAGACTGTCTCCATTTACAGAAGAGGAAACCGAGGCCCGGGAGGCTGAATGGTGGGCCTTGGTCTCAGGCCAGTGGAGAGGGAGGAGGTGTGGCCAGGTCACCTTTAAGCAGGGCTGGGTGTCTCTGGGGGCCTCCGTGCACCCTGAGCTGGCACTGTCCCCAGGGGCAGCCACCAGGAGGGCACCTCTCATCCGGGCACCCAGGGGCCAAGAGCAAAAGCAGGGTGGAGCCTCAGGCCCACCCCCTCTGCAAGGCACAGCGCTGACCCCTCCAGACCGTCCCCCCGGAGGACCAGCCCAAGGCACTCTGCCAGACCTTACTTGGGGTCCCCCAGCCCCTGGGAAACAGAAGCCAGGCACACTCTGGGAAATTTGTGGCCCCCGACTGAGCCCCACCCCATTCATTCTGTCCCCCAGAGTGGAGAGCCAAGTCCCCTGCACATTGCTCCCTGTTAAAAGGGGCCACTCCCAGATGCTCATTCTCGTATTCCACTCCTACTATTGCATTAGCCTCCTAACCGACCTCCCTGCCTCCAGCCTCACTCCTAGGCTGCTGGGCAGCTTTCTGGAATGTGAATCTGTTTCTACATCTGCTTCCTCCTTATAAAACCCTCTGAGACTCAAGTGGGTTGTTTGGCTGGAGAGTGTGTGTGAAGGGAGACGGGGGAGAGGAGACTGGAAAGACCACAGTGGAGTGAAACATGAGCAGCACGTTCATCCTGGTCCTACCCCAGGGCCTTTGCACTGGTTGCTCCCTCTCCCTGGGACACTCATCGGGTTACCTGCATGACCTTTCTCACGGGCCCTCCCCTTGCTTCCCACCTCCTCCTCCTCCTTGGTATGGCGCATATATAAGGTGCCTGCGTTTTACTTGTTTTGAATTTTCTCTGTCTCCCTTTGTTATAACCTAAGTTCCCAGAGCGCTGGGCTGCTTGTCAGTTTTGTCACTTTCATGTGAACAGTGCACAGGACCCAGCAGGCGAAGCCCCCAGCACGTGTGCAACAGGGGAACGAGCTGGTGGCTCCCTGCACACGACGCGTTCAGGGTGCTCACCCTTCACCTGCGCAGCAGCGCCCACGTGGGGACCACATGGCTCCTTCTCACTTAGGCCCCCGAGGCTCAGGAGGTGGGCCCACTAGACTTGGAATCAGCGGCGTCTCCCTGCACCCCCTGCGTGACCCGGACCTGCCTGGACAAGGGCTCCCGGTGGCCTATCGTGGGGCCCGTGAGCGAGGACTGGGCTGCAGGGGCCTGGCCGACGGGCGACTGCACAGGTGCACGGCCACCTGGGGAAGGCACAAGGGACAGGATGACACCAGCCCCTCCCAGGCCCCTCCTGCAGGGCCTCTGCCCGGGGTGCTGCGCCCTCCACCAGGTGCATCTGCAAGAGGGAGGAGGCTCCAAAGCTGACAGCAGTTTCCTTTTTCTTTATGGCTCTCTCTCTCTCTCTCTCCCCCCACACCTTTCTTTCTGCACAGCTTGTTTTTCCCGTATGGCCCTGGGCCAACCCCGGAAGCCCCTCCCAGGCCCCACTCTGAGCACAGGGCCCCCCCGGGACTCCTGCAGGGAGGAGGGGTGCACCCTTGGCTTTGGACCAGCCCTGTCCCCAGGGCCCCAGAGCCTCGGAGCCCGGAGCCCCTCTGCTGGAAGCCCAGTGTCCGGCTGACCACAGAGGACTTCCAGCCCACCCCATCCCAAAGGGCCTCTCCCTAGGGGCTCTGGGTGCTCTGCCCCCACTGCAGGAGGGCGTCCCTCAGGAGGTCACATCAGAGAGCCAAGGTTCCTGTGCTGACTGTGCCGCTGGCCCTGGGCCCTCACCTCACCTCTTGGAGCCTCCGGTCCCACATCTGCCTCCTCGCACACTGGTGTCCACAGAGGGCGTGTGCTGGGGGGCTCTGGTTTGAACATGTCCCCCCCACGGGCCCATCTGTTGAAACCCTGGTCCTCCATGGGGCAGTGACCTGAAGGTAGCGCTCACTGGGGCACTGAGGGCACTGTCCCTGGAAGGAACTGATGTGATTCTCGTGGGACCTGGTTAGTTATTTCGAGAGACAAGAGTTCTAATTGTGACAAGAGCAAGCCTGGCCCTTCACGCTCGGGCTCCCTGTCTTGCTGTGTGGCCTCCTGCTCTCCCACGCCCTTGCCACGTTGCCGTCTGCCATGAGATGATGCAGCCAAGGAAGCCCTCACCACAGGGCCATGCCAGGCTCCAAAACTACGAACTAAATAAACCTCTTTTCTCTACAAAGCACCCAGCCTCTGGTATTTTGTTATTAAATGACTAATATGGCCCGTGACATGCTTAGTGCCGGATCTAACCACAAAAGCCCTCGATAAACAGGACCTGCCACCACCATGGTCTTCACCCCGGTCTCCTGCTCCACAGACCTTCCACTGAATCCTAGAGTCTCCAGATCAGCAGAGACGGTAAGGGCCATTAAACCTCACCCTGTCACCCTCCTGGAACTTGCACACCTGTAAGGAGGGGGAGCTGATCATCGTTACTCTACAAGCCAATGACCTGGTCTGCCTCGTCCGACACCAGCCCGCAGAGGGAAGTGGCTGCCACTCTTCCATCCCAAACCCCAGCACAGGGGGAGTGCCCCGTTCACGGGCGTATTCACGGAGGTGCCATCAGATCAGAACTCTGCATGGCTCCAGCCAACTGTCACAGAGCTAGGACCTGATGAGGAACAGGACTGCAACCAAACAGCCTCACCAAGAAAGGGAAGATCCCCAGAGACGGGTGTTCACAGGAGAAGGGGTGAGCCCGGCCGAGGAGGGACGGGGGGCCAGCCATCGGGGGCTTCCCTGAAGGGAGTGGAGAGGGAAGGGGAGGCCTCATCAGGACAGGGTGGAATGTGACAGGGCAGAGGGGACAGCAGGAGGAACGTAGGCTGAGCATGGCACAGGGGAGGTGGCAAGGCAGTGTCCCCCCAGGGACTGGAGGGCACAGCAAGGACTCTGTCTTCCTCCTCGTGGCAGCCGCAAGTCCTTAAAGGTCTTCGGGCAGGAATCGACAGGCTCAGTTTTGCACATTAAAAAGGTCCCACAGCCGCTTCCCAGTCACTGTCCTTCCTTCTATTCATGAACAGCACAGGCATACCTGTCACTCTGCCTAGACTGCTAGCTAGTCCCGGTAGCAGTCAGGAGAGGACAGGTCGTGCTACAATAACAAAAACCCCAGATCTCAGCGGTTCAAAACAACAAAGGTCTATTGCCACTCACACTGTGGGGCCACCCTGGGCCATCAGGACTCACTCAGGGGCAAGGCAAGGACCCAGCCTGGCAGAAGCAGACACATCCCGCCCACTACCAGTTGCCACGCCCAGGGAAAGAGCACCCCAGAGGTTCTCACGCCAGCAGTACATGCTTTAGCCCAAGTCCCAGGTATCACTATAGCTCATGGTCCCACGAGCCAGCCGTCTGCCATGAGATGATGCCACTTGGTCCTGCGAGCTAGGGGAACCTTGCTCCACCCCTGCTATGAATCTGGAAAATCTGGAAATATCTAGAGGAGAGCATGAAGGACCTCCAGACACCCCTCTCTGGCCCCAGTTCGTCCTTCCCTGGTCCCCAATCATTCACAGGTGGCAGCTGAGCCAGGATTCCAGGAGGTGGGGCCAGTGGGGGCAGGAGCAATCTTGGTAGGACCAGAGGGGTCCAGGAAGGGTGGAGATGAGGCCGGGGAAAGGTGGGGGCCATTCAGCTCAGAGGTTTTAAGTCACGGTGACATGTACTGGGGAGACTTCAGCTGTTTTAAGCAGAAACTGGGAGGCCCCTCGGATCCTACTTGGAACACGCTGCTGGCTGCAGTGCCGAGGGGCCGGCCGGAGAGGGAGGGTGCAGGTGGCCTCAGCAGGCTCTTGCTGCTGTCCTGCCACAGCTGTGGCTCTGGAGGGGGAACTGGCGAGAGGTGGATGGTTAGCTTGAGAGGACAAAGTTCTCTGGGCTTGCAGACGGCATGGACTGGGGTGAGGGAGAGACCTGGGTTTCTGTTGGAAGGACCAGGAGGGTGACCTGGCCTGGGTCAAGACCAGCACCCTGGGGGAGATCAGGAAGGAAGATCAAAGACAGCTCAGAAACTGACGTGTTTGTCACTACCCTGAAACAGCTTCGAGGGCAGGCCAGGCAGGTGGCTAAGGGACATGCGACCCCTGGGCTGGGCTACAGCTCAGTTGGTAGAGGGCTGGCCTTGAATGCACAAGGCCCTGGGGTTTGATCCCCAGCACCACAAAAAGAAAAGAAAGAAACAGGTGACTCCTGACCCCTTGCCCAGTGCCCCAACCAACGACCCAGAACCAGGGAAGCGCAAGAGAAGAAAGTTCTAGAGGATAGAACCTCACTGGACACCAAGGAGAGCAAATTTCAAAAACTTCTCAAACCGAGGGGTCCAGTAACTCAGGTCCAAATCTCACGTCAGCAGAGGGGACAGCTGTGGTGGCTGATCAGGGCTCAGGGGACAAGTGATAAAAGACCCTCATCTTTGATAATGTTACCAGAGAAGGGAACCAGCTGCTGCTACCAGCTGCCCCTTGAGGGTCCTGTCAATGAGGAACTGGATGGAGCAGGGTGGGGCAGTCCCGATATTCGGATACTCCCAGGGCAGCACACTCTGCAATGCCCAGGCTCAGAGAGCCATCTTCTTCACCATGAACCAGCGCCTGGGCTGGTTGATCTCTGCCATCTCATTTCACCTCCCCGCTGCCTTGCTGGTCAAATTTTGGTGGCCCCACTTTAGGGAAAGAGAAAGAGGTTCAGAGAGGTCAAAAGGAACATAACAAAGCCCTAAGTCACACAGCTGTTGAGAAAGGGCTCTGATGGAGAAACCCTTTCCACCAAGCTAAATAAGGCAAGGGGCCTGGGCAGTGTTCCCAGAAGGGAAACTTTGTGGGCACAGCCCACCGTTTGGAGACCATGCCCCACTCCCAAGGGAAGGAGGCCACAGCTTGTTACTTTGGGCCCACAGACCCCACACCCCCAACCACCACCCCGGGAAAGTCCCCAGCTTCCTTCCTCTGGAGGGGACATGTGGGCAAAGGCCACAGGCATCATGCTCCAGCTCAAAAGAATGGAAAATTCTTTTGCTGCGGCACAGACAAACCCCCAAAGTTCACAGGCTTTGCAGGCATTAAGAGCACTCTGGCCTCGCTGCCTCCTGTCCCCCCACACAAACGGCTGGGCGTGTTTCCTTGCCGCTACCCTAAATTATATACCGCGGCTTTTCTCCCCAGGAAGGAACCGGCCAAGAAGGGAGGCTGGACATTTTCCTGCCAAGTCCCAGCCCCTCCTGGGCGTCTGACCCCGCTCTCCCACCCGGGTCCAGACTCCAGCAACTTTCCGCCAGCCTGGCCCATCCATCGCCCACGACCGCTCGGGTCTCCCTGCAGCCACCCGCCTAGGGCACGCTGGCCTTGACGGAGGAAGGTCATTGGCCACCAAGTTTCTGCAGTTTCTGCAGCTCAGAGTGCCTCGGGGACGGCGAGCGGGGGGTGGAGGCTGCCGAGGAGTCCCCTCCGCACCTCGGCTTCACAATGCCCTCCACCAACGCCCTGCGGCGCGGCCACACGTCGCGGGAACCCGAGCGCCGCGCTGCGGGGCACCCCCTCCCCGGGACCGGCACCTCGCGGCCGAGCCGCCCCGAGAACTAGGCCAGCGGCCGCGGCGAGCCCCCGGGCGCCCCGCCCCCCGTGTCACCGCGTTCTCATTCCGAACGCTCGTGCGGGCGGCCGCTCCCATTGGTCGGCGGCCACGTCCGTCAGCGGCGGAACGAACGCGGAGAGAAAAGGCTACATTGTAACAAGGCGAGCGCGCCGCGAGCCGGGGAGGGCGGCCAGGGCGGCCCGCGTCCCGCGGCGGCGGCGGCGGCTACCTGCCGCGGGTTAACCCACCTCGGGGCCCGGCGGCCGCCCTCCGCCCTCCGCCCGCCCGCGCCGCCCGCGCCCCGCCGCCGCCCGCCGCCGCCCCGGCCCGGCGCCCGCGCTCGCTGGCGAACTGCCGAGCGCTCTCCGAAGCCATTTTCAATGGCCACAGTGGCTACCGGGCTGACTCACCTTCTCGGGAACGCTGCGGCGGCCGCGGGGCCGGGCGGGCGGGCGGCCCGGAGGGCGGCTCGGCGGAGGCGGCGCGGCCCGGGCTGGCGGCCCCGCGGCGGGAGCGGCCGCGCTGCGGGCGCGCGGGTCCCCGCGAGGCAAAGTTTCAGCGCCAGCCTCGGCGCGGCGGCGGCGGCGACTCGCTGCTGCTCTCCTCCCCTGCTTTGACCACCATCTTATTAGTACAGGAAATGACATGGAAAACGGAAGAAAGCGGCGTTTGGGGCAGACGCGGACCCCCCAATTCAGGGGCCGGAGCCGGGACTCGGCCGCCGCGTCCCAGCCCGGCCCCGGCGAGGACTCCCGGGGCCCCCCGGCCCCCGCCCCGCGCCCGGGGTCGACGCGGCCGCTCGGACCCGCGAGGAGAGGGCGAGGTTATAATCCAGCCCGCGGAGGAAGGGAGCAAAAAATAAAAATAAATGAAAACGAGAAGGTCGAGCCAACTTTCCAGCCGGGACACTTTGGGGGGTCGGAATGGAAAGTTGGAGGATTGGGAGGCCCCAGCCCGAGGGGGCCCGGCCTCGCCCCAGCCCCGGGGAGGCCGAGAGTCGGGGGCGACAAATGCGCGTAGATTTTTAACCCTTTCGGGGCTCCGGAGCCCGTCTGCGCCCGGCCCCCCGTAACCCTCGGGATGCCCGGCGGCTCGGAGGTGCGAGCTCAGGGTGTGACACCTGGGCGTCCCGGGGAAGGCTGAGGGCGACGCCGGAGGCTCCTTCCAAAGAGTCACTGTTGCACACGCGCTGGTTTCCAGGTCCCCAGCCGCACGTGTTCAGCTCCAAACGCGTGCGAGATCAAGACGCGGAAACTGGACGCGCTGGCCATTGGCTGGCTGGGAAGAGATGGCTAAGCCACGCTCCGTCGCTCGGCCCCTCAGTTTCTCCGTCTGTGAAATGGGACTCAGCATCACCGCGAGGGAAGATGGCGAGGAATTTTCACAAAGACAATGTGTCCGAAAGGCTGAAATGTCACCCTTGGCGGCTGGAAAGCCTCATGGTTGTGACCAGGCTGGGACCTTTGGAGGAGGCCCTTCCACCAGGGGTGGCGTCACCAGGACAACCCTTCTCCAAACAAACCCCTTTTCCTGCGAGGCTGCCTGCGGCTGGATGGGTCGCCAGGTCTGACCTTCCAGGAGGTGTGCTGCTGGCCCCAAGACCCTGCTAAAACCCAGCAGGAGGTTGCCCGAGGGATTCCACCCCGGGCAAGGCCCTTCCCCCAGATGTCCACAGAAGCCTGCAAGAACTGGCCCAGGAGCTCCCGGTCATGCTGCTGGCCACCCAGGGCACACTCGTGACTCCTGGAGTCTAGGGTGGGGCTGGGGGGGAGGGAGGCACCCTGTGTCCCGCCTCCTCCTTCCCTTGACTTCTTGGAATCCCATGCCTCTTACGTTCTGTGTGATCTGGAGTAAGTGAGCACCTCTCTGAGCCTCAGTTTCCTCCTCTGCAAAGTAGGGCACAGTCGTCCCTTCATTGGCGGCTCCGTGAGGAGCAACGAGGCTGTTTCAAGAGCTCAGCACTCTGCTGCTCACAGTCAATGCCGAAGACACAGCGGCAGCGCCATCATTATTGGAGTAGAATGACAGGTTCCCTGAGAGTGACTCTGCTGAGTGCCAGGCAGAGCACTGGGCCCAGGAAAGACCGTGATGAGTGTCCTCAAGGGGGCCTCAGTCTGGCCTGGAGACAGGCCCTCAGGGAGGGGCCATCGGGCAGGGATGGATGTCACCTTGGGAAAGGTGGCATTCCAGGAAGGCAAACAGCCGGAGCAAAGACATAGAGGTGTCAGAATGCCCAGGGTGGCTGTGGCTGCAGGGACTGCAGCGAGGGGGGCAGGGCAGAGCAATGAGATGAAGCCAGAAAGAGGAGGGGTCAGAAAGGGTGCCGGGCGGCAGGAGATGGGCAGGTGGCGGGCTCTCCTCCAGCCACATGGCCCTGGGGATTTCCCTCTGCCAGGAACATCAGCTGGGTGGTGTGACATGGAGCCTGTAGCTCTCCCCCTAGGCACTAGGTTCCTCCTGCATGGCTTAGGGCATTGCCACCAGGGGGACCTACCCTGCCCTCAGGGCACTGTCCCTTTAGCCCCAGAGTCCGGTGCCAGGTCAGGAGGGCCTCTGGAACTCGTCTGGGAGGTGGCTAGGCCATCTGGGAAGTGTGTGGCCTCCAGTGGGTTGTGTGGGTGGAAGGCAGCCCCCCGGGCGGAATGCAGAGCAGCCGCAGCAGACTGGGTGACTCTCCCAGGAGCCAAGAAGGGAACTGAAGTGACATTCCCTTCAAGGGCATCTACCGTTTGACCTCTTAAGGATCCAAGGCAGATGTTATCATTATCACTTTTACAGACAGGCAGCATGCTCAGAGAGGCTGAGAGAGATTTGCCAGAGGTCACACAGCTAGTTAGAGTAGGGTGCGGTTCAAACCCAGGACTGCCTGACTCCATTGCTTGGCGTCCTCCACTCTCTGTCATTTCTGATTCACTGCCCTTGTCCAAAATGCAGACAAGTGGTTGGTGAGTGTTTCTCTGATTTTCTTCTCCGGGCATCTCACAGAGTGAGCTGATCAGAACCTTCTGAGGTGGAGTCGGATTTTATGATCTGCCCTTGCAAAAAAAAAAAAAAAAAAAAAAATGTACTACTGATCCCAGCCACTTTGGGTTCCTGTGAGGACATTGCAAGGGTCTCAGTGAATGGAGCCTGGCTCTTTGGGAGGAAAAGTCACCCTGCAGCCTCCTCCCCACCCCCCACTGCTAATGATAATGATAATACCCAAGCAATATCCAAGTTGAGTGCCCCCGGGGCCCTGGAAGGAACAGTCACAGGAGAGTCACTTCCACATTTCCACACAGCAAGGATTTTTATTCCATCAATTAATAATCCCTCCTAAAGCCTCAAGGGACAAGTCTCATTCAGGATTTACTACTGCCTGGGAAGAAAACTAAAACTGAAATAAACTACATCTCCCCAGAGAAAGCGGCAAGCATCTTTCTTGCTAATAAGAGGAGCTCTGTAGCTGATCACGCTTCCCTCTTTGCACGGGCTGCCAGGAAGCTCAGAGCCAAATTCCACCCTGGTTTCCAACAACTTTGGCAGTTGCTTCCTTCTCATTCCTGCTGTCCCGCTTCTAATCCTACTGGCTCAGCCTTGGTTTTGCTGCCTTTTATTAATGACGTCCCCCCTTTTAATGGCAAGAAATAAATCCTTCAAATAAATCCACATTTAAAAGAGTTGTTGAGGGGACCTGGATTCCAGCGGCCTCGCATTAAGCCAGGCATGGTTCCGCTCTGGTCTTGTCCACTTGCCCAACAGCTGAGGGATCCCTCTCTTGGAAGGAAGGAGGGACTGGCTTAGGACCAAGCGGTTGCTCACCCAGCTGTCAGCAATGGCTAAGATCAAAATGCCCTGGGGCCGCTCATAGTGGCTATTTTTTTTTTTTTTTTGCTTTGCTGACAATCATCCCACCTCTCTCCCACCATCTCCTACCCTTCCCCGGCTACCCTTCCTCCGCGGAAAAAATATCCCTGTTAGTCCCTCTGGTGGGGCATGGCAGGGAACTGGACGGTCCTCCCAAGAAGCCATGGCCTCTGTGAGACAAGGTGAGGTCCTGGGCAGGGGAGGGGAGGCAAGGACACTGGGAAGCGTGGCCCGGGCAAGTCCTACCTGGGGAGTGCGCGCCTGGCATGAACTCTCAGGGGCATTGATGGAGGTTGGTCCCACAGAGTTGGGGGTCATGGAGCAGGGCTGGGTGCTGGGGGGTCTGCTGGTCAGAGCCGGGAGCAGCGTCCTCACTGCCCCGTTCTCGGGTACCATCTTGGCTGAGTGCCCCCAGCACCTGCCTCTCCAGCCTTTCAGAACCCTTCCCCTGGTTCCTCTTCTGCAATAGTTACTGAGTCAGTGCAATAGTTACCTCTCGCTGTGTAACAAAGGACCCCGGCGCTTCACGGTGAAGGCAAGAAACATCTATTATCTCACCATTTGTGAGGGTCCAAGATTTGTTTTATAAACAAATCTCAGAAGTGACACGCCTTCAGTTCCCCGATTGGGTCATACTGACCAACACTGCACAGTATAGAAGGGACAGAACAAGGCATGATACCAGGAGGAGGGATCATGACTGGTGGTCACCTTGGAGGCTCTTCCTGTTACTTGCAAGGTTGAAACCTCGGAAACTGCACTAGAGGCCTTACGTGCGCATCTCCAGGGGACACCACAGAAAGCCCCTGACCTCAGCTGGAGAGCCTGCCCTGCTCGCTGCCCTCTGTGGCAGACAGGGCGGTGGCAGATCGGTGGTCAGAGAAGGTCCAACACGGCTTCTGGACTGGACCCTGGGCGTCTCCCTCCGTCCTGGGCCCCTGGTGGAGGCTTCTCCCGCACCTTTTCCAGGTCTCAGTCTCCTCCTCTGTACGCTGGCTGGCAAGGTTGGATTCGGTGGTCACTCAAAGGATGAAGTGATTCTGAGCGTTGCTCAGCCCCTCTTGACCCTGCAGGATGAGGAAAGGAGGGAGGGCGGGTGGGACTGTCTCCCAGTCCCAGGAGCCTCCGGGATGGCCCCTGAATGCCTCTCGGGCCGAACCCCAAGGAGCCTCACGCCCATGGGGGAGCACACTTAGGACCTCGGGTGGAGCCACACGGAGACAGAGTTCAACTCCAGGAGAAAAGAACTGCCCCTGACCGCAGAAGGGACTGGCGCTGTAAGTGCTGAGCTTCCAGGTACGAGGGTGGGGTCTGGGGCTCTGCCAGAGATCGTCTGCGCCCAGTCGGGTGTTGGTCCAGGAGAGCCAGGGCAGTCGGAGGCGGGGAGCGCTGTCGGGAGGGACCGGCGCTCTGGTCCGAGCCCCGCCATGTGGCCCCCTGCGCTGGGGGCTTCAGTCTCTTCCTTCAGAAAGTGAGGGAGCAGCCCGCCTGCCACTCACAGCCCCGGGTTGGTTCTTGGAAGGTGGCGATCCTCAAGCAATGGAGCCTCGGGGTTTTCCTTTTCTCCTTCCCCTCCCTCCTGCCCTCAGATCTGGGGTGCAGCGGGCTGCGGTGCTCTGCCCCTGGTGGCGGCCCCAGGCTGCTGTTCCTGTCACAGAGCTGCCTGCTCCGTGTCCCTTTCATTCCGCGGGAGGTCTCCCCGCTCTTCAGGTGGCCGCCCCTTCAGGGTGTGGGGGCTCCCAGGGACCTGGCAAAACGAGCAGTTGTCGAGCCCGTGGCCGTCCCCCGTTATTCTGTCATTTATATTAGTACAAGAAACTAAGCAATCTGGGGGTCCCTGGACCAACCGATCCCAAATCATCCCCAGCTGCGTTTCTCCTTCTTCGCCCCACTCACCGGCCACCCCTGCAGCAGCTGCAGAAAACACGGGGCTACCCCGCAGGCCCTTCCTGTGTGAGACCAGCAGGGGCCAGGGAGGACCCTCGAGGGGTCTCACCTCAACAGGCTGGGGCTGTGTCTCCATCACAAAGTGCTCCAGTAGAGGACCTTGCCCCTGTCTTGTGTGTGCTTCTCTGATTATTCCCTTAGGATAAATTCTAACTGTGAGCTTTATATCCAGCTTTATATCCCAAAACATTTTGCCCAATTACCCTGCAAAATGGTCTCCACGTCGGTTCTCGTTGACTTTGTATGAGGATATGACTCGGCACACTCTTACGCTGAGCACCACCCATCACTCCTGCTGGTCCGACCTTCGACACTGAGACACACATGTCTCAGGGTTGTTTTGAATTATTCGATGCCATTAGCATCATTCATATTTCCTTAGTTTTTACCCAAAGTCCCTTTTCTGGTCTGGGATTCTGCATCCCACTCGTCCTTGTCCCTCCTTGGGCTCCCTTGGGGATGGCAATTTCTATGACTTCCCTCGCTCCTTCCTCACCCTGGAGGAGAGGTGTCCAGGTGTTTTGCAAAATGTCCTCTGTTGTACCTCCTCTGAGGTCTGCTCAGGCTGGACGAGGGTGGGGGTTTGTGGAAGGAGTCCTGGGGATTTGGAGGGGAAAGCTGTTAGACCGACAGGATCACTGAGGAAAAGTGAGATTCCCACACCATCGAGTTCTGGGACTTGGCACATCTCCCCGTGGACTCCGCCTTCTGTGGTCTTCACGTATGTGGTTTGCTTCTCGGAGACTCACAGCTTCACTTCTGGGTCTCTCGCGGTCCTGCTGTTTAGGATCTTCCTCAGTCACACTCATGTTCTGAATTGTCCTTGCGGTTATATTGGAAAACTGTCTTGATCAAGATCAAAATCTTTACTAACCGAGATCCTGACCATCTTTCTTACTCAATTCACACATTGTTTCCATTGGCTCTGAGTTGACTGCTTGAGCTTTTGGGGTAGATGACAGTGTCTCATGCAGATAATGATGATGTCCCTTCCTTTTGAATGTGGATGAATCTCAGTTAATTTTCTTATATTATTGCTTTAATCAGGACAATGGTGACTCGAGTGGAGACAGCCACTATTCTTGTTAATTTCTAGCTCAGCTTTCCCCCGTTTGTATAACAGTGGCCACAGGGTTCTGATAATCATCTTGTTATGTTTCAGAAATGTCCTTCTAGTTCTATTTCAGTGGGAGTTTGTAGACTTAGGAATTAAAATCGAATTTTATTAATGCTGTTTTGGTCTCCATTAACACCAGCACCTCTTTTTCCACATTAAGCTCTAAATGCAATAATTACTGCTCTGCCATTATTTGCAAAATGTGGTGCATTGAGAATTATTGAGCCATCTTTGAATTCCTAGAATACAACATGTCCAGGCGAGTTCTCTCTTTACTGTGTGGCTGCATTCGGATTGCTGAGGCAATGGCCGCTTCACCGTCAGTCTCAGTAACTTTCCGGTTCCATTTGTAACAGTCTGAGGTTGTCTGTCCCTGCAGGACGCTCGGCTGTCCAGGAGCAGGGCAGCCGGGAGAGCTGCACTTTTCTTCTGTTTCCTGCATTAGCTCTATTTCAGCGAGTGCTGTTTGGTCTGATTATTAGGCAACGGGTGGCCCTCACGGGTCCAGAGTGTTTTCACAGCCGCTCCCGTGTCTTAACAGGGACCCTCAGTAGCCCAGGTGAGCTTTCTCAGCCATTTTACAAGGTGAGTCTGTGCTTGCTTCCCCCATGTGTGCCTGACCCTCAAGGGGTGGACAGAGAGGTGGGTTGACTTAGGTGACCTGTACCCTCACTGCCAAGGGCAAAGGCTGACCGAGAGGTCTCCTTCTGCACAGCATGCCCCTCCGGGAGAGCAGACTGGCATGTAGGAGCCCATCGTAAACGGGGCTGATGTTTGCAGCGGGGTCAGAGGGCACAGACCTCCCTGGCTTGGCATCCTGTTCATGCAAACTGAGACCCACGAGTTGGGGTGTGCTGAGGCCAGCTGCTCAGTGGATTTGTCCACGGCTTCCCCCATCTCTTAGTTTTTACACAGTGATTTTTATACACTGGATTTTACCCAAACAAAGAGAAATCTCAGTGGTACATGGGGGAGGACAGCAGATTGGAATAAGTCAGGGGAAAATGGGAGAAGAGGAATTAGAAAAAGCAGGTCTAGCTGGTTTGGGGGTCTTTTGTTTGTTGATCTGTTTTTATTTTGCACTATTTAGGTGATGAGATGGAGAAAGAAAGCAGAGTTAAAGGCTCTTAATTGTTTAGGGGATGGGAGGAAATCGAGCACATTCCCAGCCCATGAGGGTGGAGCCGGAGAAGGGGGCAAGGTCAGTGAGAGGCGGCGGGAGAGACGGGACTTCTGCTTCAGTTTGGAGCTGGGGGTCAGGGTGTGTGGCATTCCTGCCCTGGTGGCTCCTGTGCTGTGGTCTGAACATTTGTGACATCTCTATCCCCAAAATTTATGGATTGAGACCTAACCAGTGTGACAGTGTTGGAGATGGACCCTGGGAGGCGATTAGATCCTGCTGGGGGGGCCCTCGTGAATGGGATAGGACCCTTAGGAGAGAGGACCCTTAGGAGAGAGGCTGGGGGAGCGCGGGTGCACCCAGCTGCCCCGTGAGGACTCGGTGACAATACACGTGTGATGAACCAGAGACCGAGTCCTCCCCTGACGTCGCCGACTTCTTAGCCTCTGGACTGTAGTGGACGTGAGCCACCAGCGCAGCGCGTTGTGTCCCAGCGGCCCAAACAGGCTGAAGAATCTTCTCTCCCCAGCGACACCCCCAGGGCTTGGCATCCCCTGGCCCCTGCCCAGCAGGGGTGGCCTCTGGGTTGGCTGCAGAACCGCCCAGGAGGGTGCTTCTCGGAGGTTCCCAAAGCACCCATCTGTCCTGGATCCAGGTGCTTGTCCCTAATTAGTGGAGTGACCTCGAGTCAGATGCTGGCCTGGGCTTTAGGTGAGTCTTAGAAGGCTCATGTTCTTAGACGTCTCCGACTTCCGAGTCCAATTTTGAGCAGCCCAGGGACAGAGAGGAGGACGGTGGGACGCAACAGAGATACCAGGAGGAGGAAGCCTGGCTCCCGGACGTCATTCTGCCTTTTAGGAACATGTCCTTTCAGTCTGCGAGTTGTAGGGACGCACTTTCCTTCAAGTCCCCTTCATTTATAAACCACTAAAGTGGCACTGAGACCTTTTTTATTACAAAAATAAAAGAACAAAACTCTAAAATAAAAAGACGATAGTTTTACCACCCAAAGGCTCATGCCGAGCCGAGGCTCGCTGCTCCATGCTGTCTCTCCCCTCCCCTTCCTTCCTGACAGGCAGATGGCTGGTTTGGGGTCAGCGTTCGACCTCCATGTGGCCAAGGCGAGACCTCCAGGTGCCAGCTCTGAAGGCAGCCCCAGGGGATCCAGTTGTCATGGGTCAAAGATAGGACAGGTCCTGCTTCCCTCTTCTGCCATTGGTTTAGACACTACCCTTGACACAGTGAGGTGCAGGGGCCCTCGGGGGACGTTTTAGCGGGAGTTCTGTGATGGCCGGCTGGAGTCATTCTACCTGTCGCAGTAGGATCCTGTGAGTCTGCCCTTTCCCGTCCCAGTGTCCCCGAGGCAGGTTTACAAGGACTTTTTAAAGCTCCGTAGGGTTTGTAATGGTGGCATTGTTTACAGCACGTTATGAGATAGCTAAGTGTCCAAACAAAGGCTCGGTGGCCTGGTGACATCCCTGTGCACACACGTCTTGGCTCATTCGCCCGCGTCTGGGGTGACTTTCTGAGAACACAGCGTGATGTTCTGGACTTCTCCTTAACTTGATCTGTGAGGCTTCATGTTAGTTTGTCATTTTGTCGGCAAAGTCGGTGTATGTCCTTTTCCTCCTGTCCTTGTCACCAACTTTCTTTACGAGCGCTCTAGTTTTCAGATTTTCACTGAGGTGTGACACACACAGAAATCGCACATAGTGTGCCTCCTCCTCCCGAACTGAGCAGCCCTGTCTCACCCACACGGGAGTCAGGCCACAGAAGTCCCAGAGGACCCCCGCCTCCTCCCAGCCTCCTCCCAGGAGGGCTCCCAGAGGGACCCCCACACAGATGCCGCAGCCGCGGGTCCCCGCGCCCCTCCTGGAACTTCAGACCTGGGAAGCGCCGTCGGGCAGGGTTTTCTGTTTCCTCCTCTGGCTCAAGGCCACATCGATGTGACCCCACCGTGTTATGGAGACTGCGGAAGTGTGTCCCCTTACTGTCACATAGTGTTCCACGGTACCAATACGCCAGTGTCCACGTCACCCTGACTGACGCGGGAGTTATGTCTGACTCTTGGCTCTTTTGAACAAAGCTGCTGCTGTACACATTTTGTACGTGGTTTTTGATGCCGTCATCTCTTGGAGAGTTACCTAGACTGGGTCGTTTGTGGGGAGGGCAGGTGAATGATCAACGTCATACAGAATTCCTGAACCATTTTTTGCAAATAGCTGTATTGATTTATGCTCTCAGAAACAATAGGTGAGAAAGTTCCAGTGTTCTGTATCCTTGGCAACCCTTACTATTCTCAGCCTTTTCGTTTATTTATTTTTGCTTTTTAAAAATTGGTCCTGGGGATCCAACCTAGAAGTGCTTTACCACTAAGCTTCATCAGAAGCCCTTTTATGTTTTATTTTGAGACAGGGTCTCCCTAAGTTGCCCAGGCTGGCCTTGAATTTGTGATCCTCTTGTCTCAGCCTCCCAAGTCACTGGAATTATGGGCACATGTGATCAAGGCTAGTTTGCTCGATTTATTTATTTATTTATACGTATTCTTTCTGGAGAACTTGCAGGGAGATCTCACTGTGGCTTCAACTAGCTTTCCCCTGATGAGTGCTGATGAGCACCTTCTTGTATGTTGATCAGAAATTTGAACTCCCTCTCCTATGACACACTGAAGGTTTTTGCCCAGTGTTTAATTGAGTTGTTTCATTGATTCATTAGATAAATATATTGCTGAGACCATCTCCCAGTATATGGCTTGTCTTTTCATTCCCTGAAGTTCAAGTGAACAGAAATTCTTAATTTTAATGACATTGATCTTATGGGTAATGATTTGGGTATTCTAACAAGTTGTGGCCTACCCCAAGGTGTTTCAGTTAGTTTTCTGTTGCTATAACAAATAACTGGCAGTGAGTAACTTACAAAGTAAAAAGTTTTGATTTGCTCATAGTTCTGGTGGCTTGAGAGTCCAGACAGCATAGTGCCATACTGGTGAGGGGACCCTGGCTGCATCCCAACAAGAAAGTAAGACCCTAGGGAGGGGCCAGGCTTGCTCTCCCTCTAGCACCCTCTCTCCAAGGACCTGCTCCATCCTGACCAGACCTGGCCCATTCACAGAGGGATAAAATCATTCCATTCTGGAGGGTGGGCCCCATGGCCTGATTGTCTTCCCCTAGGCCCCTCCCCTTGAATGGTCCAGTGCTCAGCACCGTCACACTCTGGGTCAGCTTCCAGCTCAACTCAAGCCTTATCCCGACCATAGAACAAGGTCATGATGGTGTCAGCAGAGTAGGCGCGGGCCGTTCCTTCCTGCCTTCTCACCAACTTGCTTGGTTAGCACGGCATTTGTAAATATTCTATTTTAAAACATGGCTTCCAGAAGTTTCACCGTTTTGTCTGCCACACTCAGATCCACGATCCGTTTAAATCATTTCTGTGTATGGCGTGAGGCAGGGATCCAGGAGCACTTCCCCATACCAACAGATGGGGGTCTGAGACACCAGAGTATTTATCTGAAAGGCGACCTTTCCCCTGGATTGGGTGGTCTCACTGTCAATCAAGTGGGGTGTCCCCAGACGCCATGACTGCATCCTTCTGTGTGTACGCTGCCCCCCACAGTCTCCCTACCACTGCGCTGGAGATTAACAACTAATGCCTTTGTCCACATCATTTGGCCATTCGGATTTCTCTGCGTTTCTGTGGATATTTTCAGAGTCAGCTTTTCAATTTAGTCCTGGTGTTTTGGTTGAAAAAGGACTAAATGAGCCAAACAGACTTGAGTTTTCTAATCAATAAACATGGAATGTCAATCCATTTATTTTCATCTCATTTAATTTCTCAGCAATGTTTTCTAAATTTCAGTGTGGATACCTTCAGTTTTTCACAATCTGAACCATTGGGCTTAAAATTCAATCGTAAATGGAGGTTTTTAAACTCCTACTTTCAATTGGTTTATTTTTAATATTTTTTTTTGTTTGTTTTAGGTGGACAAAATATCTTTATTTATTTTTATGTGGTGCTGAGGGTCAAACCCAGTGCCTTGAGCACGCCAGGCCAGCGCGCTACCACTTGAGCCACATCCCCAGCCCCAACTGGTTTTATAGTATGTAGAAATACAATTAATTTCTTTCTTCTCCTTCTCCTTCTCCTTCTCCTTCTCCTTCTCCTTCTTCTTTTTGGCAGTACTGGGGATTGAACGCAGCAGTGCTTGACTGAGTCACCAGGCTGGGACGTTACCCCAGCCTGTTTTATTTTTCATTTTGAATCAGGGTCTTGCCAAGTTGCCCAGGCTGGCCTCACACTGGTGATCCTCCAGCCTCGGCCTCCTGAGTCACAGGTGTGCACCACCATGCATGGCTACAACAGATATTTGTAAAGTGGCCTTATTGAAATGACCTTTCCAAACTTGCTTATGAATCGTCATGGTTTGCTCAGAGGTCCTTTTGAACTTTCTCCATATCCTGCTGTATGTGAACAGTTTTACTCTTCCCTTTACAACCTTGTACCTTTAAGATCTTTTCTTGCCCCATCACACTGGCAAGAAGTCTCAGCCCAATGCTGAATAGAAAGAATGACATAGCCTTGTCTTTCCCTAACCCCAGGGGAATACGTTACCTACGGGTTTTCGTAGATTCCTTGTACTAGATTAGGGATGCTCCTTTCTGTTCCTGTTTGCTGATAGTTTATCATGAAAAGTGTGGGATTTTGTTGCATCGATCAACATGATGATATATTTTTCTCCTTTACTCAGCTAATATGGTGAATTGCTCTGAAAGAATGTTCAAGTCACCTTGTGTTCTTGGAATAAACATAATTAGCTCATGATATATTATCCTTTTTATGTGTCACTAGATGTGAATTGCTAATATTTTACTCAGGGTTTTTATATTTATGTTAATGAGAGGCATTGGCCTATAATTTTCCTTTCCTTTCCTGAGAAATATGGTAATGAAAATGTCAGGTCTTTTATAAGCATTGTGTTGACCTTATAAAAACAAGTTGGAAAGTGGTTTCCTTTTCTCTATTTTCTCAAGGAATCTATAGAAGACCAACTCTGCTTCTCCCTGAGTGTGTGTAAAACTCACCCGTGGAGCTCTGTGGTTCTGAAGGCTTCTTTCCAGAAGGAGTTTAAATGACAGATTCAATTTTCAAATGAATATCCAACTACAATGTTTTTACTTCCTCTCAAATGGTAAGTTGGGTTTTCAAGTAATTTCTTCATTCAACATATTTTTTTTTTTTGCAAATTAAACTAGATAACATACGTAAAAGCTCCCAGCACAATTCCTGAAAAAATAATAATTACTCAATAAACACGAACTGGGAGTGAATACCTGGATCTTAGGTGCAGTAAGTCCGTGTGTAGAGCTAGGGAATCTGTAGGGCTGAATGTTGACTCTTAATTACTCAAACATTCAAATCTCACTCTGCCCTAAGAAACATTTCACCATTTTCATTATCCTTTAATTTAAATATTCTCTGATTGCTATTGTGATTTCTTGTCTGGCTCATGGACTATTTAGCAGCTTGTTGCTTGATTTCCAAGTATTTAGAGATTTTTTTTTCTCATTTCCTTTTTGTGTAGATTTCTAATTTAATTCCATTCCAATTAGAGAGTATATTTGGTATAATTTTCAGGGCTTTGACGTTTTCATTAATTGCTCTGAGGCTCACACAGTCGCTATTAGGTGCTAACATTGTCTGTTTATAAACCTTCCGCAGGAATCTCAAAAGAGCATTCATTCCATGGTTAATCCAATGAGGCTGTACACCAAGTGAAGTCAGGTACCCGTGTTTGAACACTCGGCCTTTCAGTGTCTGCAGTAAGACTGGGTGCTGATCATCCAGCGCCATCTTTGCCACGTCATACCCAGTACATGTATCATCAGCATCGTTCACGGCCGTCGGTGTTGTCCTTGGGCACCGGCTGGCGGGGTGTGTCAGAGTCTCTGCGGTGAAGCTACTCTCCCCCTTTCTGTGCTGCCGTGTGGGTGGGGGGAGCCCTGGGCCTAGCTCCCTCACCCACCAACTCCCGGGGTGGGGAGCCTGCTTCTCCTTGGGGGCAGTGTCCATCCACCAATGACGGATCAAATCCTCCGCATGAAGGTCTGTCTGTTTCCCCCACATGTTGATTCACTGCATTGTTGATCTACATCAGTGTTCACTTCATGCATTTGTTATCACCCAATAGCACTTTGTTAATCTCATCGCTCAGATTATTCCAGAGTCGCCATCAGGACATCAGGATCTCTGTTACGTGGTCTCTATTCTCCTTTGACATACTTCATCAATGTGTGAGTGTGAGTGTGTGCGTGTGTGTGTGTGAGAGAGAGAGAGAGTGTGTGTGTGTGTGTGAGAGAGAGTGTGTGTGTGAGTGTGTGTGTGTGAGACTGTGTGTGAGTGTGAATGTGAGTATGAGAGTGTGAGTGTGTGAGTGTGAATGTGTGAGTGTGAATGTGTGTGAGTATGAGAGTGTGAGTGTGTGAGTGTGAATGTGTATGCGTGCGAGTGTGTGAATGTGTGTGTGACTGTGTGTGAATGTGTGTGAGTGTGTGAGTGTGTGTGACTGTGTGTGACTGTGTGTGACTGTGTGTGACTGTGTGTGAGTGAGAGTGTGAGTGTGTGAGTGTGTTTGTGAGTGTGTGAGTGTGTGTATGTGTGAGATTGCCTTTTGAGTCCTTCTTAACTTTCTAGGACTACAGAATGTTCTAGGCTCATCTCATGTATTTCCTCCCTCCATCCTAGAATCAGGAGCCCTGATTCCCTCATTGGAATATGTCACATTGTGCACCTGCTTCTCAACTTAAGATGGGGTCAGGTACAGATGAACCCATCAAAGTCATTTAACATCTCCTCTCCACCAAACGTCACAGCTTAGCCTGGGCTACCTCAGAGGTGCTCAGAACACATGCATCAAGAGTGGGGCAAACCACCTAACACAAAATCTATTTTACGGTAAAACGTATCATGCGATTCACTGAGTGCCTATAGGTATAGGATGCTGGCAGCATGACACACCGCGGCTCACGTCACATGGCCCACGGGGAGCTGCCGCTACTGCGTGTGGCTAGTCCCGGAGAAGATCCCAGTTCCAGATTCAAAGCATGATTTCTACCGAATGCCTAGTACTCTTGTACCTTTGTAAAGTTAAAAAAAAAAAAAAAAAAAACCATAAGTCCAACCGCCCTGGGTTGGAGGGGTCTGGATGATGTTGCCATAACACAGGGCCACACAGGGCCACAGGCGAGGTGGCTGAAGCAACAGAAACGAACTTCCCTCCGTCCTAGGTATGAACTTCTAAGCTCGGCATCAGCGCATTTCGCACATTTTGACTGTCGTCCTGCCTGGATATTCAGCCCACACTATTTTGTAGTTTTCTCTGATTTTTTCTTCGACCCATAGACTATTTAAAGATGGGTTGGGGGACTTCCTAGACATCTATTGTTCCTGACACCTCATGTCATGTCACTGTTGACAGAGACAATACTCGGCCAGGTTTCCACACACTTGCAAATGACATGTGGCGTTCTACAGAAGACTACTAGATCAAAGTCCTCTCTAGTGTCACTCACGACCTTCATGTCTTCATGGGGCATTTGATCCGCTCATTCCGCCAACTTTTGAGAAAGGGGCGCCATTTCTCCAGAGATGACTCAGCTCTTGTCTTCTCCTCCTTTTAGTTTTGACAAGTTTCTTTTTTCCATGTAAATTGAACCTCTTTTTAAAGGCACCTACACATGTGTAACCGTCCTCTCTTGATAAACTTGGCCTTTTTAACATGGTAAAGTGTTCTTCTCTATCTCAGCTGATACTTCTGGCTTCAAAATATATAAAATCCGATTCTGACCCCACTGCTCCAGCCTTTGAAATTTTCAGGGACATCTTGTTCTCACCTTTGACTTCAACCCAGTTGCCCTTAGATTTAAAGAGAGCCTCCTGCAGATGGGCCACACTTGATTCTTGTTCTTTCATCAGTCTGATCACTCTGTTGTTACCTGGAGTGTTCGATCGATCCATTTACATCGAGGATGACTACTGATACAGTTGAACGTGGGTCCGTCCACTTTGCTATTTTTCTGGTTTTGCCCATGCATCTTATGGGCCTTCTGTGGAGTGAATTAAACATTTTTAAATGGTCCTTTCTCTGCAGACTTCTTGGCTGACCTCTCAGCTTTAGTTTGTATTGCTTGCTACCGTATGCATCCTGAGCTTGTCACAGCTATTTCCGACTTCACATCAAAGGCAACCTTGCAGAAATTCTCCCTCTTCTTGATTTTACTTTATCGTGTGCACTACCACCTCATAATTATAAACTCCATAAAGTTTTCCTTCAACCTGAAGAATTTCTTTTTGCATTTTTTGTTGAACTGATCTACTGGCAATGAATTCTCTTGGTTTTTGTTTACTTGGAAAAAAAAATATATAGAATTATTCACCCCCATCCCCACTTTTAACACACTGAAGATGTTCCTCCATTTGTCTTGGCCTCTATTGTATCTGATGTCAATTCACCTGTCACTCGTAGATGTTACATGTTCTCTGCATGATTTTCTTCTTGTCTTTGGTCTTTAAACCCTGATGTGCCTAGATGTGGCTCCATTTCATGTTTTCTTTAGACTGTGATGTGCATTAACATGGAATCTCTTACTTTTTCTTTAGATTACAATGTGCCTAGGTATGGCCTCCTTTTGTATTAACAAGCCCTGGGATTCAAGAACTTCATGAATGTATGTAGATTGTCTCTTCTGCCAAGTTTGGGACATTTGCAGATTTTTCAAATGTTTTTTCTGTCAAGACTCAAATGACACACGATGCCAACTGATGTCATCCCACAGGGTTTTTGAGGCCTGGGTGGTTTGTTTCAAACTTCTCCCTTCAGATTGCAGTGTTCCTTTCTACCAAGCTTCAAGTTCATGACCGTCTGCCACCTCCTATCTGCTTTCGTACACATCCAGTGTATTTTTTACTTCATACCTTGTACTTTTCAATTCTAGAATTTCTGTTTGGTTCTTCTTTAGAGTTTCCATTTCTCTGATGTGATTTTTTTCATCTGTTCATTCAGCATTTTTGCTTTAGGTCCTTGGGCCTATGCACAATATGTGCTTTAACTTTCTTGTGCTAATTCTAGCATTGCCTACAGGCGCTGCTTACTCTTTCATTATGTTTTCCCTGTATTGTGGGTCACATTTTCTTTTCTCCTCATAGCTGTATGGTAATTTTTAATAATATGCTGGACATTGTGAGCAGTACATTCAGAGAAAGTAGAGTATGTCCTCTTCTTATGAAACGTATTGATATTTGCTCTAGCAATCTTTGGACTCAAATTACAAACTGTCTCCTCTCTCTCTCTCTCTCTCTCTCTCTCTCTCTCTCTCTCTCTAATGGGCAGCAGCTGAAATCACTCATCGATTCTTTCTTTTCTCCTACTCTTTCTTGAATTTTGCTAGTGACCCTGAAACTCTGAGATCAGCCAAGGAATTTGTGGAGTTTAGACCCAGTTTGTGGGTTCCTTTATATGGCTCATCCTTTCTGGGATTTCCTGTTGTACCCTGTTGGCTCTTGTCATTTGACACCTTAAGCCGATAGGACTGCAGTCTTCTCCAGGGTTAGCCACCTACACTGCACAGACCAGGGAGTGCTCACAAGTAAACAACAAATAGGCATGGTTCTTAAGCAGGAATCTGATCCTCTGATCACCCATACCGCTTTAGTTTCTGACTTGTAGCTACTATTACTCTGGCTCTTAAAATAGTAGTTTTAAAATATTTTGTTCAGAGTGTATAATTGTTATCTGGGAAGAATGTTTAATTCGATTATATCCATTTTGCCATTACTGGACCTGGAACCAAACCACACTATTTTTTTTTTTAAAGAGAGAGAGAGAGAGAGAGAGAGAGAGAGAGAGAGAAAATATTTATTTATTTTTTAGTATTTGGCGGTCACAACATCTTTGTATGTATGTGGTGCTGAGGATCGAACCCAGGCCGCACGCATGCCAGGCGAGCGCGCTACCGCTTGAGCCACATCCCCGTCCCAAACCACACTATTTTAATTGGTGTATTTTTTGTAACACATTTTAGTCATTATCATGTAGGTTTCCCATATTTTCAGCATTTTATTGCCTGTTGATAATTTATTTCTAAATATTAGGCTCATTGGGATGTGCTTTATTAAAAATACCATAGGGATATTGAATGAAATACCATTTTATTTATAAATTAATATGTTTGGTTTGGATATAAGGTGTCCCCCAAAAGCCCCTGTGTTAAAGAAGGAGGTGGAAGTGATTAGATTATGAGATTTATAACCTAATCAGTGTATTGGCCCATTGTTGGATTAATAATTAAAATGAACTAACTGGGTGGTAACTGTAGGATTATGGTGTATGACTGGAGATAGTGGGTCTCTGGGGGTGTGTCCCTGGAGATTATATTTTTATCTCTCTCTCTCTCTCTCTCTCTCTCTCTCTCTCTCTCTCTCTTTCCCTCCCTCTCCTTCTTAGCTACTATGAGGTGAGCAAATTTCCTCCACCATCTCCTTCTGTCATTTGTTCTGCCTCACCGCAGGCTCAGAGAAATAGAATTGGTTCGTCATGGACTGGACCTCTGATACTATGAGCCAAAAAAACCCTTTGTTTTATTTAAATTATTCTTGTCGGTATTTTGGTCACAGGGATAGAAAAGCTGACTAACAAAAATCAGTACTGAGAAGTGGGTTTGTTACTATTATTAACTTGATCATATGATTCAGAAGCTTTTGGAACTGGTTTGGGGAAGGAGTTTGGGGAAAGTTTGGAGATACAGGCCTTAGAATATTGTAAGCAGAGCTTAATGGTTGGTTCTGGTAGGAGCTGAGAAAACCAGAAAGTGGATAGGAATGCAGACAGTAAAGACTGTGCTCACGAGGTTTCAGAGATTTCTCTGAATGGGGGAATTCCCTGAACAGGGACTCTATTGGAAATTGGACTAGAGGTCATTCATGTTACATCCTGGCAGAGAATTTTTCCATGTTTCTGTGAGGTTGAATTTAAAGGTGATTGGCTAACTAATCTGGCAAAGGAAATTTCAAGGCAGCACCGTATTCAGCTGGAAACTCTTAACCAGGATTACTATGAGAATCAGGAGAGAAAGCAGAGAGAAAAGATTTAAAAAACTCGCAGTCTATCCAAAAAAGCAGGACACATAATATTGGGGCCAAGGAAGGTATAGTTGCTGAAGAGATTACCAACACTAAAGAGAAGCTAAGTACTTTGCACAGAGACAAAAGATTTGTTGAGGGCATCTCAGGCATCAGCAAGACCACACCCATGGCAGGTTCATGGGGGTAGAAGTTAAAACAAATTTGAGAGATCATGGGGGGCACCCTGCTTGCATAAGAATGTCTAGAAGTCACATCCCCAGGATTTGTTGTACCATGCTCAGGTGCCCAGGCACTCATAGGCCACTGCAGCATGATGGGGTGGGGGTACTCAGCTTCTGCCTGAGCTGGCAGCAGATCTTGGCCCCATCCACATGATGGTGGTTCTACAGGAAGGCAGGCATCAAGGCTTCCACGAAGATTTCAAAGAAAGGCCTGGAGGCCAGGCAGAGTACAAGCAGGGTTGGAGTCTCTGCAGGCAGCACCTGAGAGGGCAATTCATGAGGCTTTGAGAAGGAAGTCAAAGCTGCAGTGGAGACCCCCAAAATTAAGAGATATCAGTAATGTGGAAAGTCTGCTAGGGAAGGCTGCTGGCTGCAGACAGAGCCAAACGTGGGCTACGGCCAGCCATTACTGTCTGCATTCCTATCCACATGGGCTACCACCAGCAGGGCCTCGGGGTGGGCTTTCCAAGCTCTTTGGAGATCACAGCTCCCCTCCGCCGTGCCCTTGCCCCAGGATGTTTGGCCTCACCCAGGGCCACAGCAATGGAGCCAGCTGATTCTGGGCTGAGCCTCTGATACTGTGAGCCAAAATGAGCTTTTCCTCTTCTGCATTGCTCTTGCAAGTATTTTGGTCACAGCCATGAAAGGCTGACTATCACGATATAGTAGAGAATCGGTGTATCAGTGACATGGCCTTCTCCCTCTAACAGAGTCTCTCCACTGGTTCCAGTTATGAGTTACACTGATCACGAAGATTTTGTAGTTTCCTTCACTTGGAGCCTAATCACTTTTGTACGTTTCATCACAAAATATTTGGTGATATAAGTTTTTTTTATGAAATGTTGAGAATAATCTTTTCCCCTCTCTTTCAAGTATTAGATTTTGAATTTTTCATATTTATCCACCCATGGTTATATCCATTGAGGTCCAGTCATGAAGACACACACCACAGGAGTTTATCATAGAAAGAGAAAAAGGGAGAAAGTTGGCTAATCAGGTACTGGAGGGCGGAAGGGGCGGAGAGACTCTGAGGAATCACAGCCCCAGGGCTGGGGGAGGAGGCAGAGGGTATTGGGGGAAGAGACTTTCCACGGAGCTGGGGTTCAGGCCTCCTGAGAGGTGCTGGCATCTCCAGACCTCAAAGGTGGGGCTCTGCACAGTTGTCACTCCGACCTCTGGGAGTTCCTCTGTAGGTGACAGTAACACTTCCCCCAAAGAATTACGGAATCAGAGTCCTGCCTGTCTGTTCTGTGACCTAAGACTGAATGGCAAAACCAACCACCTCCACCGATCCTTAAGGGGAGAGAAGGCCATAGCAAGGAGGAGATTAAGAACGGGTCCGACTTCTATAGAAACACACACACACACACACACACACATGCACACACACACACCCACACCCACACACACACACACATACCCACACACACACACACACACACGCACACGGTGAGCAAGGGCAGAATACGCAGAGCTGTACATTCCGTGTCTCTCTGACCGGCTGCCAGGCCACAGTTGGTCCTCAGTGATCCCCTCCACCACACCCGTGCTGTGTCCCATCTCCTTCCGCCCAAACCAGCGCTGGTTGTGGCGACCAAGACTCGATTCCTGAGCAGTCCCAACTCTCCTCCCTGGACTTCTTTCACTTGCTGGAGTTTCCCACTAAGTTTTGTTCCTGGACATGGAGGAGTTTGGACGCGCCCTCAGAAGCCATCCAGGATTTAGACAGTCCCTCCATCATACGGCCACCGCCTAACTTGATAGCATTAGTCACAGGGACAGGAGGGTGACTTACACTGTGCCTGTCGGTTGGGTGAAAGGAGCCCCCAGAGTTTCCAGTCAATGGAATGGTCCCCTCGTGGTCTCGCTGGGAGCAAAGATGGCAAATGGGCAGAGTCCACATGGTTCAAGAGTAACAGAGAGGAAAGCCATTGCTGCCAGGCTCCAGGCTCCCTTGCCACCAAGCCACGGACCGCTGAGAAGCAGTGGAGCTGCAGAGCGGTGGAGTGGCAGCGGGGTGGCCGCGTGGGTCACAGCGGCTTCTGCGACACAGCCTGCGGTTGCGAGGGGCCCCCAGTACAGCCAACCATGGCTCCAGAGGCTCGGCTAGCCAGCAGCCAGGCACGTGGACCTGTCGTCCTCCCTCGGCCAGGCCTGGGCACCGCATGGACCCCAGCTGTAGAAGCAGCTCCCCCCAGCACCCCATCCAGTGACCTCAACCTCCGGCTCCCTGACCTGTCGTGAGAAAATGGAAGCGGGCAGATGTGAATGGAAGTTGGGACTCGGGAACTGACCAATAGTGGTAATACAGTTCCAAGCCTTAATTAGCATGAGTTTGGATCCTTGCTGTTAATAGGTCTCCAAACCCTAATTAGCATAAGTTTGGACCAATAGCAATGGACCAAGAGGCAAGTAGACCCCTAGTAACACCCTCCAGTGGAGGAAATCTGCCATGTGTCCCCAGGTTCTGTTCCTGTTCTTTAATAAAGAACCCACCCATCCTGGAATTCATTCTTCCAATTCAGGAGACAAGAATCCTGAAAGACCTCTACAATGAAAGCTACAGAACACTAAAGAAAGAAATTGAAGAAAACCTCAGAGGATGGAAAGATCTCCCATGCTCCCAGATAGGCAGAATTAATATTGTCAAAATGGCCATACTACCCAAAGCGCTATAGGATTTAATGCAAGTCCTATTAAAATCCCAATGACATTTTTCATAGAAATAGAAAAGGCGATCACGAAATTTATAAAAATAAGAGACCCAGAATAGCAAAAGCAATCCTTAGCAAGAAAAGTGAAGCAGGAGGCATCACAATACCAGACCTTAAACTATACTACAGAGCTGTAGTAACAAAAATGGCAAAATAGACTTGTAGACCAATGGTACAGAATAGAGGACACAGAGACTAACCCATACAAATATGGTCATGTCATAGACAAAGGTGCCAAAAACAGTCACTGGAGAAAAGACAGCCTATTCAACAAATGGTGCTGGCAAAACTGGAAATCCATATGTAGCAAAATGAAATTAAACCTCTCTCACCTTGCACAATAATCAACTCAAAGTGGATCAAAGACTTAGGCACTAGAACAGAGACCCAGAGCCTAATAGAAGAAAAAATAGGCCCAAATCTGCACCATGTTGGCCTAGGATCTGATTTCCTTAACAAGACGCCTTAAGCTCAAGAAGTACAATCAAGAATCAATAAATGGGATGGATTCAAATTAAAAAGCTTCTTCTCAGCAAAAGAAACAATATTGTAAGGAGAGAGCCTACAGACTAGGAGAAAATCTTCATCACATACACCCCCAATAGAGCATTAATCTCCAGGATATATAAAGAACTTAAAAAATTTAACACCAAAAAAACAAACACCCCAATCAATAACTGGGCTAAGGGACTGAACAGACACTTCACTGAAGATGAAATACAATCGATCAACAAATATCTAAAAAAGTGTTCAACCTCTCTAGCAATTGGATAAATGCAAATCAAAACTACTCAAAGATTTCATCTCACTCCTGTCAGAATGGCAATCATCAAGAATACAGGAAACAATAAATGTTGGCAAGGATGTGGGGGAAAAGGCACACTCACACATTGGTGGTGGGACTGCAAATTGGTGCAACCACTACGGAAAGCCGTGTGGAGATTCCTCAGAAAACTTGGAATGGAAGCAACATTTGACCCAGCTATCCCACTCCTTGGTTTATACCCAAAGGACTTAAAATCAGCACACTACAGTAATGCAGCCAGGTCAATGTTTATAGCAGCTCAATTCACAATAGCTAAACTATGGAACCAACCTAGGTGTTCCTCAATAGAGAAATGGATAAAGGAAATGTGGTATATATACTCAATGGAATATTACTCAGCTTTAAAGAACAGTGAAATTATGGCATTGGCCAGTAAATAGTTGGAGTTGGAGAACATCATGCTAAGTGAAACAAGCCAATCCCACAAAACCAAAGGCCGAATGTTTTCTCTAATATGCCAATGCTAATCCACAATAAGGCAGGGGGCACTAGGGAAGAATAGCGTTACCTTAGATTAGGTAGAGGGAAGGGAAGGGAGGGAAAGGGAGGGGATGTGGAGATAGAAAAGATAGTGGAATGAAACAGACATCATTACTGTATGTGTACATGTGACTACATGAGCAATGTGATTCTGCAACATGTACACTCAGAAAGATGAGAGATTATATCCCATCTATGTGTGATGTATCAAAGTGCATGAATGCATCCTACTGTCAGGTATAACCGATTAGAATGAATCTAAAAGAAGAGTCCTGAAAGAAGAAATTGAAGATGAGCTGCAGGGTCCGCTGCAGCCCTGGTGGTCAGGGCCTGAGCGCGTCAACACTTCTAGGCTGCAGAGGCCTGCAGCCTGTGCAGACCCACCTCCAGCAGAAGCAGTGGGTCAGCTTCCTCTGGAAATTTAATGTCACTGCCACTCCTTGTTCCCTGTCCCCACTCCTTGTTCCCTGTCCCCACTCCTGTTCCCTGTCCCCACTCCTGTTCCCTGTCCCCACTCCTGTTCCCTGGCCTCACTCCTGTTCCCTGTCCCCACTCCTGTTCCCTGTCCCCACACCTTGTTCCCTGTCCCCACTCCTGTTCCCTGTCCCCACTCCTGTTCCCTGGCCTCACTCCTGTTCCCTGTCCCCACTCCTGTTCCCTGTCCCCACACCTTGTTCCCTGTCCCCACTCCTGTTCCCTGTCCCCACTCCTGTTCCCTGTCCCCACACCTGTTCCCTGTCCCCACTCCTGTTCCCTGTCCCCACTCCTTGTTCCCTGTCCCCACACCTTGTTCCCTGTCCCCACTCCTGTTCCCTGTCCCCACTCCTTGTTCCCTGTCCACACTCCTGTTCCCTGTCCCCACTCCTTGTTCCCTGTCCCCACTCCTGTTCCCTGTCCCCACACCTTGTTCCCTGTCCTCACTCCTGTTCCCTGTCCTCACTCCTGTTCCCTGTCCCCACACCTTGTTCCCTGTCCCCACACCTTGTTCCCTGTCCCCACTCCTGTTCCCTGTCCCCACTCCTTGTTCCCTGTCCCCACACCTTGTTCCCTGGCCTCACTCCTGTTCCCTGTCCCCACTCCTTGTTCCCTGTCCCCACACCTTGTTCCCTGTCCCCACTCCTGTTCCCTGTCCCCACTCCTTGTTCCCTGTCCCCACTCCTGTTCCCTGTCCCCACTCCTTGTTCCCTGTCCCCACACCTTGTTCCCTGTCCCCACTCCTGTTCCCTGTCCCCACTCCTTGTTCCCTGTCCCCACTCCTGTTCCCTGTCCCCACACCTTGTTCCCTGTCCTCACTCCTGTTCCCTGTCCTCACTCCTGTTCCCTGTCCCCACTCCTTGTTCCCTGTCCCCACTCCTTGTTCCCTGTCCCCACTCCTGTTCCCTGTCCCCACTCCTGTTCCCTGTCCCCACTCCTGTTCCCTGGCCTCACTCCTGTTCCCTGTCCCCACTCCTGTTCCCTGTCCCCACACCTTGTTCCCTGTCCCCACTCCTGTTCCCTGTCCCCACTCCTGTTCCCTGGCCTCACTCCTGTTCCCTGTCCCCACTCCTGTTCCCTGTCCCCACACCTTGTTCCCTGTCCCCACTCCTGTTCCCTGTCCCCACTCCTGTTCCCTGTCCCCACACCTGTTCCCTGTCCCCACTCCTGTTCCCTGTCCCCACTCCTTGTTCCCTGTCCCCACACCTTGTTCCCTGTCCCCACTCCTGTTCCCTGTCCCCACTCCTTGTTCCCTGTCCACACTCCTGTTCCCTGTCCCCACTCCTTGTTCCCTGTCCCCACTCCTGTTCCCTGTCCCCACACCTTGTTCCCTGTCCTCACTCCTGTTCCCTGTCCTCACTCCTGTTCCCTGTCCCCACACCTTGTTCCCTGTCCCCACACCTTGTTCCCTGTCCCCACTCCTGTTCCCTGTCCCCACTCCTTGTTCCCTGTCCCCACACCTTGTTCCCTGGCCTCACTCCTGTTCCCTGTCCCCACTCCTTGTTCCCTGTCCCCACACCTTGTTCCCTGTCCCCACTCCTGTTCCCTGTCCCCACTCCTTGTTCCCTGTCCCCACTCCTGTTCCCTGTCCCCACTCCTTGTTCCCTGTCCCCACACCTTGTTCCCTGTCCCCACTCCTGTTCCCTGTCCCCACTCCTTGTTCCCTGTCCCCACTCCTGTTCCCTGTCCCCACACCTTGTTCCCTGTCCTCACTCCTGTTCCCTGTCCTCACTCCTGTTCCCTGTCCCCACTCCTGTTCCCTGTCCCCACACCTTGTTCCCTGTCCTCACTCCTGTTCCCTGTCCCCACTCCTGTTCCCTGTCCCCACACCTTGTTCCCTGTCCTCACTCCTGTTCCCTGTCCCCACTCCTGTTCCCTGTCCCCACACCTTGTTCCCTGTCCTCACTCCTGTTCCCTGTCCTCACTCCTGTTCCCTGTCCCCACTCCTGTTCCCTGTCCCCACACCTTGTTCCCTGTCCTCACTCCTGTTCCCTGTCCCCACTCCTGTTCCCTGTCCCCACTCCTGTTCCCTGGCCCCACTCCTGTTCCCTGGCCTCACTCCTGTTCCCTGTCCCCACTCCTTGTTCCCTGTCCCCACTCCTTGTTCCCTGTCCCCACTCCTGTTCCCTGTCCCCACTCCTTGTTCCCTGTCCCCACACCTTGTTCCCTGTCCTCACTCCTGTTCCCTGTCCCCACTCCTGTTCCCTGTCCCCACACCTTGTTCCCTGTCCCCACACCTTGTTCCCTGTCCCCACTCCTGTTCCCTGTCCCCACTCCTGTTCCCTGTCCCCACTCCTTGTTCCCTGTCCCCACTCCTTGTTCCCTGTCCCCACTCCTTGTTCCCTGTCCCCACACCTTGTTCCCTGTCCTCACTCCTGTTCCCTGTCCCCACTCCTGTTCCCTGTCCCCACACCTTGTTCCCTGTCCCCACACCTTGTTCCCTGTCCCCACTCCTGTTCCCTGTCCCCACTCCTTGTTCCCTGTCCCCACTCCTTGTTCCCTGTCCCCACTCCTGTTCCCTGTCCCCACTCCTTGTTCCCTGTCCCCACACCTTGTTCCCTGTCCCCACTCCTGTTCCCTGTCCCCACTCCTTGTTCCCTGTCCCCACACCTTGTTCCCTGTCCCCACTCCTGTTCCCTGTCCCCACTCCTTGTTCCCTGTCCCCACTCCTTGTTCCCTGTCCCCACACCTTGTTCCCTGTCCTCACTCCTGTTCCCTGTCCCCACTCCTGTTCCCTGGCCTCACTCCTGTTCCCTGTCCCCACACCTTGTTCCCTGTCCTCACTCCTGTTCCCTGTCCCCACTCCTGTTCCCTGTCCCCACTCCTTGTTCCCTGTCCCCACTCCTTGTTCCCTGTCCCCACTCCTTGTTCCCTGTCCCCACACCTTGTTCCCTGTCCTCACTCCTGTTCCCTGTCCCCACTCCTGTTCCCTGTCCCCACACCTTGTTCCCTGTCCCCACACCTTGTTCCCTGTCCCCACTCCTGTTCCCTGTCCCCACTCCTTGTTCCCTGTCCCCACTCCTTGTTCCCTGTCCCCACTCCTGTTCCCTGTCCCCACTCCTTGTTCCCTGTCCCCACACCTTGTTCCCTGTCCCCACTCCTGTTCCCTGTCCCCACTCCTTGTTCCCTGTCCCCACACCTTGTTCCCTGTCCCCACTCCTGTTCCCTGTCCCCACTCCTTGTTCCCTGTCCCCACTCCTGTTCCCTGTCCCCACACCTTGTTCCCTGTCCTCACTCCTGTTCCCTGTCCTCACTCCTGTTCCCTGTCCTCACTCCTGTTCCCTGTCCCCACACCTTGTTCCCTGTCCCCACTCCTGTTCCCTGTCCCCACTCCTTGTTCCCTGTCCCCACTCCTGTTCCCTGTCCCCACTCCTTGTTCCCTGTCCCCACTCCTGTTCCCTGTCCTCACTCCTGTTCCCTGTCCCCACTCCTGTTCCCTGTCCCCACTCCTGTTCCCTGTCCCCACTCCTGTTCCCTGTCCCCACTCCTGTTCCCTGTCCCCACTCCTGTTCCCTGTCCCCACACCTTGTTCCCTGTCCCCACTCCTGTTCCCTGTCCCCACTCCTTGCTCCCTGTCCCCACTCCTTGTTCCCTGTCCCCACTCCTGTTCCCTGTCCCCACTCCTTGTTCCCTGTCCCCACACCTTGTTCCCTGTCCCCACTCCTGTTCCCTGTCCCCACTCCTTGTTCCCTGTCCCCACACCTTGTTCCCTGTCCCCACTCCTGTTACCTGTCCCCACTCCTTGTTCCCTGTCCCCACTCCTGTTCCCTGTCCCCACACCTTGTTCCCTGTCCTCACTCCTGTTCCCTGTCCTCACTCCTGTTCCCTGTCCCCACTCCTGTTCCCTGTCCCCACTCCTTGTTCCCTGTCCCCACTCCTTGTTCCCTGTCCCCACTCCTTGTTCCCTGTCCCCACTCCTTGTTCCCTGTCCCCACACCTTGTTCCCTGTCCCCACTCCTGTTCCCTGTACCCACTCCTGTTCCCTGTCCCCACTCCTGTTCCCTGTCCCCACTCCTTGTTCCCTGTCCCCACTCCTTGTTCCCTGTCCCCACACCTTGTTCCCTGTCCCCACTCCTGTTCCCTGTCCCCACTCCTTGTTCCCTGTCCCCACTCCTTGTTCCCTGTCCCCACTCCTGTTCCCTGTCCCCACTCCTTGTTCCCTGTCCCCACACCTTGTTCCCTGTCCCCACACCTTGTTCCCTGTCCCCACTCCTGTTCCCTGTCCCCACACCTTGTTCCCTGTCCCCACTCCTTGTTCCCTGTCCCCACTCCTTGTTCCCTGTCCCCACTCCTGTTCCCTGTCCTCACTCCTTTTCCCTGTCCCCACTCCTGTTCCCTGTCCCCACTCCTTGTTCCCTGTCCCCACTCCTTGTTCCCTGTCCCCACTCCTGTTCCCTGTCCTCACTCCTGTTCCCTGGCCCCACACCTTGTTCCCTGTCCCCACTCCTGTTCCCTGGCCTCACTCCTTGTTCCCTGTCCCCACACCTTGTTCCCTGTCCCCACTCCTTGTTCCCTGTCCCCACTCCTGTTCCCTGTCCCCACACCTTGTTCCCTGTCCCCACTCCTGTTCCCTGTCCCCACTCCTGTTCCCTGGCCTCACTCCTTGTTCCCTGTCCCCACACCTTGTTCCCTGTCCCCACTCCTGTTCCCTGTCCCCACTCCTGTTCCCTGTCCCCACACCTTGTTCCCTGTCCCCACTCCTGTTCCCTGTCCCCACTCCTGTTCCCTGGCCTCACTCCTGTTCCCTGTCCCCACACCTTGTTCCCTGTCCCCACTCCTGTTCCCTGTCCCCACTCCTGTTCCCTGTCCCCACTCCTGTTCCCTGTCCCCACTCCTGTTCCCTGTCCCCACTCCTGTTCCCTGTCCCCACTCCTGTTCCCTGTCCCCACTCCTTGTTCCCTGTCCCCACTCCTGTTCCCTGTCCCCACTCCTTGTTCCCTGTCTCCACTCCTTGTTCCCTGTCCCCACTCCTGTTCCCTGTCCCCACACCTTGTTCCCTGTCCCCACACCTTGTTCCCTGTCCCCACTCCTGTTCCCTGTCCCCACTCCTGTTCCCTGTCCCCACACCTTGTTCCCTGTCCCCACTCCTTGTTCCCTGTCCCCACTCCTGTTCCCTGTCCCCACTCCTTGTTCCCTGTCCCCACACCTTGTTCCCTGTCCCCACTCCTGTTCCCTGTCCCCACACCTTGTTCCCTGTCCCCACTCCTTGTTCCCTGTCCCCACTCCTGTTCCCTGTCCTCACTCCTGTTCCCTGTCCCCACTCCTGTTCCCTGTCCCCACTCCTGTTCCCTGTCCCCACACCTTGTTCCCTGTCCCCACTCCTGTTCCCTGTCCCCACTCCTGTTCCCTGTCCCCACACCTTGTTCCCTGTCCCCACTCCTGTTCCCTGTCCCCACTCCTGTTCCCTGTCCCCACACCTTGTTCCCTGTCCTCACTCCTGTTCCCTGTCCCCACTCCTTGTTCCCTGTCCCCACTCCTGTTCCCTGTCCCCACTCCTTGTTCCCTGTCCCCACTCCTGTTCCCTGTCCCCACACCTTGTTCCCTGTCCCCACACCTTGTTCCCTGTCCTCACTCCTGTTCCCTGTCCCCACTCCTTGTTCCCTGTCCCCACTCCTGTTCCCTGTCCCCACTCCTTGTTCCCTGTCCCCACTCCTGTTCCCTGTCCCCACTCCTTGTTCCCTGTCCCCACTCCTGTTCCCTGTCCCCACTCCTGTTCCCTGTCCCCACTCCTGTTCCCTGTCCCCACACCTTGTTCCCTGTCCCCACTCCTGTTCCCACTCCTGTTCCCTGTCCCCACTCCTGTTCCCTGTCCCCACTCCTTGTTCCCTGTCCCCACACCTTGTTCCCTGTCCCCACACCTTGTTCCCTGTCCCCACTCCTGTTCCCTGTCCCCACACCTTGTTCCCTGTCCCGACACCTTGTTCCCTGTCCCCACTCCTGTTCCCTGTCCCCACTCCTGTTCCCTGTCCCCACACCTTGTTCCCTGTCCCCACACCTTGTTCCCTGTCCCCACTCCTTGTTCCCTGTCCCCACTCCTGTTCCCTGGCCCCACTCCTGTTCCCTGTCCCCACACCTTGTTCCCTGTCCTCACTCCTGTTCCCTGGCCTCACTCCTGTTCCCTGTCCCCACACCTTGTTCCCTGTCCCCACACCTTGTTCCCTGTCCCCACTCCTGTTCCCTGTCCCCACTCCTGTTCCCTGTCCCCACTCCTGTTCCCTGGCCTCACTCCTGTTCCCTGGCCTCACTCCTGTTCCCTGTCCCCACACCTTGTTCCCTGTCCCCACTCCTGTTCCCTGGCCTCACTCCTGTTCCCTGGCCTCACTCCTGTTCCCTGTCCCCACACCTTGTTCCCTGTCCCCACTCCTGTTCCCTGTCCCCACTCCTTGTTCCCTGTCCCCACACCTTGTTCCCTGTCCCCACTCCTTGTTCCCTGTCCCCACACCTTGTTCCCTGTCCCCACTCCTGTTCCCTGTCCCCACTCCTGTTCCCTGTCCCCACTCCTGTTCCCTGGCCTCACTCCTGTTCCCTGGCCCCACTACTGCGCAGGTGAGAGGGAAACCTACACTGATCCTCGAATCCGACCGCTCTCTGCTGGGACGTTGTGCCCTGGGTGGACGCTTCTCTGAGACTCCAGAGGGCAGTGCCACCTTCACACCAGGCCAGCTGCTCCTGCGTGAGGCTGATGGTAAGGCCAGACATAGACCCTTGTCACCCGTTTGCTATGAAATGAGTCCCCTGGTCAGAAGCAAGGCTGGGTGGAACACCACGGTGACAAATCGGCTTCCCATAAATCCAGAGGTGGCAGGAACACTGTAGAAAAAACCAAAATGCAGATAAACATCCAGAACAGTGGTTTGACCAGGAGCTCATTTTAGATTGGGAGGCAGCGGGGAGGGGGGCTGGAAGCTGATCTTCTGTCATAGCCAAAGACGGCCTGGAATGTGGAGAAATCAAGGCCAGGACTGTGAGAGGGCTACTTAGAATTTAGGATGCTGAGGCAGGAGGGTTGCACAGTCAAAGCCAGCCTCAGCCACTTAGCGGGTCCTAAGCAACTTATTGAGACCCTGTCTCCCCGCCACCAAAAGAAAAAGGACTGGATTGTGGCTCCATGGTTAAATGCCTCTGGGTTCAATTTCCAGTAGCAAAACAAAACAAAACAGAAGAGACACTGCTATGCTTGAAATTGTCCCCAAATTTCATGTGTGAGAAACCTGGCTTCCAAAGCATCAGTGTTAAGAGAGGGGCTTTGAGGGGTGAGCAGGCCCTGGGGGGCTCCGCTCCGTGGACGGATGGATGCTGTTATCCCCCGAGTGGGTTCCTCATGGTGAACCATGTTCCTGATAATGGCAGGGATGGGGCTGCCCCTCCCCCAACCCTCCTGCCTTCCTCCCCGGGACAGTGGCATAAAGGCCCTAGTGAGACGGTGGAGCCTTGGTCTTGGACTTCTGGCCTCCCCAAACTGAGAAATGAGCTGCTTTTCTTTCTAAATGGCCGAGCGTGTAGCACTCAGTCCTAGCAGCTTGAGAAGGCGGAGAGACCCTGCAGGAGGTGACGGGATGGGCGGGGAGGGGTCAAGAGGAGGTGTCCGGGTTTTGTTCTGTCTTGAAGAAACATTTAACACCTGCAAATGTGTCACTTTGCTGAGATAAGGCCACGGAGATAGGAAAAGTGAAACTTAACCTTAGACTGGAGCCTGGAGATGGCGGTCTTTTGCAGGATCGCTGCTGCCAAATTGGGGGCAGCAGCTGTCATCTGTGCAGGTTGGAAAAGGTGCCTCTTGTTTGGCACTTTGCTGCCATCTTGTGGACAACTGGAGTAATACCTCTACTAGTGTGCCGCCCTTGGGGCGTGATCGCTGTCCCTGACCCCCCAACCCCAGCTGAAGCACTGTCCAGCCTGCAGAGGAAGGCGGCAGGCCAGGCCCCATCAGCTGGCCCCTGCTGAAGAGCGGCTGTGTGATGAGGACGCTGTGCCCAGGTGGCCAGAGCTGCACCACCTGACCTGGTCTCTGCTGCCCACAGATCAGGGAAGACCCCCTGGATCTGACCAGCCCACCAGATGCTGGGGCAGCTGCATGTGGCGTTTGGGATCTTCCTCCAACTTGGTCCCACGATGACGATGATGTGTCTAGAGGAAATCCCTCACGACCCCCTGGGTTCCTTTATTTGAATGCTACAGGAACCGCCCCGCCCCCTCCGTCCGTTTCACACCTTCTTGGCAACTCCAGGAGGTGCTGGGTGACCTGCAAGAGGACATTTTACTCGGGTCTCACGTTTCCTAAGCCAAAGCGGAGCCCCGAGCACTCATCTCTCCTGGAACAAAACCAAAGGTGCCTCTCTGCAAAGTCCCCCTGGCTAGTGCGCACCGCCCCTCTGGGGGGTGGGTGCCTGCAAAGTGCGAAAATGTCAGGATAAATCAGGGGTGTGACACAGGTCACCTTGGGTCACGGGTTTTCCTAGTCTCTGGGATCCTGACTCTCGGGGGCTCATCATACCTATGCCAAGGGCAGGTCTCACAGGGTGAGGCAGCCGCCTGCCAGGCCCGTACCCCACGGGAGAGCAGGCCTGGCTCAGGAAGGGCTCCCGCCATCTGCTGCTGCTGTCTGCTCCCTTCTCGGCCTCCCACTAGCCCGGGAGATCTGCTTCTTCCTGCCCCTTCTAGAAAGATCAGATCCCCCCCTGAGGGTCTCCTCTCTAGGGAGGGGTGACTCCCTAGGATTCTTTGGGGTGTCAGTGATAGAGCCCTGCTCTGACGTCTTAGGGAGACCAAGAGGAGTCTGTGGGCACCACCCCGGACGCCCAAGGTGCAGGGGGCATGAACGACGTCATCAGCAGCTGGTCTCCCTGGGCATCCTTTTCCCTGGACTGGTCATTTTCACTCCCAGGCAGAGTGGGGACAGGGGTCACCGGCCTTGCCAGGCCTGCATCCTGCCTGTCCAACAACGCAAGACCCTCGTTTTTCCTTGCCCCGGGCACAGAACCCCAGACTTCAAAGAAAGTTCACACTTGTGACAGCTGATTCAGGCCAGCTGCCTGGGGGTGGGGGGCGGGCCTCTGTTGCTGCTTGGCCTGAGCAGCCACCCTGGGGGCAAGAGAACATTCAGGAGGGTCCCTGAACCCACAGCCCCTGGGGCGCTGCGCTGGGTACCCACAGGCAGGCCCAGGCAGGTCCAAGGGCCTCCAGGACGGCTGCCCTCGAGAGGCCCTTGCTACACCAGGCACCGCTCGCCCTGCCCTGCAGACGGCACCCTCACATGGGTGGGGGACCCCCCTGCAGGGTGCACGGCCCAGAATCCAGCCTAGGTCCCCAGCAGAGCTCCTGGCCCCAACAGGAAGTGCCCCTGCGAGGCTCAGGAAGCACCTGCTGCGTGTGGTCAGCTTATCCTGGCTGCGACCAAAGGTGACAGGACCTCCTAGAGGAGGCGGGTGGGTTGGTCGGGGTTTGGAGGTTGCAGCCCACGGCCGGCCAGCTCCGCTCCTCTGGGCCCCAGGGAGGCAGAACACCAGGGCAGAAGGGTGTGGTGGAGAGAGGCTGCCCAGTGCAAGGCAGCTGGGCTGGAGAGAGCAGGAGGGGGAGGAGAGACAGACAGACAGACACCTGGGTCAAGGCACTGTCCCCAGGGGCACACCACCAAGGACCCGCTCCCTTCAACAGGGTCCACCTGCTAGTTTCCGCGGCCTCCTGCAGCCCGTTCTGATTATGGACTCGTCACTCATGAGGCGAGAGCCTCAGGATCCGGTCACTTCCCCAAAGCCTGGCCCCTGGGCACCGCTGCATGGGGACTGAGACCAACAGGGACGTTCTGGGTCTGGACCCACCCTGCGGTCCCCTCCTTAGAGCTTTTCAAGGACAGCAGGCACGGGGACAGGAGTGCCCAGGGCCTCCACGCAGCACGTCCCCGTCCTGAGACAGCCGGTGGCCCTTCCCCAGCGCTCTGTCGGGGACCTGGGACGGCAGGCTGAAGGGCAGGGTCTCCTCTCTGGGTGCCACGAGGGTGGGGGCTGTGTTTCAAACGTAGCCACAGCAGTATCCCCTGCCCCTATGTTTTCCTCATGTGTGACCTGCCTCCGCTGCCTTCCAGTGGTGGGTCCCTTGTCCCTTCCCTTGACCGGGGCAGACCCTTGGCACCCTTCCGCCTGGTAGGTGTGCAGGACGACGCTCTGTGTGTTGGCCGACTTCCTGTGGCTGTGACAAAATTCTGGGGACAACTGGCAGGAAGAAGGGCTTATTAGGCTCAGGGCTTGGGGTTCCGGTCCATGGTTGGTTGGTGCCACTACCCTGGGCCTGTGAGGAGGCAGCACATCAGGGTAGGGAGCACAGCTGGTCACTTATAGGGGACAGGAAGTGTCAGAGAAATGGGCGGGGGCAATGTCCCCTTATGGCCCCGCCACCACGACCCGAACTTCCACTCCCTCCTGAAGTCTCCACACTTCCCAACAGTGCCACCCACCGGAGGCCAGGCCTTCAGGACATGCTCTCTGGGGGACATTTACAGACCACAGCACCCTGTGACTTCCAAGCCTGGATCTGAACAATGCCTGGACTCCTGCCGGCCCTCTTGGGGACTTCCCCCGGGAAGCCAGGAGCCACACTGTGAGGTGGGCTCTCCTCCAGACAGTGGCCCCCGAGGACTGGCCTGCCCGGGCAGCTGTGCGGCCCTGGACCCTGTTGGGCCCACTCTGGCTGGACGACAGGGCTCAGGTGGAAGAGTCTGGGACATGGAACCATGGGAGTGATATTTTTCCACTGAGCCTCAGACCCTCAGCTGCCGGAGCAAGTCGGTTGACAGATTTGTTGCAAAGCTGAACGTGTAGCGGAATTTGAAGGTGCTTGGTGACCACGGGGGGATCATCACCCTCTCTGGGCCAGATCTTGATGTGGTCTCATTTAGTCCTCACAAAACCGAGACAGGTAGATAATATTGATTCCTTTTTTTCTTTATAACCCTCGGCAAAAAGCCACAGAGGGGGATGGGGGATATCTTCCAGGAACCCCCAGAGATATCAAAATCTGTGGGTGCTCACATCCCTTCTGTAAAATGGCACAGACACAGTGTGATCGACACACCTTTCCACTACTTTAAGTCGCCTCCAGACCGCCCATAACACCTAATAAAATGTGAATGCTATGCAAATTGTTGCACTGCACTGTTTAGAGAATATGACAGGAGAGAAGGTCTGGACTGTTCACCACAGGGGCAGCTTTTTCTGAGTCCTTCTGCCCACTGTTGCTTGAATCCGTGGATGCAGAACCCTGGACAAGGAGAGTCTCTGTATGTACAGGGAAGGGCACAGGCCGAGGTGTACGGGGTAATGGCGTTTAAGATCCATGACCACCACCAACACAGAGGGCATTCCCAGCACCTGGAAGGCCTGCTCAGCACCTCACCAGAGGGAACATTTATAGTTGGGGTTTTTAATTTCCATTGAACAGATGAGGAAACCGAGATTCTAGGAGGAGCTGTGAACAGTCCAAAGTCCCATTTTCATGGATGACAAGATGGTCCGTCCCTAGCAAAATACATAGTGATCCCTATAGGCCATCAAGTGGTCAACCCATCTTCCTCTCTCCCTCCTCCTCCTCTGGTCCTTCCACATCACTCCCTCCTACGCCCACCTTGAAGGGCCACCTGTTGTCATTTTGTATACATACCACTAGATGGCGCCAAATGACCACCTGCAGAATCCAGACTGTGCTCCAAGGCCCTAGAGGCCAAGTTAGGCCTGGACCTTGCTGAGGGAGGCAGCGGGTAGTTGCTGAAGGCCACCTGGGTCCTGACTGGCAGACATGGCCGTGATTACCCCGTCCATCCCAGGCTGTGTCCAGTGATGACCAGACAGGTAAGAGGATACAGGTGCTAGCTGGGCTCAGGCTTAGACGAAGCCCGGGCTGGGAGTGAAGGAACCAGTGCTCATCTGACCCGTCACACACTTCCTGAGCCACCTTCTTGCCCACCCTCAGGGGTGGTCTCATCCCCCCCACAGGACACAGGCTGACCCCTTTCCTGGCCTGCCCTCCCCTCCAGGCGCTGCAGCCACACCAGCCAACCCAGCAAGCTGGCCTCAACTGCCACGGGCTCCGGGCAGCGCCCCCTGACTGCCTGGCACAAGCCCATTACCAGGGCGGCCTCCAGGGGTGAACAGGCAGCGGCCTCCAGGGGCGGAGGCCACCTCGTGTGTCTCAGCCTCTACCAGGGTCCTGGCCCAGGCGGCTGGGTGAGCACACTGCTCGATGGCTAACCTGGTGGACTGGGCTGGGCGCGAGGAAGGAGGCCCTGGCTTAGTGAGGTGGATCCCCCAGGGGGCCCTGTGCTCCTCTGTCCCCTGGAGTGGCAGGGTGGCAGAGGAGGGGGCCCGTGCCAGGCCAGGGAGCATGTCGAGGCTGGGCTGCCGTCCTCCTCGTGCCCATTAGCTGGCAGGGGCCACTCCACCCAGGGAAGTGAGCCTCACAGAAACGAGAACCAGAAGAGCCCTCAGGGACCATGGAACACCATGGCCAGGCCCCACGGCAACGAGATCACCGCTGGCCTGAGCCCAGGGCTCCCCAGAGGCCCAGGTCTGAGGACAGGGCAGTCTCCACGCTGTGGCCTGGCCACACCCTGGCTGGCTCTAAGTTCTGCCCACCCCTCCACGGGTGGAGGAGGCCCCAGGGACCCTCTGGGCCCAGCAAACAGGGGTGGCTTAGGGAACAGGGACCACAGGAAAAGGGGGCTTAGAGGAGCCTGTCCTCGGGGCTCACGTCCTGTTCGGACGCCTCAGGCCTGAGCCAAGGCACACTTGTGTCCCTGCGGGAAGACGCTGGGGCTGGGGAAGAACCCAGCCCTAGAGTCGGGCATTCCTGGGCTCAGATTCCATCGCTGTCACTTACTGTGTGTGTGACCGCAGGCAAATGCTTAAATTCTGGAAGTTTCTTCACTTGAGAACTGAAAAAAAAAAAAAAAAAAGCGAAGACAGCCTCTGCCTCAGCCTACTCGGGTGCATGGGTGAGACAGCAGGCCACCCGCGCTCTGCAGGCCTGGCCCCTGGGCGTCCAGGACAGGCAGCTTCTAAGGAGCCGGTCCTCAGGGAAAGGCCCGCCCCACCAGAGCACCGTGTGGTCGAAGGCCAGAAGCTGCTGATTGGCGGATGGGCATGCAAATGACCTCTGAGGTCACCACACCATGGACCTATGGAGGAGAGGGCTGCTGCTCAGGGCCCCTCACCAGCCAATCAGTAGCCGCAGGTGAGGAGCCCTGCGGGCGGGTGGGTGTGGCCTGTGGGGGGAGGGGGAGAGGGGAGGGGAGGCCGAAGGAGGTTGGAGAGCTCCGCTCCAAACTGACCCTGAAATTGAAGCGTTTCCTTCATCTGAGTTTCTTCATCCGTGACTTGGGGTGACCCTCCTGTCTGGTATCCTCAAGGGGTGACGGCGAGCATCGGGACAGCTGACGGGGTTGGCTCAGGTGGCATTCTAAAAGTCCAAAATGCCCTTGGTCGCCCAGGTCTTTGGTGCACTTGGCCAGTCTGTGTGGCTGAAGGTTCGCTCTGTCCGTTACTTAAACTTGGAGGCTGTCACACTAAGTGAAACAAGCCAGTCCCCAAAAACCAAAGGCCAAATGTCCTTTCCGAATGTGGATGCTGACCCACGACACGGCAGGCGTGTGCACATCACCTACAGCCACAGGTGCAGAGTCAGACTCCACGTGCGAATGAAGTGTCCAGACACGTTCTGCTGTCACATGTGACTAAAGAGAACAACAGCAAAGAGCTCATTTTTCCCTTTGGATGAAAATATTTTTAAGAGATGACCAGTTGCCCATCATCAGGTACAACTATGATGCACCAATAAAAAAGTGGGGAAAAAAATAGAAAATAAATATTAAAAGTGATCTAAAAAAAGATGACCAGTTGTTTCCTTACTTTGTTAAATTGGTGATTAATGTAAATTGCACTGATGTTTTAAAAATTCATCCAGTGATGCCATTGTGCATGTGTGTGTGTGTGTGTGTGTGTGTGTGTGTACGCAAAGCTCTGGTTCTTAATGTCCCCTATCACTGTCAGGTATCACTGCTACCTTACACCAGCCTCAGAACCATTCTCCCGTCCTGTTCGACTTCCGGTTCCTAATCTGCTGTGGTTTGGGACTGAGGCCCTGGACTCTGTGAGGTCTATGGGTAAAGTAAAGGTCACTGGTCTTGGGTAAAGTGCGCAGCTTTAGGAGACTGGGTCTTGGAGCCGCTCCCTCACTCCTGCCCTTGGCTGTGATCCCAAGAGAGGCGGGTGAGGTCATGCCCTCCTTGGGGGTCCTCGTGTCACCCTCTCCCCTCTATTGTCCCCCCAGCCCAGCCTCGCCTCCCTTTCTGCAGCACCCCTGGCTGGACATCCCACCCACCCATGGCCCCTGTCCCGTCCACCCCACAAGAGTCGACCTCTTTCCAGAAGGTAAGTTTGACCACCTTCTGGAGGTCTGTAAACTGCAGGGTCAAGTTCAAACTCCTCAGCTTAGTACAGCACCCCTCAGGTCTGGCCCTGGGGCTTCACCTTTCAACACCCCATGTTTTCAAACCAGAGATGGGCTGCTGCCTTTCCCAGGCTTCCCACGAAGCTGTTCTCTGCCTTTCCCCCACTTTCTGGCCTGGAAGACCCAGCCCAGCCTTCCCCCACCCAGTCCTCCCTGAACCCCGTTAGGCTTAATCAAATGCTCCCCACCTCAGAATTGTGGTAAGGGGCTAAAACTAGGGATTCTGAAGCCCAGTCACCTGGGTGCCAAGCCCAGCTCTACCTCTCTGTGGCCGCCTGACCTTGGGCAAGTCACCTGACCTGGTGCCCTCGCCTGTACACTGGGACATAAAGCCACCCTCCTATGTGGGGTCCTCGCACCCTGCCTGGCGCACAGGCGAAGCCCCAGGGTGTGTGAGCTTATTGTCTGTCCCGTGGGCCTTTCTAGGGCGTCAGGGCCTTGGCCCAGCGGTGTTCCTCCCGTGGGTCTGGCGCAGAGTCGGGGTACAGAGTCAAGTGCTTGAATGAGGACAGGCTCGCCATTGGCTCAGCGGCTCCTCCCACAGCACCAGTGAGCACCGGGCGCAGGGTGAGCTTCCTCGCGTGCCAGTCCCCTCCCTGGACCAGATGGCGGCCCCTGGAGGCGAGGGGGCTAGTCGGGGTCTCGGTTGGCGGGAGAGCCCTTCACTGAGCCTGGGTGGGCCCCGGGAAGACGAGGCAGGTGCTGTCCGCGGTGCTGAAGCAGCTGACAAGTGACTAATTCCCCGCCATGGACGCAGGCTGGGAAGTGAAGGATCTGCCTCGGGCAGCGAGGATGCGTCCTCGTCGCCATCCCCTGCTGGCACACCGCGTTCTGACATTTCCCTGGCACCGCGATCGATGACGTGATGTTGCCTGTGTGGCTCTTTCCCCTGCCTTCCGAATTCCTTGGATGGCTGTCACATCCCCCCCCGTCCCTCCCACCACTGCACACATCTCCAGACTTGAACGCGCCACCACCCGGAGGTGTGCACCCGAGAGTCTGGAGTGTAAGCTGTGGCCCAGACGCCAGCCCGCCTGCGCCCGCCCGCCCTGCAGCCTGCGCTCTCGGCCACAGGTGGTCCTGAGCCCCACCATGTCCCCAGTGGCCCTTCCTCCAGGACGAGCCAAGCAGAAGGGGGCCGAGAGGTGGAGGGGGAATAAATCCAGGTCCTGAGCACCCCGTGGAGTTCAGCGTTTGGACCCACCTCACCCTCTGTGGCCTGGGGTGATTTCTTCCATCCTGAGCCTCCGTTTTCTCACCTCCAATGGGAATGACAGTGGCTTTCTCAGAGGGAGGACAAAATGGGGCAATCTAAGTAAGGGCAGGCACCAGGCTGCCTGGCCATGATAAATGCTCCCCAGAGGGCAGAACTGGTCCCCGGGGCTTTTCTTTGATGAAGAAGCCTTTAGAATTTCAGAGCTCAAGAGAATCTAGTCCAACTTCCTCAGTTTGCAGAGAGGGAAACGGGCCAGCCAGGTGAAGGGACTTATTTAAGGTCACCTGGCCAGCAAGTGGGAGACTTGGAAGAGAGCGGGCTCTTCAAATTTGTGGAGCATTGCAGAGTTAAGGTGGCAGGAGGCTGTCATTGGAGGTTTGGGGCCTCCACAGGATGAGGGAAGGGCGTTTTCAATAGAAATAAATGCTCCTGATTTAACCTGAAGCCCTGTCTTCACCCACTGACCTCACACCCAGGTTAGGACCGTCATTGTCCCCATCTTTCAGAGAGAAAGCAAAAGCTCAGAAGCCCAAGTTGCTGGGTGTATGCCCACAGCAGTCTCTGCCAGCGTCGGCAGGAAGCCTGCAGGAGTGGAGCAGGCAGGATCCGGAAGCAGGCCTGGCAGAAGACGCGCTTGGAAGTGGCAGCGTCCCCATTTCCCTCCGGGAGGAGACGGTCTTCCTTTCAGAGTGGGAGAGACACCTCCAGGTCCCAGCAGGAGGCCAGGAGGGAGGCTGTGACCAAAGCCAGTGGAGCAGCTGCTCCAGGCACAGGAGGGGGTGGCTTGGACAGGGGTGGGGGACGGCTGAACGGTGGCCCTGGGGTGTCCAAGGATGCCTGCCACCTCCGAGAGCGAGGGTGTGCCCCGTTCCAGCCAAAGGAACAAAGGTCCACCGGAGGTGACTTGGTCCAGCGCACTTGGCCCGAGCCACTCCCCGCTGCTGGGAGCTCTGGTTCTGAGGGTGCAGCACCTGAATCTTATGACCTCGGTTCCAGATTTGAAAAGGGGGATGACATCTTCTACCTGAGAATGGCCAGAGGAGAGAGCGAGACGACTCACCTAAGCACACTCAGTCCCCAGTCAACCTCCATTCCCGCCGGGCCGCCCGGCCCGATCCTTTATGAAGACTCACCACACGCCAGGTGCTGTCAATCCAGGTGCTCCCTTAACACACAGGTGCCTGCTCTCGTGCAGGTTGCATTTTATTGGGGAAAGCCAGAAAAACACCAGCGGATAATGAGGATTTGTGCTCTCAGCGAGTGCTGTGAAGAACTCGCACCTCTACGGTGATGGGGTGGAGGGTGCAATGCCTGATAGGAGGGGGAGGCGGGATTTTTTTTTTTAAGAGCTGACAGTGAGCAGAGGCCTGAGTTCAGTGGGAGAGCATTTTAGGGGAGGGAAAAGCAAGTGCAAAGCCCCTGTGGTGGACAGGAGCCTGAGGCTCAGGAAAGTGGCCAGTGTGGCTGGAGGGAGGGACTCACAGGAGATAAGGGGGAGAGGTGGGCCGGCCCCCATCAGGCAGGTGTCTATAGGCCTCAGTGAGACACTTTTTTGTTACCTTCTCTCGGTCTTGATAGACATTTGGCTCTAGTGACTTTACCTTCTAGTCTCTTGTTAGTCTGTGAAATCAGTCCCCTAGGTGCCCCTTTAACCCCAGTAATGAACCCTGCCCTGGGTACTGACCTCAAAATGTCAGAGCACCGAGGTCCTCAGAGGCTCTAAAAGTGCAAAACTTTCGTTGTTCAAAAGAATCAACTAAGACCCGGAGATGAAAGTGACTCGTCCAAGGTCACACTGCAAATTAGAGACTCTGCTAGTTTAAGATTACAAACTTCTGCAAGTGACAGAGAGCCCTGAAGCCAGTGGTTTAAGCAAGTAAATTTCTCTCTCTGTTAAACAGAGAAAAGCATCCTGGGCTGGATACAAGCTCAATGGTCATCTGAGACCATGGCTCCTGATTTGATCTCCCATCTTTGATATGCAACTCTGCCTCAGGAGCCAATGTAGCTGTCCCTGCTGCAGCCATCATGACTGCATTCCAAAGAGGAAAAGCAACAAGGTTGAACAAGAGTTGGAAAATGTGCCCCAGGTTGCAGATTTATTTCATTGGTCAGAACTTGGTCACATGATCACATTGAGCAAAGGAACCTGGGAAATGTATTTTTTTATTCCCAACAGCCACATGCCTTCCAAAAAGTCGGGAGTGCCACTCATCAGGATGAAGGGGAGTAGAGATAACAAGGGACAGCTGGCCCTCTCCACCCAGGTGACAAAATCCACACACCCCGACTTCCTGGTGCCCTCGTTCCTGCTCTTTCCCTCTGCTTGTCCCCAACGTGGGGAGCAAATGGCGGCTGGGAGCAGGGCAGGATGTGGAGGCCCCTGGGGACGGTCCCTGAGTGAGCTGAGGGCTGGGGAATAGAGTGAGGGGTGGGCGTGGGGGACACCAAGGGCACAGGCCTGACAGCGGGAAGCCCAACAGTGGTCCCTGGCCACGGCCTCTGTGAGGTTGGCAGCTGGCCCTGAGGTCCAGGGAAGGGGGCATCATGTCACCGACCCCCTTGGGGACAGATGGCAGTGGATCCAGCTCTATACAGGTCCCCGCGACTCCCAATGGGCCGAGTGCAGGGTGGTGGGTCACTCTGTGGGGCCATGGGGATTACTGCAAGGTCAGCATGCCCAGTCCCCACCCATGGGCCACCCCTGGGCATGAGAGGGTGGCCCGTGGTCCTCCGCTTGTCCATTCTGCTTTCCCCCTGGGTCACGCTGAGCAGCAGGCAGGTGCAGGGTGGCTGCTCCCTCCCGGCCTCTGTCCCCCACTATGTCCCCTCCTCTGTTCCCTGCTTCCCCAGGTGCTCCCTTCATTCCTCCTCCATAACGCCTCTGCCCTCCTCCCCTCCTCCTCCCGCCCTCCTGCCCTGCACACTGGGGTCCCGTCCCTGTCCCCCTGCCCCGCCCCCCGCAGCAGCCCTGAGTCCATGACAGACACTTGGGCAGCCTGGGAAGGCCGCACCTGTTCTGCCCGCGCCCAGCCTCCTGCTCCCCGTCCAGCATCAGGGCCAGCCCAGGTCAGGGCACACCCTTGGGCCTCCCCTTTGCTCCCTGCCACCTGCTAACTGTGGCTTCAGGCCTTCCCAGGGAGACAGGGGACCGACATCCATTGAGCTCCAGCTGCGTGCCAGCCGCTTGGCGGAGTTTAAACTGAGTCCATACTGCAGGCCACCGAGGCCGGTCACAACTGTCCCCAGGTCAGGAAGCCACGGCTGAAGGAGGCCTCGGTTGAAGGCCTCGCGGGAGGGAGGGAGCTGCTGGGAGGACGCTGTTCCCCGCCAGGACAGGGTGGCTCCGCCCCATGGTCGTGCCCCTGCAGCCCAGGCCCTGAGCCCCGCTACCTCTGGCTCTGGGTCCCTGCTTGCCTGGGCGCTAGCCGCTCCCTTGGGGGCTGTGAGGGCAGGGGCCGCAGGGCCCAGTGGTCTCTGTCGCCCCTTCTCCCCCCTCAGGGCTGCGGGCCGGCACCCCGGCGCCCCACGGCTGACCCACACCCGCACACGTGAGCAGAGGCGACACCCCACTCGGCTGCCTGGGGTGGGGACGGACACGATGGCGATGGTGGCGGTGGGGCTGCTGTCGGAGGTCTACCTCACAGTGTCTGCACACAAACACGCGGCACCCACGCTCCGCACGCCAACTGGGAACCGTGAGCTGCTCCCACAGGCCCAGCCACTGGGGGTCCCCACAAATGGCGAGGCTCCCTGTCCTCTGTGCCGTGTCTCGGAACAGATGCAGCTGACTTACCAGGGCACCTCCAGCCACCTGGGACCTCTGACCCCGACAGCAGACTGGGCTCCTGCCCTCCAGAGCCCTCCAGAGCCCTCCGGACGCCCGGGAGCCTGCCTGCTCCAGCCCCCTGGCGCCTGCCCGCAGAGCCCGGCGACTTCTTTCTGCGGGAGTGGGCCTGGTCTTGTCAACCCGGTGGGTGACCAGGCAGGAGGAGCCACAGCGCCTCGGGAGGCGACCGGAATGTGCCTTAGGCTGGGTGGCAACTGTGCAAGCCTTAGTTGTTATTATTATTATTTTACAAATAGACATAGTCTTTAAAATGCGCCAGGAGAGTCCATGCTTTCCTGTGTGTGTTTCATAATAAATGTAAAAATTGAAAAAGTCATGCAAAGTCAGAAGCCACCGCTCCACAGAACCCGAGGTGGCTCTGGCCTTCCTGCTGGCACCGTTGCTAACACCGGAAGGCAGTCGGGCCCCGGGGGTCTGGCTGGGTCTCAGGGGTGGGGGGGGGACAGACCTCTGGGGAGGGGAGGCCTGGATAAGACTCTCTCTCTCCCTCCTTTGGGCCCTGCTCACCTAAAGGGAATCTCTACCCCCAGCACAACCATCCCCTCCCCTTGGGGACAAAGGGGGGCAGTCTTGAGTGTTCACTGAGAGACATGATTTCCTTAAATGGCTGGGTTTTCAAAAATGCCTGCGCCAACTTCGTGTTCCCAACCTCCAGGACCTCCGCAGCCAGAGGGCAGGCGGGCCAGGAGGGGCGGGGAGGACAGACAGTCCTGGACAGCCTGGGACCCCTCACCTCGCATTTCAGGAAGAAGAACTGAGGTACCGTCGGGAACATGAAGAGCCAGGGCCCCATCACGCCACTGGAGGAAGGAGGCCACCTGCTGTAGCAGAGAGCTGTCCGTCTCCATGGGGGGAGCCCTCCTGCCCCCAGAGCTTTTCTCTTTTCTGGTTACTTTTCTAGCTGCACCAGAAAATCAAATGCTCACTTTAAAATTGTGTTTGCCTAAGCTCTTGGCTGTGGTCCTTCCATGAGCGTGGGAACCATCCTGCCTTCAGCGGGTTCCTGAGAGCTACCATGAACGCCTGTCTACGCCAGAAAACGGATCATTTAACCAAAAGAACAAGCTTTGACATTCTGGTTATTTTTCTTCCGCGAAACACAGTATTATCTTAAAGGACGGGAATTTTCATTTCTGAACTCTTAACCTTTTGGCTTAAGAATACGAAATGGAGTCATTTTTAGACTAAACTGAAACAGAAAAAAAAAATAATAATAGTCCAGCTTGGTCAATGAGGAACTTTAATCTGGGGTAGGAGGCTGCGCCGGTTTTGTTTTTTTAGCTTTTCAACCCAAGGAAAACAGGGCAAGACTCCCTGCTTTTTAATTTCCCCGATGGTTTATGGATTTAGCACAGCGTTATTTATGGAGAAACATCAGAAGAAATAATCCTTGTGCACAAACAGAAAACATTTCAATAGACTTTTTTAAAAACTTAAAATCTTCCTGAGTTCATGGTCAGATGGCTCCCTGTCGAGAACCTGTTGAGGGCCCCCTGTTCCTGGCCGGTGCCTGGTCTATGGAGGGGCCATGGCGGCGGGAAAGTACCTGGCTCCTGTCTTCCCGCCCCAGCACTTGCTGATCCAGCAAAAGGACCTCTCTAGTTTCCAAAATGAAATCTGCTGCGCTGTTACCTCCCGGGCCTTTGCACACGCTGTGCCCCTGCCAGTTTCGCTTCCCTTCCCTCCCCTCCCCGCTACTCACCAGTTCTCCCTGGCACAACTGCAGTGTCTTTCAGAAAGCTTCCCAAACCTTCCCCAAAGGCATCCCCTTGCTCAGCAGCCTCCTGCCTATTCTCCATCCCCATGCTCATCCCACTCCATTATCTTGGTAATTCCTGATTCCTGTCTCTCTCCTTCACTAGAGGCTAAGCTCTAGGAGGGCAGGGACCCTGTGGTCATTCACTGCAGGATCCCTAGGGTCTACCATGGTGCCTCATGCAAGACAGGTGCTCTGTTAGTGTCAGGTGGATGAATTAGAACATGGCCAGAATTTGTTTGAGGTCCACCAAATCTGGGATCACATTATTTATAGTCTATCCTTCATGCTTCTTGGAAAGTTTCCTCTTAGCCATTAATTGGGTCAATCACTCCATCTATCCATCAATTATTCATCCATCCATCCATCCATTTATCCATCTACCCCCCACCCATCCATCCACCCACCCATTTATCAATCTACCCACCCACCCACCCACCATCCATCCACCTGCCCATTCATCTATCCACCCATTCATGCATCCATTCACCCATCCATCCATCCACCCATTCATCTGTCCATCCACACACCCACCCACTCATCTATCCATCCACCCATTTATCCACCCACCCACCCATCCATCCACCATTCATCCATCCATCCACCTGCCCATTCATCCATCCACCCATTCATGCATTCATTCACCCATCCACCCATTCATCCATCCATTCACCCATCCATCCATCCACTCATTCATCTATCCATCCGCACACCCACCCACCCACTCATCTATCCATCCACCCATTTGTCCACCCACCAATCCATCCACCATTCATCCATCCATCCACCTGCCCATTCATTTATCCACCCATTTATCCATCCATTCATTATCCATCCCCATTCATCTATCCATCCATTCACCCACCCATCCACCCATCCATTCACCCACCCATCCATCCACCATTCATCCATCCACCTGCCCATTCATCTATCTACCCATTCATCCATCCATCCATTCACCCAGCCATCCATCCATTCACCATTCATCCATCCATCCACCCAATTCTGTGGCTGGGAGGAAACTGAGGTTGGAGTTGCAGCAAGTCTCAGTGAAAGAAGAAAGTCAGGGTTTCTGGTTTATGTCAGATTGGGTGTGAGGAGAAGGGCAGAAAGTCTGAAGGGCAGAACCAGCTGCAGGCAGCCCTGAGCAAGGAGCCGAGGCAGGGAAGAAGGGAGGTCTGGCGGGATCTAGAGCAACTCAAGCCTCAGGGGCTTCTGATGGCCCCCCCCCCACGTCCACGGGTCTACTCTCACTTCCCCTCTGCCCTTCCTCCTCCCTCCCTCCAGTCCTCGAAGGGGCCTGGCACCGTCTGGAGGGCTATGGAATCAGACACAGATTTCTGCCCTAAAGAGGCTGAGTTTTGAGGGGGCTGCCAGCGTAGCCCAACAGTGCCGGGTGGCCCATGGTAGAGAGGCCCGGATAATGTGCTCTGGGGCTGGGGGGAGGGGGAGGGGAAGCTGGGTGCAGGAGGCAGTGTTTAAACTGGGGCTTGATGGATGGGTAAGGTTTGGGTACGTTAGGGACAGACAGGTGTGAACGGTTGCGAACATGAGGTTAAGGGAATAATTCTATAAAATGGACCCAGTGTGCTGACCCCACCAGCTTCTCCTCCAAGAAGTCATGTACCTGTGCCCCGCCTGGCCCAAATGGACAGGATATGGTACATTCCTCAGTAAACTACCCGTTAAATGCAGGAGAAGTGCAGGCCCCAGATAATGTCAATAAGAGGAACCCAAGTTACCTTGAGGGGCACTTCCATGACCCTTTTCATAGAGCAGATCACAAAACTCTGGGAGATAAGAATCTGTAAGAATTCATGGTTAAGAATCCAACTAGAACTCTTCAGCAAGGGACAAGGTGACATAGAGTTGTCACGGCAGTAAGGATTTGAAAGTCTGATGTCATCTTGCCGTCAGTCAAATGAAGAGCTGGACCTGGGTGAACCCTCTGGAAACTTCTCTGGGATCCACAAACTGGGTGCCGGAGAGGCACCTCGGCTCCCTCCTCTCTGAGAGGGACCCACTCTCTCCCTTGAGAGTGTCCCCTTCCCCTTCTCCTGTCCCTTCAATGCACTCCTGCCCGTTACTCTGAGCGGCTTGTCTGAAATATTTCTGACTTGATTGCAAGAATCAGGGTTCGAGGAGGGAGGTCTTGCCCTGCCTCAGTTGCTCAGAAGATCCTAGTGCTGTGACAGGGAGATGGTTCTAGAAGGAAAGCCATCAAAGGCATACAGTGATACGAATCCAGGCTGGGGGAGGGAATCCCGCCAACTGGAGGACCGGAGCAGGAAGAGCGGAGCAGCTGGAGAGAGGACCAGGAAGCCAGGCCTCAGTCCAGCCTCCCGGGGACCCCAGCCAAGGACTGTGCCTTGAGGAACCAGCTCATCCAGCAAACAGTTTTAGCACCTAATGCGTCCCAGGCTGAAGAGGCAGAGGATTAGGGACAAAAGGATGGGAGCTGCCATCAGCGGAGTCTGGGAGCCATTCCTATGCCTAGGGAGCCATTTGGGGGTTTGAACAGAGGAGGGGCTCCCAGGGTCCTGGACCTGAATCCCGAGCTCCTTGTTCTGGATTATGAGCAGCTCCCCCTATTGTCTCGCCCCCCACATCTTCTCTAAGGACTTATTTTCATTTTCATTTTCTTTCATTTTCTTGAATGGTCCCTCTGTGCCCCCCTGCTCCAGGCAGCCGCAGCCCCCGCCCACTCTGAGCAGACTCCCTTTGGATGTTTGCATGTTGGGGAGATGGCTCCCAGGAGCCCTTTCCTGGAGGGTCCCCGTCTGAGTTAAGAGGCCCTCCTGGGAGACCCTGCTGGTGGCTACAGCTGTCCTGCTGGCTTCCCCCCTGGACTCTGAGCTCCTTGGAGAAGAGATGGTGCCAGGCTCACCAGCTTACTGCCCTTCTGTCCCCAGCTCAGGAGAGCCTTAAGGGACAGGCCCTGGGCTGGGGATGGAGGGCAGGAGAAACCTGGCCTTAGATTGGAGGGGATGCCTGCTCCCCCCAATCCCCCGCCTCTCCTAGCTCTCAGCTCCCAGCAGGCCTGCAGGAGACACAGACACATCTGGTGGCTGCCACCTCAGCCCAAGGATGTGAGGAGGGACCGAGAGGCAGGAGGAAGCCCAGGACTCCCCCGAGGCCTGGCAGCCCCTGGGCTACCTCCAGGGAAGAGGAGAGAAGCAGGCAGGGACAGAAGCCGAGGTGGGGACACTCCACTCAAAGAAGCAGGCAGCCACCCCCCCCCCAGAGGTCTGGGAGGAGGGAAACCACCCCCTCCAGGCCAGGCCGTGACCTTGGACCCGCAGTCAGTGCTTGTTTAGCCCGTTCAGTCTGTTCCTCTGTTTCCAGTTGGACTCACTAGGGGCTATTTTTGCTTTCTTCTTGTGGGGTTTCTTGAGCGCCTTCTTTAATTGGCCCAATTTCTGCAGGCTACAAAGAGGCTCCCTCCTGTCCTGCCCCGCCTCCCGCGGCCCCTGCCTGGAGAGCCAGGGTGTGAGGGCTACAACCCAGGCTAATTATGGGGAGAAAAGCAGAACAGACCTGCTCGGGAAGAGGCAGAGGTGGGGAGAGGCGCCCAGAGCCAGGAGGAGCCCCGGAGGGATAAAGACAGACAGACATTATTGAAGGAAGAGAAAGAGAAACACAGGAAAACAAAGACACACGGAGAGGAACAGCTTGGATTCCTACTCCTATTGAGTGACAAGAGGGAGGCAGAGAGCCCAGGGCCAGCAGGTGGAGGGAAGCGTCTCCAGGGAGGGGGTCCTGCCAGCTCCCCTGCTAGGCTGCAGCCTGGGGCCCAGCAGGCCTCCTCTGCACCCTGGGGACCATGGAAGGCAGACGCAGGCCACCAGGATGGTGGAACTTTGTGAAGGAGGACCATCTTTATTCCAAGCTGGGGCTTCCCGTGCTCCACCTCCCAGCCTCTTGGGTTTCAAATGAGCTTTGACCTTGGGCCCCAAGCGTCCCAGTTTGTTTGTTTGTTTGTTTTTTTCCTACAACAAACACTTGCTGACACCTGCTAACTCTGTCCCTATGCTTTTCCAGGTTACTAAGACGGGTGCTGCCTTCACCATTTCCCCACCCCAGTACCTCACCTCGGGCATCAGGAGTCTGAGACTTCTGACTTAACCTCTCCCCCTGTTTCACAAGGAAGCAGCGGAGTCCCTGAGTTGGCAGTGAGCTCCTGGTACCGTAACTCTCTGGGTTAGCATCGCCCTCCCCACACCGATGAGGAACCTGAGGCTCAGGGAGGTGAGTGGTCGGCCTGAGATCACACAGCTAGTCGGGGGTGGCGCGAGGGCTCCTCTGACAAAGCTCCTTTTAGGAAAGTGACTCAGCCCCTGCACCACCAGGGACCAGGGAAGGAGAAATTCAGAGGAGGAGGAAACGCTAATTGCCTGATGAGAGATAATTGGCAGTGGGAGGGGGAGGGTGGCTTAATGAGAGGATAGCTGGGGGTGGGCAATGGTGGTAAGAACCAGAAAGGGAGAGGGGGCGACCCCAGGGGGGCTTCTGGACAGCCTGGCGGCCAGCCACCGCACAGGGGACCCAGGCAGAGCGGGGGAAGGGCGGTAGCTGGAAAGGGGGCCACTCAGCCTCAGAGGCCCAAATGCCCCCGCGGGGGCCTGCTGAGCTGCTGATTACCCAGGCAGAGCCCTGCCAAGCCGACTTCAGGACTAATCATCACTCCCAGCAGTGACACCTTACAGCTGCCTGAGCTTTACTCATGTGGCCACTAGCAAGCCGCCTGGCGCTCAGAGAGCAGGGCAGCAGGCTCCGGCAGACGTCCGAGTCAAAGAGCCACCGGAGCCTCCTTAGCCTGCAGTGTCAACTGGAGACGCTGCTCTTTCCCTCTGTCCGTCCTTCCAGAGTCCTCTATGGCAGACCCCAGCCCAGCACAACAGTCACTACTGGCCCAGACTGGGTGCCAGTAGGTGAGGCCGCTGCTCTTGTTGCATACGAATGCCACCCTGTTAAGGTCCTTATTGAACTCCTCTCCATCACACAAGCCCCAGACTACTTTCTCCAGGGAGCCTGGAGCACGGGTGGTGGGAGCCCTCTGCGGTGGGTGGAGCCCTCTGCGGTGGGTGGAGCCCTCTGCGGTGGGTGGAGCCCTCTGCGGTGGGTGGAGCCCTCTGCGGTGGGTGGAGCGCTCCCTGGTGGTCTGAGTGCTCTTCATCGTGTGGCTCCTCTGAAATCTAATCCCCACTGCCACAATTTTGAAAGGTGGCAGTTTAGGTTATGAGGAATCCACCCTCAAGGGTAAGGCCCACTGAGGACTCATAGAAGACACCATCTATGAGGAACAGGCCCTCAGGAGACACCCAGTCTGCAGGTGTCTTGATTTTGGACTTCCCAGCTTGTAGAACCAGCTGCCCAGTATAAGGAATTTTGTTACAGCAGCTGGCGCAGACTGATGTGCTCCCTGATTCTCTCCCAGAGGCGTTCATCACCCCTTTCTGGGCTACCACTGCCCCATGTGCATCAGGACAAGGTATTATGTCTTTGCCTGTCTCTCTCCTCCTTAGTCTGCAAGTTCCTTGAGACCAGAAGGATGGGACCTTACTTCCCTCTGCCTTTCCAAAGCCCAACGCAGGTCCAGCACAAAGTACATGCTCAAGAAACAGTTTCCGAGTTGTATGATCCCAAGAGGTTTTGATTGTCACTTTCTCTCGTTTCCTGCACTGGAGTAGGAGCCTGGCCGGGCAGGGTGAGTCCTAGGCATCTTCGTGTGTGTTACCTAGTGCAGAGGATGCCCTCTAAAAGGTCAGGCAGGGAACCAACAGGAAAGTGCTTTGTAAAGTAATGGGAAAGAGCAGAAGCAAGCCTGCACGGAGAGAGGTAGGACACGGTGACTGGAAGTGTGTGTCCCTGAAGTGGCCACACATCTGCTCACATGTCCGTGAATGCATGTCTGCCTCTGTGTGTATGAGGCCGCTTGTGAGGTCCCATGTGTGCGTGGGAAGATGTGCATATGTAAGGACACAGGTGTGTGTGTATGTGTGTGTGTGTGTGTGTGTAGTGCACGGGTGTCATTGTGTCATGGAGTGTGCCATTTGCCTATGGTGGCTGCGGTCTGTATGTAGGTGTGTGCTGTCTGTGTGAGTATATGTGGGTGTTGCGTCACGTCAGGGGTTGGAAGATGAAGTAGGAGGAGAAGAAATAAGACACAATTTGTGATTGTCAAATGTCAAGTGCAAAAACAGAAACCCACAGATATTCCCAGCAGAGACTCACCTGCTCTGCACTTCTCGCCTCCAGCTTCATCCCCATCCACCTGTCCATCTGTCCGTCTGTCCATCCATCCATCCATCCATCCGTTCATCCACCCATCCATTTATCTGTCCATCCATCTGTCCTTCCATCCATCTGTTTATCCATTCATCCATCCACCCATCTATCTGTCCAACTGTCCATCCATCCATCCATCCATCCATCCATCCATCCATTCATCTGCCCATCCATTCATCTGTCTGTCCATCCATCCATCCATCCATCCATCCCTCCCACCCTCCTTCCCCTCACTGAAGTGCCGATGCTGATTCTGGAGGCCCCAGAGGTTGGGCCCTGGGACAACCCTGTCACCGGGGAGGCCTTCCTGGGTGATGAAGGCATGCCGAGGCAGCCGCGGGCTCGACCCAGGGCCCCACCTTGAAAGGTGCCTCTCCTGGGTCCTGGCTTGGCCTGCTGCCCCGATCCCCACCTCTCCTGGTCCCCTGGCCCCCTCTTCTGTCCCCCTTCCCCATCACGGCCCTTCAGAGTAGAGGACTCACTGAGGAGACTGAGAAGAAACCGCTCGGGATCAGCAAAGCCTCCTGGTGGCTTGGCGGGGTCCCCTGGACACTTCCTCCCTGCAGGGCCTGGCCATGCGCTCTCTGGGGGGAATGCCGGTGCACACAGGGATGTGGGGCTTATTTGTGTTTGTCCAGCTGTCTGTGAGTCTGGAAGGTTTTTCATGGTTTCTTCCCCACCTCACCCTGGGGCTGGGGCAGCCAGGGGTTCAGCGGGGGACTGACGCGTGTTGGTCTCCTCATCTGTAAAGCAGAGGTGACAGGAATATCTACTATATGTTGTGGGATTGTGAGGGTTTGTTTTTTTTTTAATATTTATTTATTTATGTATTTTCTTTCTGAGTTTTAGGTGGACACATCATTTTGTTCTTATGCGGTGCTGGGGATGGAACCCAGTGCCTCATGCCTGCCAGGAAGGCACTCTACCCCTGAGCCACAACCCCGGCCCCTGTGAGGGTTTTCTAATGCAGTAAATTTTACATAAATACTATCATCTCTCAGTATCCCCCCAGGTAACGATGACTGCGGATTCGCCAGTCCCTCAGATAAAGGGGCCTGAGGTCACAGTGGCTGCCTCTGGCAGCTGTCCTTTGGGGGGTTGTCCCCACCCCTTTTTGCCCAGCATTTGAAATTCTAAAGGACAGTTGCCCCTAAGTGGTGAGGTGCTAGTTGCTAAATGGCCACCTTCCAGTAACGAGGGGTGAAGCCGCCCCGGTCTCCAGTCCTGCGCAGCCGCGTGTGAACCGCCATGAGGTCTGCCGTGCGGAAAAGTCATGTTTGTCTAAAGAGTCATAGGAACTAACCAGGTGCAGGGGCCCCAGGGACTGGGGAGGCTGAGGCAGGAGGATGGCAAGTTCAAAGCCAGCCCCAGCAACTTAGCCAGGCTCTGTCTCAAAATAAAAAAAAAATAAAAAGAGCTGGGGATGTGGCTCAGTCCTTGAGCACCCCTAGGTTCAAACCCTGGTAGAAAAGAAAAAGAAAACGGACACAGGGCCTATCCAGGAGGTCAGCATCAAGGTCAGCTGCAATGTTACGGCCAGAAAAACAGAAAAGCCCTCCCTGGACGACGGTGCCCTGCCTGGCATGCTCTCTCCCTGTCCCTTGTCCCCTGCGCTTCCTTCCTTCCCTGTGTGATCGCCGTTGTATACCCAAGTTCCCTGCGATGGTCTTTTTGGGGGTAATACCTCCCTGTCACCTTCTCAGGGTGCTGACCCTTGAGTAAGCCTGAGTTCCCCTCCAATTCTCACCTCCCAGGTGTTGGCTTGCGAGCGGCGAGCAGTTGGACGCGGTGCCCATCTGCAGCTGATGGAATCCGTGGAGCCGGAGGGTGGAGGACTGACCGTCGGGGGCAGAGAGCCCAGGTCCTGCGGAGTCCTTCCCAGGGTCGCGGAGACTCTGCTGCTGGAGCTCACTGTTCCTGAGACCGAGCTCCTGGCGTCGCAGTGAGTGGGGACCTCAGTGGACCCCGGCTCCTGTCAGCAGAGGAGGCCCACCCGCGTCCTCCCACAGGCTGCCCGGGGAGACGGCCACCCCTCTCCAGCACGGCCCCCTCCCTGGCTATAGCCACAGCCTGGGTCCTGGCACTGGGCTAGCTCTGGAAGGGAGAGGCCAGGCGCCAGCCCCAGGCCTCAGGGGACCCATTCCCACGTCTAGCCTTTGCCTCTGGAACCGCAGGCCCAGCTGGGGGTCTCTGCAAGGAGATGGCGGCTCCAGCTTTGCCCGCGGAACCTCCTCTAGATAAGCAGAGGTGCTTCCAGCCCCGGGGAGGGGCTTGCTGTGCAAACACAGGCCCCCAGGCCTCCCCCAAGGCCCGGGGAGCTCTCTGCTGGACAGGAATCTGCAGGGCAGCCCCCCGCCCCCACGCAGAGCCCGCAGAGCGGTGTTTGGGAACTTGGGGGCTCACGGGGACACAGAAATCAGGAAGTCTTTTTATGCCTAAGGGGGGGTGATGCTTGGCACCCCAAGCCCCATGGGGACTCCCTGGGGACACCAGGCCCTCTCAGTTTGTCCCCAAGAGCAAGCCCAGGCCTGAGTCTCCTTTCCCAGAAGCCCACGCTGCTCACTGTCCAGCATGGCTGTCCAGGCCATGTGGGGCTCCTTTCTGGGGGGCCCAGGCCCCGGAGCCTGCCTGCTGGGGAGGTCTGGGCCCTCGGCTGAGCAGGACAGTCCCTGAGTGCCACAGGATGAGGCAGGGACCTGAGGGCCTGCCACAGGCCAGGGCCGCTGGGGGCTGGCTGTCCAGGACTCGCTCCTCAGGCAGCCAGTCCTCTCCGTCCACCCAGCGGGCGCCCGTCCAGGTGCCCTCCGGCTCTCTGCACCCACCTGCTCGGCCCGGGTGGCACTGGGCGGGGGTGGGCCCCTGCAGATGGCGGCACCTCACTCCTTTGCTGGCTGTCGAACACCTGCCGAGGGTGCTGGGTGCTGGGGGGCTGGGGGCCCACTGGGGGCGCAGAAAGAAATAGAAGACGGGGGAGTGGAGGAGCCCACACACGGGCTGAGAACCATCACTAAGCAGCACGCCAGGCAGAGCGAGACACATCCAAATCTGTCTGCAGAGGCTTTCTCAGCAGGCCAGGCGGGTGTCTCCGAGGAGCAGGGTGTGCACCAGGTGGGGGCCTGGGAAAAGGGCAGGGGCAAGGGGATGGGTGTTCCACTCTCCAGGATACCATGGATGCGCTGTGTGGCCTTGGGTAAATCACTTACCCTCTCTGAGCCTCAGCCTTTTTCTTCTTTTGTTCTTCCTCTTATATGCAACCTGGCAAACGGCTGGCTTCAACCGAACGTTACTGATACTAAGCAGGAGATGGCTTTCTGGTCACCTGAGTAGACTGTTAGCTAGAGGCTGACATCCCTAACAGTCAGCAAAAAGCTGGGATTTGAATTTCTATGGTTTGGAGGTGACAGTCCTCCATGGAGAGCCACCTCTGTCACTTCCCGGTCAGCGTCCCCATCTCTAGAATGGGCAGACCTCAGAGCATCCTGAGAGATGGAGTCAGTGGGCTGGTCCTGGCTGGGGAGGGGCTGCGGGGGGCTCCCGGGGATGCAGTGGGGTGCAGCTCCCAGACCAAGTGCTGATTTCTTCCTCTGCTTCTATTCGTCGTTTGCAATATTTGCTTTTAGGGGATTGTAAAGACTACGGAGGGGGAGACAGTTTCACGTTTTTCAAAGACTGAGTTCTAAGGTCTGGGAACGCAGGACCAAGGGTGGCTGGGGCCCTGGGGTAGGCAGGCAGGCCGTCTGTCCTGACTGTCAGCAGCCTCTTTCCCACCGACTCCGCTCTTGGAGGTTTATCTCTGACCCTTTTCTCTTCAGCTTTCTCCGTCTCTGCCAAGTTTGCTCCTTGGGTACAACTGGAACCTCCCTCCCTCCCATTTCACCCTGCGGCTAGTTGGCCAGTCCCTGGGCTCAGCCTGAGGCCTCCCCTCATTGGACAGCACAGAGTTGGGGAGTCACGGACAGCATTTACAATGAGAGACCTGGGTGCCAACCTCATCACTGGCTGTGTGATCTTGGGAAAATTACTTAGCCTCTCTGTGCTTCAGCTTCCTCTTCCAGAGGAAGACGAAAGGATCAAGCACATGTAAAACACTTAGCACATACTAAGCGCTCAGTGAACATGTTGCTACTGCTGCTACTCGCGTTGAAGCCCCGCTGACTACCAGCCGCCTCCTGTCCCCAGGGTAGCAGAGCTGCCCGCCTGCACGGGCCTTCTTGCTGGAAACCGGGGGAGTAAATAACAAGAGGAGCCATGTGAGTGCGTGGTCAGGAGAGAAGTCTCTGTGGAGAGGGAGAGCGGGGGCTGCAGGGAGAGCCTCTCTGGATGTCGTCAGCTGTGAAGGGCCCACAGGTTGTCACGGACTTGGCCACCAGCCAGCACTGAAGGCGCAGGCTGCAGGAGTCCGCTGGGATGAGCGTTGAGGGGCGCTGCTGGGGGGCAGGCTCCCCGAGGCCGGCCCAGGCTCCACCACAGAGCGTGGCAGTGGGCTGGGCTCTGGCCAGCGGAGAGGAGGGGCGGTCAGCACCTGCTCCAAGCTCCGGGAGGCCCAGAGTCTCCTGCTTCCCTGGGCACCCCCAGGGAAGGGATCCGAGCTGACCTGCAGCCAAGGAGGTAGAATTCCTTCAGGTGGCCCCCAGGTGGGACTCACCCTCCTCAGATTCCTCGGAGTTCAAAGGGCAAAAACCTGAGTTCATGGTCAAGTTGAGACAGGCAAGGCAAGCCCAGGTGGGCTCCAGCCGGCAGGAGCAGGAGACTCCAACAGTGATCCATCACCGGGTCCGGAGGCGGAGCTGGGGAGACGCGCCCGCACCTCCCCCCACAAAATAGAACCTGGAAACAGGATCCAAGGGGGCTCCGGGGACACCAGATGACCCAACCAGCCGCCCGGGAGAAAGTCCCCATCCCTGCGCCCCCAAATGGAGCTTGTCCCTCTCCCGGGGAGCTGGGCAGCCCCAGTTAACAGGCGCCTGGGGTCCCTTGGCGGGTGTGGATCTTTTCCTCCGGGTTTGGGTGGACTTGGGGGAATTTAAATCTACTACCCTATTTTCCGTTGTGGGCTCACTTGTAATGCTAAGGTGAGTTAGGCGATTAAAGCGAGAATCTAATCATTCTGACTTGAAAAGCAATGGGGTAATTAACTTAGATGTGTGAGCTCAAGTCGGAATCTCACGAAGCTTATGCTGGGTAATAGGATATTTAAGAGAATTACGGGCTCACGGTATTTGTACATTTCATCTAATAGATATATGAAAGCGAATGAGGTATCCAGGGAGATTTTTGTTAAAACAGGCAAATGAGTTTAACGGAAAATCAAATAAATAACTTGAAAAAAATTGTACTGAGGTGTACCTCACACTCCGAAGAGTTCCGAGTACCCACGGAACCTGATCAAGAAAGCGCACAGTACCGGGACCCCCTGCAGACAGTGAAAACATTAAATTTATAAATTCAGTATAAATTGTCTGAGCTGTGTTTAATTCATTATGTTGTAACCAGAACCAAATACCCTTCAAAGAGCTCTTGGACGTGCTTGCTAAATCGGCTCCATATAAGCAGAAAAAGGTTTGTAATGGAACTTGAAAGCTTAAGAGAGAACTAGGTTGCAATTTCAATACCTTCAACTCCGGTTGTTTAAGCTCAAAGTCAATTTCTGAGTAATCTTTTTGGGCACAACAACTACTGGTAAAGAGTCTCCAAAACTCAAATGAGCATGCAAAGTCCGGTTCAGTGTCACGCTCCAAAGTCCTGAAGGTTTTTTCTCCGCTCCAGCGGAGGCCCCAGTCCCAGCTCCAAGGCCACTTTCAAGTCCTGGGCTTTGTGGAGCTTGCTCTTTTCTTTAAATGGCGTGAAATTGCCTGTGACTCACTTGAGAAGACTTCAGAGAGACAGTGTGACATATCCTGTGAATTCCTTTTAATCTACACTGTCGGATGGTAGGAGATGGCAGGAGATTGAAGAACACAGACCCCAGGATGCGTGATTAGCATTTGAGAGACTGACCAGGAGCCCACAATGCACAGGGGCAACTCTGAGGTTTTGAGGTCTCCTCTCCAATCAGCACCCAAGAGGGCTTGTTCATTTGCATAATAGGTATAGGGTGAAGTTTCATTGGTGAATCGAGTGATACAGACAATGTGCGGATTGGCTGGAAATACAATATAGGAGCTGTCACTCTGCCTGAATGGGGTTGGCATCCAGTGGTCCAAGAGCCCGAAGACAGGTTAGGAACGTCTGGCTGTCCCTGTGCATGGCCTCCTCCTGGAGAACGTGGTTGCCTGGCTCTCTCCAGAGCTCAGCTGAACTTCACACTAGAGTGGCCTTGGCCTTGGGTACATCCTCCATGCGAGGAACATATAAAAGATTGAGATACACTTTGGGACGGTATAGAGTTTGTGTGTGTGTGTGTGTGTGTCCACATTGTTGTGAGACCCGCTCTCATTGTCACCCGCCCGTGGTAGCCAGGTAATGGCCAAGGGAACAGGACCCTCCCTTCCTGCACCCAGGAGAAGCCGTTGGCGTGGACTGACGCGACTCTGCAGCTTCTGACCCACTCCGATGCTGTAGGCCTGATAATAACCAGAGAAGCCTGGTGGTGAGAGGGGCCGCCTGCCGTGGAGCCGAGCAAGAAGGAAGGCACACTGGGGTGGGGACATTCCTGGGATGCCCTCCCCCACTGGCTGTCATCGGCTCCAGTTCTGGGCAGGTCCTGGACCTTGGGACTCAACTCCCTCAGAGCCTGTGACACCCTGCAGGGGCTCTTGGCCTCGCCCCGGCAGGTCCCCCCAGGTCCCCCCACCTGTGCCACCTGCGCTGGGAGACTGGGCGGGGCACTTCAGGTGTGGCCTCGGGCCTTCTCTGTCTGCGTGATGTCCACTGGTTGTTCATGTCCAGTGGTTGTTGGTCAGCCGTTTTGAAGGCGCCCCCCGGGCCTCGCACAGCTGAGTGGCCGAGCACCAGTGGGCTTGTAGGATCCCTGCGGAGCTCATTTGACAAATGAGCTTTTCAGAAACGGCTCATTTGAGAACTCTGCCCGAGACCAACTTTTCATCCTTCCCTCCTCCCGTCCCCCCTCTTCCTTTCTCTTTCATCCTGAGGGTGAAGAGCCGTCTAGGCCGAGCTGAGCGCAAGCTGAGGCCGGGCCGGTCTCCTGGACCCTTGCTGGGCTTTGCTGGGCCTCATGGCCATCTGCAGTTCGGCTGGTGCTGCCCCGCGGTCAGGATGGCTGACCACCACGTCCGCACTTCCCGGTATCCGGTCGGGGACTGGGCCATTCCACAGACCCGGAGGAGGCTCCAACTCTTCACCTGACTGTTTCCTCCTGGTGCATCCTTTCCCCTGGAGGATGTCGCACATCCCAGACTCTGAAACAAAACCTGACTTTAGAGTGAGAGGGGCCTGGATTTGAATCGGGTTCCTTAAACTTACTAGCTGTGTGACTTCGGGAACAGCACTTAGCTTCTCTGAACCTCTGTTTCCTCATCTGCAGTGTGGAGATTTGTAGTTACCTGGCGTACTGAAGTGCTCAAGACGAGGCGGTCTGTCCTCCCCTCCCCTACCTGGCTGTGGAAAGGAGGGAGGCCCCCCAGGCTGCGAGGTGAGGCCGAGCCCTGGCTGGGTCTGCGCTTGGGCCGCGGGTGGACATGGCTGGGGCTGTGTTCCGGGCCTTGGGTCTCTGCCAGCTGTGCAGCTGCTTGTTTCTCCAGCTGCACAGGCCCTGGCCCCAGGCCGGAGGAGGCCTCCCAGCCTCTGGCCCCACGGTGGGGAGCAGCTGGCCCCCTGGAGCCCTGAGGTGGGGGTGAGAACAGCAATCAGCCGGCCCTGCCAGGGGCTGTCATTAGTTGTTCTGCTCATAATTGGGCTGCAGGCGCCCTCTGGCCCGAGAAGGGTTCTGCTCGGTGATTATCTGTGATTAGCCTCCCGTGCCTCAGACTGCTGACTCCACAGCCGTCCTCCGCCCCAGGCCCCCAGGCGCTCAGACAAGAGCCTCCTGCGGAGGCCCAGCACCCAGCTCTGCCCTGTCCAGGCAGCTGCAGGCCGACAGGAAACAGACCCACCGCCAGCCTGGTCCTCCCGCGGGGACCCAGGCCCCCAGCACGCACCACAGCCCGGCTGTCCTCAGGGCCTTCTGGGCTCTTCTCACCTGTGCAGCAGGAGCCTGTCTGGGCCAGGTCAGTTGGCCAGTGCTCCAGCTGGCCACCCCAGCCTCCTCCCTCAGCGCCAGGGTCCTATCCCCAAGGCTGTGAGGGGCAGGCACAGAGGCCCCCCTCCTAGGGACGCAGAAGTGGACCAGGCTGAGGAGGCCAGGAGGGGCCACCAGTGAGACAGAGGGGGGCGGGGTGGCCACCCGGAGCTGGAGGAGGCTGGCCTGGCCAGCAGGGTCCAGAGACCTGTGGAGCACAGAGAGCCACGGTCCAGCGCATCACCCCCCGCGCCATTCAGTGACTTAACAAGGTGATGACTCCACAGGGTCCCCTGAACCGGGCTGGGAGAGCACAGGAGGGGACAGTTCTACCCGAGGGAGTCCAAGAAAGAGGCGCTCTGCTTCCACACGAGGATCCGAAGCTCCGCCGGCCCAGCCCCCTGCTGCTCCAGGCTCCTTCAGTCCTGTGTTCTGCCTCAGGGTCTTTGCTCAAGCCGCCAGATGCCTGGAAAGTTCTTCCCTCACCTCTGCCCTGTTCACTCCCAACCATCAGCTGAAATGTCGCCTCCTGGGGACCACTGCACCTGCAGACCAGGTCTGCCAACTCCACCTCCCCAGCTCCCTGGCGCCTGGGGTCCACAGCAGGGTTCCGATCCCACGCTGCACTCTGATGGCCTCGGCCGGCCTCCCCGCTACACTGCAAGCCCCAGAGGTAGGATCTGAGCCAGTTTTCAACACCACTGAAGCCAGAGAACTAGCATTAATTGGGTACTTACTGTATACCATGTGCAGCTCCAAGCACGGCAGAGAATCCAACTCCTTTAATCCAAAAAATAACCCCATGAGGGAACATGGTGACAGTCACCCTCTTCCAGGACTGGTTTAGCTCACAAGTCTGAAGGTTGATGGAGCAGTTCAGATGTTCTGGACTTGATCATGAATCTGCAGTCAGTGCGCCAGCTGGCTGTGGCTGGTCTCGGACAGCTTTATGGAGAAGAATTGGGCTGACTTGGCTCTGCGCTTCATGATCTTTCCTGCAGCAATGATGTAGCTCAAGTCTACTCACAGCCACTGGCAGAGAGCAAAGGCTTAGAACAGGCACAGCTCCTTGGACTGCATCTGACTGATCTTCTTAAGTGTCCAAGTCAGCCCAGGTCCAGGGATGGGGAATCACTGCACCTCTCGATGGGAGGAACTTCAAACTCACACGTAGAGTGAGTGGGAACCGGAAAGCAACGAGTGGGGTCATCGGGGCTTCTTCCCAAGGCAGCAGACTTCCTGCTGCAGCTACAATAAGGAGGTTCCAGCTCACAAGAACTTTCCAAGCCCTTGCTTGAGTCACATTCACTAATGTCCATTGTCCAAAGCAGGTGGCCCTGCCAACCCAGAGTCACAGGGTACAGGAATTGAATCCACAACTTGCATACTGAGCTTATCCCCAGCTTTTTTATATTTTGAGACTGGGTCTCACTAAGTTGCTGAGGCTGGCCTCAAACTTTCGATCCTCCCTCCTCAGCCTCCCGAGTAGCTGGGATTCCAGGTGTGCAGCACCACCCTGCCTGGATACACTTCCTTTCCTGAGGGAGGGAAAGAATTCCTGGCTAGTTTTGCAGTCCTCCATGCTATTCTTCACCTGTGGAAATCCTAACCATCCTTAAATCAATAAATCCCAAACGTGATGAACACAACAACTACGTGTTCCTCAATGACAGCGGTAGGTTCTGCGAACTGTGTCCTTAGGCAATTTTGTCACCCTGTGAACATCGTGGAGTGCTCCTCCGCAAACCCAGATGGCACCACCTGCAACTCAGAGGCTGGGCTCCTAGGACCACCACAGATAGACGACAGGAGGCTGAAGCAAACGCAAGAGAAAGCCGGGCAGGGGAGGGTCACGGGCCCCAGGTGGACGAGGCCGCGCCATTCTGCAGTGCACTGTTCTAAGGGACACTTTTTTTTTTTTTTTTAAGTAGATGAAATACATTTCAAAAAATAGCTATGAAAAGTATGGTAAGTGCATAGCCAGCAGCCCAGCCATTCATTACCCAATACCCTGCGCTGCTGGTAATTGTATGTTTGGTGCTTCCCGCCGTCTGGCAGCGCAATGGGTTGGTTTGCACCACAAGCTCGTGAATAAGACGCTGTGCTATGTGACAGTCACCTGGCAAGATGGCGATGGCGTCACCCGGCAAGAGGGATTTTTTTGGCTTTTGTAACCCTGCGAGGCCTGTCTGTACATTCAGTTCTTTGTCGACCAAACGTCATGCAACCGCTCAGTGACCCAAGTCTGGGAGGACGGCGGTCAGCAGGTTGGTGCCACCAGGGCCTGGCCTACGGTGGCTTGTTCCACCATCCGTCCATCCTTCTCCGGCTCTGGAACCACCCGTCTGAGGCCTGCAAACCTGGGGCCCCTGCCCTGGGCGCCGGGTTTTAAAGCAGACTCTGCAATTGAATCCGAAATTCAGTGGGAGGGGCAGTGTCCAGTTTCAAGTCGCCCTTTCAAAAAAGGTACAGAGACACGGTGGAGCGGATTTTAATAATATTCCATGTTGACTGTGTCCCGAGTGGACATTTAAACAAGCCACCACCATAATATTATTCCTGAGATGTAATATTTCCCAGCGGGAGTCTCTAAAGACCGGGCGTTTCCTAGGCCCAGGCTCCACCCCACGTGGGCAGCTGCGGCTGGAGGCTCCGGGGTCCCCATATTGGATGGTGCCATTTCAACGGATCCTTCCCCTTCTCCTCCAGCAGCTTCCCGGTGTGGAGTGAGGAGCCCCCGGGGACCAAAGCACGTGCCCACCTGGAGTCCCACGTCCCTTTTCTAAGCCAGATTCTAGAGACTAGGACCCCAGGAACCCAGTCGGGTGCTTGTGAGACTGGCCAGGGCCTGGCCACCAGTGTGCGTGGGGCTTTGCTTGCGTCTGTTTCCATCTGACGACACCCAGCTCGGTGCCTAGGGATGACCCACTGGTATTGGGGCTCTGGTGGACAGCACTGTCACTAAGGTCCTCCGCAGCCTCTCTAGTGCGTGTCCTTAGCACCGCGTGGCCCTTGAGCATCGTGGGGAGCAGCCGCTTCAAGCCGCAGAAGCCCAACAGAAAGAGCAAGAAACAGGGCGCTAGGTCTGCTCAGGGGAGCCCGCTGCAGGGAGGGAGCTGAAGGGGGGAGGCCGCTCTGTCCTCACCTGGGAGCGCACAGTGCGCAAGGATGATGGCTGCTGTCTGCGGGCTGTGACCTCCTCCAGGGGCAGCTGACATGGGCCGTTCACCTGCGGGCCTCGCATCTGGAGGGCAGCAGGGGCCCACAGGGGTGGCCTGCTAAGTGGCCCGAGTGGCCTGCTGGACTGCTGCCCCTTGGGAGAGGAGTCTGCGTGGGCCCAGGTGGGAGGACCAGCAGCTCCGGGCTGCCCGAGCACCATGCAGGACCCCTCCTTCCATGCCACCTCCTCCGCTTACGCCACACACATCCCCAGGGACGTGGTGCGCGTGGGGCCTGGGGGTGCACGCCACATCTTCCGCAGGCCCCTCGAGGGTGCCTCTGGTCAGAAAGTCTGGCTGTCCCAGGCCTTTGCCGCTACGGCGCTCGTGACCTTGCACAAGATGTCAACCACCTCCCTGGGGACAGGTCGCGTTCTTCAGTTTAGAAACCGCAGGCCCTCGTGACCCCAGAGCACACCCTGCAATTTGGAAATCCCAGGACCTCAGCTCCGCCCAGGGAACTGGCTGCCCTCCATCCTCCGAAGCCCCAGCTGCGGTAAACACCGCGGTCGGCTGGGTCCCCAGGAAGCCGCGGGATCTCACCGTCCACCCCAGGATCCAGCCTCACCTGGAAGACGCTGGTGTCCTCGAGGCCACAGACCACAGGGGCCCTGGCCTGGAGCTGGTCCCCGGGCTGCACTTTGGGTCAACACCACGCTCCGGCATGACAGGGCCGTGGAGCCACATAAACAGATGCCTTTGATATTTTCATGGAATTTAAAATACAAACACGAGGCGAGGCCCGCCCCCGTGCGGTCCCGGGGCTGTAATCCCAGGAGGCTTGGCCTGTCCCCGCCAAACATGCAGAGATGAAATCCGCGCCGGGCACTGCGGGCGGAGGCCTTGGTGTAGCTGATCTCTCAGTTCACATCCCCGTCCCTCCCGGCCCAGAGTCCGCTGACCTCCCACTGGTGCCTATCATCACCGCCAAGATCGACACCGGGTCCTCACGTGGCGCGTGTGTCCTCCGCACAGTGACAGACGAGGGCGGCCGCGGCGCTGGGGCCACCGTCCTGGAAGAACAAGCCCCCACAGAGGCTGAGGTCCATCCTACCACAGGGGACCACGTGAGCCAGGGCGGGCTCCACCTGCCCCTGGGACTGGAAGTGGGCAGGAGGGCCAGCCGTGCCCCAAGAGGACGGGAGGACGGTCCCTCACGGCTGGCAATCACGCTGCAGGACCCGGTGGGGAGCCCTGCCCTAAGCCACGGAGGGCTCTGCTGCAGAGCTCGGCCATCAGGGGCCTGGCAAAGAGGTGTCCCTGCACAGGGGCCGCTCTGCGGTGACAGTGGACACTGAGCCGGGAGGTGGCTCTTCCCAGCCCTTTCTAGTTAGGTCTCCAGGACCCCGGTGCGTTAGGGCCTCCTCATTTCGGGTGACTTCCTTACGCCACCCCCACCCCTGCCCACCCAGGGGACTGCCTGCTGGCCTCCAGCCCGTCCCACGCTCCTGTCCTCTGGGATTTTTGTCCCTGCTTTCCCGTTGGCCCCCCTCCTGCGGACCCCTCCCTCGATGCCACCTCCTCCGGGCCCTGCCCCAGTCCCTCTGAGGGGTGGACCTCGTTCCCACTTTCCAGCTGAGGACCGGAGGCCCAGAGAGGGTGAGCGACATGCCTCAGTCACCCAGCCAGCCTTGACTCAGACACCAATGCCGCCCTTTGGGGGCCACCCTGGGTGACCGTGGCCACGTGCGAGGCAAGTGCTACTGAGCTGCACCCCAGCCCGGGACCTGCTGCCGCCTAAGCCCCTGGGGCGTCCCTGCTGTCCCTGCCGCTCTGGGGCAGGACGCTGGGGTCTGTATGACTGCCCTGTTACAGACGAGGAATCGGGGCTCCGAGAGGGTGCGCCACAGGCTCAAGGTCACACAGACAGGCTCAAGGTCACACAGCAGGGACGAGGCGAGGGCAGGTTCAGGACCAGGTCTGCGGCCTCCAAAGCAAGCCACGCTGTCTTCACAGTGACCAAGGGGCCATCCCATCGGACCCAGCAGCCCACGCGAGCTCCCTCCGCGTCCCAGGTGCTGTGCTGGGTACTCACACGATGGCTTACGGAACCATGGCCACCTGGACACGGGCCAGGACGCTGGGCCTCAGTGTGGATGAGCTCTCAAGGTCCTGGGCGGCTTCTATCCTGCCCCCCGGGGCCTCCGGCCTCCCGGCTGCCCTCTGTCCCGCATCAGGGACCCTGTGCCCACAGCCCGGCCCCCGCCCCAGAAGTCCTAGCAAGTGGCCCCGGCTGCCCGCCCAGGCCCAGCTGGTCTCTAATGAGCAGCTCAGGAAACAAAGGCAGCCGGCTCCGTGTCCAGGGCCCTGTGGCTGGGACAAAGAGAATGACCACCGTCCTCTGCTCTTTTGTATGAAATAATTGGCTTCAATTAAGTGGGCAGGACGGCGGGCAGGACGGGCAGAGCGTGGGCAGAACGCGCCCGGGATGCAGATGCAGGTCCCGGAGGACAGCGGCGCCCGCCCACCCTCTCCTGGGTCCGTTTCTCCTCGTGCCATGATGGGGACATGATGGGGACAGCCAGAGGCCCAGAGGTCGGGGCTGGCGGCTCAGGGCAGAGCCCCGCCCAGTTCACCTTGGCCCAGGACCTGGACAGGGGCTGCGGCCATCTCAGCTGCGGCCCTTCCCAAAGCTGTCCAGGGTCCTGGAGCAGGGCCAGCCGGCCGTCCCAGGCCATCCCACCCGGGGCAGCAGCTCTGTGTGTGGCCTGGGCCAGGTGTGTCCCACTGTGGAAGGAGATGGTGACGGTGGCGGGGACAGTCACGTCTCTATGCCGCGTGCCCCGCTGAGCTCTGAGCGGCAGGCAGAGGTGCCTTGGGGAGGGGCCTGAGGTCGGGGCCTGAGGTCGGGGCCTGAGGTCGGGGGAAGGAGCCAGCACGGAGCCTCGGGGACACTGGGCGGCCACCAGGCCCCCGAAGCTTTGCGGGGGGGACGCTCTCTCAGGGGCCTGGGGGCCATCAGGGTGAGGGACGGGAGAGCAAAGCTCGCAAGGGGAGAGGGTGGGGCCAGTCAGGGTCCAGGACCTGAGCATCGAGGCTCCTGCAGGGGACGGTCGTGGGTCACCTGGAGGAGGAGGGGAGGAAGCCCGGCGTGGGCAGAAGGGACAAGAGGGCTGGGGTCGGGGACCCAGAAGCATCCAGGGACTGGGGTGCAGACAGGGCCTGGCTTCTGTCCCCTGCTGAGCTGCCGGCCGCGGGGCATCAGACGCCAGGCTCTGTCAGCAGGCACCAGGCTGCGTCTGCACTGGCAGTGGTGTGACATCCGCGGCCCCCAGGAAGTGAGTGTGACAGAGAGGAGCCACAGCCCTCGGGCCACCAGAGGAGGAGCAGAGCCACAGCAGGAGGCAGCAGGAAGCAGGATCACGGAGGCCCTGCCAGTGTGGGAGCCGTGGCTGGGGTGAAGGCAGTGACATGAGGCCTGAGAAGTGACACTGGGTTTGGAGACATGGACCACGGTGACCACGACAAGGGTGCTACTTAGTGAAGGGATGAGGATGAAAACCTGAGAGAGGTCAGGAGAGAGGCTGGGAAGAGAGGCCAGGAGAGAGGCCAGGAGACAGACCAGGAAAGAGGCCAGGAGAGAGGCTGGGAAGAGAGGCCAGGAGAGAGGCCAGGAGACAGACCAGGAGAGAGGCCAGGAGAGAGGCTGGGAAGAGAGGCCAGGAGACAGACCAGGAGAGAGGCCAGGAGAGAGGCTGAGAAGAGAGGCCAGGAGAGAGGCCAGGAGACAGACCAGGAGAGAGGCCAGGAGAGAGGCTGGGAAGAGAGGCCAGGAGAGAGGCCAGGAGACAGACCAGGAAAGAGGCTGGGAAGAGAGGCCAGGAGAGAGGCCAGGAGAGGGGCCAGGAGAGGGGGCAGGAGAGAGGCTGGGAAGAGAGGCCAGGAGAGAGGCCAGGAGAGAGGCCAGCTGCTTTTCACAGACGGGGTCTGGCTGCTCTGCAAGGGGATTTTGCTAGGAGAGGCAGCAGAGGAAGCAGGTGTGCAGAGGTCCGTTGTACTTTGTTTGGTTTTAAGGCTGGAGAAATCAACATGGCCAGATGCCGGATGCCATCAAGGGTGGCCTGGGAAAGAAGGGAAGTGGGTGGTACCGGAAGGGAAGCGGGAAGCGCTGCTGGAGCCTTAAGTGGGTGAAAGGGGCTGGCATGTGAGGCTCCAGGGAGGGCTGGCCTTGAATACATGGAAGAAAGAAACAGGCCCAGAGAGGCAAGGTAGCTTGCCCAAGGTCACACAGCCAACCAGGAGCAGAGCAAGGACTGGACTCAGCGGTCTGAGGCTGGAGCCCAGTTCCGTCACCTCCAGATGCTAGGCCCTCACCTTCTTGGAACAGACGGACCACCAGGCCAGCTGGGATGTGTGTGTCCCCCGGGGCTCCCCATGCCCTGGCAGCGTGTGGCTCAGAGGGAGGCTTGCCCACCGTGGCACCAGGCACGACTAGGTCTCCCCTCCTGGTCCCCCTTGCCACCCAGCCTCCCCTCAGCCTGTGGACACCACATGACCCAAGAGAGCCCCAGAATTCCAGGGCTGGTGAGGACCCAAGAGTCCCCAGCTCCAGGGACAGAATCCCCAGCGCCCATTGGGCTGGGCTGGTCCCACGGACTTCACTGGACACTTGAGTTGGGTGCCAGGCCCCAGGCTGGGTCCTGCTGGGACGGAGGGGACCCAGGCGCAGCCCTGCCCTCAGTTTCCTTCTGCCGGAAGGAAGGAGGGCCCAGGTCCCCAGCCCCGGGTTGGGATGAGGTCCCAGGAGGGTGACCTGCCAAGACTGCCCTGTCCAGGGCTGGGGGAGACGTGTGCCTCTCCCTGCTGGTCTGGGCTTGGCTGGTCACCGAGGGCCCTGCAGGGGATGTCACCTGGTCTCTGCTGCAGTGTCAGGTGTGGCTTGGGGCTGGGGCAGGAGGATGGCGAGTCCAAGGCCAGCCTCAGCAGCTTGGTGGGGCCCTAAGCAAGTCGGGGTGGTGGGGTGCACCTTCCACTGGGCACGGCCCGGGCAGAGCTGCTTGGCCTGGGGCGTCCTAGCCAGGTCACCTGCTCACTCCCTGCAGCAACAACAGCCGTCCTGCCCGCTGGGCGCCTGGGAGGACGCTCGGCAGCCGCTGGCCCGCACAGCTCGGGTGCTGGCTGGGTCTGGGGGAGGGTTCCGTTTTCCAGGTGCTGGGAAGGGGACGGAGGATTGGGGACGGGCCTTGGAGGGGCAGGATCTCACGGGCATCAGACGCCTGCTGACCTTGACACCAACAGGCCCGGGGCGTTGTCCCCAGTGCAGTCCAGGGGCCGCCCGTGGGCCCAGAGCACCTTCCGTGCCTTTCCTCCTCGGGTCTCAGCTCCCTGCCCCTCGGTGCCTGATGTCCCTTCCCCACAGTCCTGACACCTCCCAGATCCCCGGGGGAGTGGCAGCGTCACCGTGACTGGGTGTCCGCCAACAGCTTTTGGTGGCCCTCTCCTCCCCCGCCCCTCTGCACCCACTGGCCAGGGTCCCGGGCAGGCAGAGGGGCGCGGGCCAGAGGGCACCGTGCTGCCAGCTTAGCTCCCCCAGAGGGACTGGGGAGGAGGACGGTTCCACGGGGCACCCCATTCCCTCGTGGCCAGAGAACAGCGCAGACCCCCAACCCGCCTCTCCTTTCTCCCTGGAGACAACGGCCTGGGGGGCCGCGGAGGCTGGGCCTCGACTTGGACCTGACCTCCTCTTCCACCCAGGCTGCCCCACTCTGGGCCCGTAAGGGACGTGGGCTGGCCATGAGCCCTTCCCCAGCGGCTAACATCCCTTGAGGACATCAGATCCAGCCTCAGTTCACAGATGACACGTGACACACGCCCTGGAATGTCATTCGGGCTTAAAAAGGCGGGGGATTCCTCCGTGAGGACGCGGTTCCTTGAGCGGAGCCCATCACAGGGGACACACCTGCGGGATCCCACTTCCCTGAGGAACCTGGGCACTAACTGCAGGAGACAGAAGGTAGAGGGGGGTGGCCGGGGCGGGGGCTGTCCAGGGGTCTTTCAGTTTAGCAAGATACAAAGAGCCCGGGAGGCGGACGCGGGAGGCGCAGCACGGTACCCGGCGGACACTGGGCGACGTCCTCAGGGTGTCCTTCACGTCACTCACTGCGCACTGACAGTGGTGGCGGTGGTCAATTTTATGTCAAATGCATTTTATCACAGTGTCACCCACAGGGTCAGGTGGTGCTCGCGGAGTCGCCTGCCCAAGGCTAACGGCTGCCCGCAGCAGAGTCTGAACTTGAACCTCAGGACCCACCACTTCACGGGAAGATGGGGAGAAGGACTGGGCAGGCCCCGGGGAACCGCAGGCGGAGAGGGGCCCTGCAGGCCTGCACTGCCCTGGGCCTTGGGGGCGCCCACCTGTGGACGGGGATGGTGAGGGCCTCGGGAGCAGCTGTGTTCATGGAAAGAGACGCTGAGCCCCCGCCCAGGGCTTGGAGGGAAGGGGCTGAATGCCCCCAGTGCGCTGTGAGGGCGGGAAGGAGGACACCACGTGACTGCATCTTGGGGGCTCCTGCAAGCAGGTAGAGCAGGGCTTCAAGGGGGGCTGTGAGGGGGGCTGGGATCTGGGAGATGTTACTGCCTGGGGACAGTCTGGAGGGAAGATGTCTAAACGTTTCTAAGAATTTGCAACTAGGCTGCGTGACTGGAGTGTAGGAGTGACAACAGTGAATCAGTTCTTTGGGTGCAATGATAGAAAGGCAGCTTTCAGAACTGGCTGGGCGTTGGGCTTCAGGTAGAGCTAGATCCAGGTGCTCAAGGGATGTCATTTATATCCTTCCTTTGTTCCATCTTTCTCCTCCCACTTCCCTTGTACTTACTGGCTTCACGCTGAGGTAGAGTCTGTCCACACCTCAGGGCTTTCCCCCTCCTCCCATTTCCATCTCAGTTTGCAAAGACCATCTCTTTCCCAGGCTGACTCTGATTGGCCCAGCTTCCATGACAACCCAGCCCTGAGCCGGGCATGAGCTCAGGGTTGTGGTCCAGGCTGGGGCTTGGGGTCAGCTCTGCCTGGAGCGAATGCTCTGACTTTGACGATGCAGTCAGGGGCGTCCCTTCCAGGAAGACGTTTCCAGAAGAAGGGACATGGACCCTGAGCCGACCGAGGCCCAGACGTCCCCTCCAGGTGGCCAGGGCTAGGGCTGCAGGGGTAGCTCTTCCGCCGACCCCACCCCACGCCCCCACCAGCCTCCCCTCGCTCACCCCTCCTCCTTGGACCCTCTGTGCACAGTCCTCTGCCTCCCTGGGGGGTGCAGTCCGCGCCCACAGAGGTGCCCGCCACACCTCCTGGCAGCCCAGCGTCCGCCAGCCCACCCCGCCCCGCGGCGACTTCATCATTGAGGTGAAGGCGAAGGTGGCCAGAGACGCTGGGCCTCGGGCTGACCTGTTCTTGGCCACGGGGAGCACCGGCGTCCCTACTCAGCTGACCTGGGTCAGGCTGGCGCCCACAGCCCCAGGCAGCCTCCCGGCCGTGATGGGCCACCACAGAACAGGCCTGGCCCTGCCGGCCCCGGGTGACGTTATCTGTGATCACTGGGTCCCCGAGGTTTGGTCCAAGATGCCGTCGGCCGGGGAGCCTGCATCCTCTTCCCTTCTGGGCCCCACATGCCCGGTCCCAATGGCCGCCGCTCCTGCCACCTCACTCCCCTGGGGTCCTGTCCGGAGGCAGAGGCCAGGCTGGCGGCCTCCCTGAGGTCTTCTCCTCTCGGGGGACGGGAGGTGACCGTGTGGTGCTTTGGAACGTCCTTCTCCACCTCTCCAGCTGCCGGGGCTCCTGCTCACCCACCTGCCAAAAGTGGGCCTCGAGCCCCATCCAGGAGCCACAGGGGCCCCCCCAGGGGTCTGTGGGAACCTGGGGACTCCGTCCGAGGCCGCAGGTCCCCCTGGCTCCAGGCCTGCAGACGGCACCCCGTGACCCCGCCTTTCAGTGATTCTGAAAACCGGAGCAGGCGCCTCCCCACCCTGACATCCGGCTTGGACAGTGGCTTCTCCTGGCTTGTCTCCAGGGACCTGGGCGGGGGGGCGGACAGTCCTGCTCCTCCTGGACGCCGCTGTCCCCTTCGGCCATTGGATGAGTCCAGCTGGTGAGTGGAGCTGGCCTGCCCCCTCCCACCCGCCCCCCCTCCCCCAGCTGCCAGGTCCTGGTCCTCTCCAGGCCCCCTTCACCCAGCTTCCTCCGCTGAGGGCAGGCCACATGTGCCCCCCCCAGTCTGGCAGAAAGGTCCCCTCCCCCTCCCAGCCCTCCCAGCGCCCGGAGACTCGGTGACGGGAAGGGCGCCTGCACTGGCCCACACGTCAGGCACCCTCCAGGGACACCTCCCGGCCATGGAGGGCCACTGTCCCCGGCCGCGCCATGAGATCACTGGGGCTGGGGGCGGCCCAGGCGGGGTCTCAGGCCACTGCTGACCTTCGCTCACTCCCAGGGGCCAGGGCCACACTAAGGCTCAGGTGGACAGCATGTCCAGGTCACAGAGACCCCAGGGTCCCCGCTTATCATCCTCTTCCCAAGTACCATGCCCACTCAGGCCTCCTGCAGGGCCACGGACAGGTCCCCTGCTCTGCCGACAGGCCCACTGGACTTTCCACCGACCCCTGGTTCCTGATCAAGAAATAACAGCTCCGCCGTGGCCCAGGCTTCCGTGGCCCTCCCGCCTGCTGGAGCACCCCGTGGACCCCAGCCCTGCCCCGGAGCCCGAGGCCCCTGGACCCTGTTTTCATCTGTGTCCCCCGCCCCCGGCCAACCTGGTGGGCCACAGCCCAGATCTCCAGGCCTCCTCGGCTGCTGGGCTTCAGTCAATTCCCCGCAGTCACCAGGGAGCGAGTGGCCCAGGCGGGGACGGCTCCAGGGCAGGGACTTGCTGTGGAGGCTGAACTCACCTTCCCTGCACTTGAGGTCCCTGGTTCATGGAAAAGAGAAGACGTGATCCTAGGATCAGAAAGTAACTCAGGTCTTGTTAACTGGGCTTGAGCCCAGGGCCGCTCTGCCACCGAGCCACATCCACGGCCCTTTCTAGTTTTTATTTTGAGACAGGGTCTCCCTAAGTTGCTGAGGCTGGTCTCAAACTTGCAATCCTCCTGCCTCAGCCTCCCAGATTACTGGGATTTGGGGCCTGTGCTCCGGTGCCCAGCTCCATAAATCTTTTTTGGGCAGCTACTGGGTGTGCCAGAAAGTGTTTCAGGTCCCGTGGACAAAGGTGTTCTGTTCAGGAGAAAAAGGGACAAGTCCTTTCATCAGTCCTTCACACTGACATTCCCTAGGGGGACACCAGGACCTCAGCAGTGCCCTGCCCACTGCGAAACCACCCGCCTCACGCGGTGACTTGAGTTCAGTGATTAAAAGAAATACAACATGCAGGTTCACACACACACACACTCAAACACACTCACACACACTCAAACACACACTCACACACTCACACATACTCACACTCACACACTCACACACTCACACTCACACACACACTCACACACACTCACACTCACACACACACTCATACTCACACACACTCATACTCACTCACTCACACACACTCTCACACACACGCACACACACTCACACACAAACTCATACTCACACTCACACACTCACACACACACTCACTCACACACTCACACACACTCACACGGACACACACTCACACTCACACACACTCACACACACTCACACACACTCACAAACTCACACACACTCACACTCACTCACACACACTCACACACACTAACAATCACACACTCACACTCACACACACTAACAATCACACACACTCACACTCACACTCACACACACTCACACACTCACACACATACACACTCACACACACTCACACACACTCACTCACACACACCCACACTCACACACTCACACTCACACACACACTCTCACACACTCACACAAACTCACCCACATACACACTCACACACACACACACTCACACACACTCACACACACTCTCACACACTCACACACACTCACACTCACACTCTCACACACACTCACACACACTCACACTCACACACACTCACACTCACACACACACGGACACACACTCACACTCACACACACACTCACACACACACACACTGTGAGGACAGGGGGCTGGAGAGGCAGCGGTGCTCTTTGGAAGTCAGGGAAGCAAGTCTTGGAGCAGCGGCCGGCAGGCAAGGAGGAAAGGCTCCCTGTAGGAACCAGGCGACGGGCTTCCAGGCAAGGGAACAGCAAGTGCAAAGGCCCTGAGGTGGGAGAGTGGTTGGTACATTGGGAGCACTGAGCCGAGGCGAGCACAGCAAGGCTAGTGACCAGGAAAAGTGATCAAAATAAGTCTTGACGTGGGCCACAGTAGGATCATCGGGGCCCTGCTGGGCACGTGGCTGAATGAGGCATGATGGGAAATCAGTGCTGGTGTCTCGCTGCAGTTGGACTCCATCTGATCAGCAGGATCCATGTCAGCAGGATCACTGAAGGATGGGCAAGTGAAGGGTCAAGAGAAGCCAAGGCAGGCAGGGGCAGCTGCCCCGATGGCCATCACCAGGGTGCTGGGGGTGTGGGGGTGGAGGTGGGGGAGGAGGGGGGGTGGAGGGGGGTGGCCCTCAGATTCTGGAAGCCCTTGGGGGTCTTGCTGACGGATCAGCTTGAGGCATCAACAAGACAGAGTCAGGGACAACCTCAGGCTCCGGCAGGGCCTCCAGGTGCAGATGAAGAGGATGCTGGGGAGAGGCCGTGGGTGGGTGGAGGTGAGGCCAGAGCTCTGTCCTGCCCCAGGAGAGTCCGAGGCGCACAGCAGGCACCCAGGCAGTGACGTGGCATGTAGCTGTCCCTCCCAGTCTGCCCACCAGGGCCGGAGAAATAAACCTGGGGACTATTAGTCCACACCAGATACCTAACACCCAGGAGGGTGTCACATAGACCTCTGGATTTCTGCCAATTGCTACCCCCTTCCTGTCCTGCCTCCTGTCAGGCACAGCTGATCAGCTTTATTGTATTCAATCCCTGAAACAATTCTGGGTTGTAATTATTGTTCCCATTTTTCAGCAGGGGAAACAGAGGCTCAGAGAGGTGAAGTGTCTTTCTCGAGGTCACAGAGGACTTGATCCAAGCCTTTCTGATTGCATAGCCCTCTTTCCCTGGGTGGCCCTAGGACTGAGGCAGGCTGACCAGTTAGCTTGGCGGGACCCCGAGGACCTGGGACACCAGGCTCAAATCCAGACAGAGGCAATAAAGTGAAGGGCCCAGCTGGGTCGGGCGCCACACAACCAGACCCGCTTGGCTGTGCTTCCCTGGAGGTGGGGTCCTCCTGCCTTCTCAGGCCTCCCACGTCCTGAATCTCCAGGGTCTCCTAGATGGAGCCCAGGCCCGTGGACAGCCCCAGGGCCGAGGGGAGTGGAACCTCCTGGCTGCCTTCCTCGGGAGACTCCCCTTCCCTGGGTGACCAGGCTCCCTTGCTTCCTCTCTCTGGGTGTCCAGGACGGGGGGCGACCTCCTTGTCCCCGCGCCCTGCCGTCCTGGGCTCACAGCCTCGTGGGACCTGGGGCAGAAGAGGCCGTGGGGACCCCTGGGGCAATGCGCTGCCCCTTACAGATGGGAAGACTGAGGTCAAGGGAGGAGGCTGGGGGTGGGGGCGCTGTCCTGAGGCCACCTCACCAGCGCATGCGCACGGACTCCTCAGCGGCTCCAGGCGCCAGCTGCAGCATCAGGAAGCATTAGAAAGGCCCGGGCCTGGGGATCCAGGGCGGCGCGCCTTCCAGAAGATTCTGGTGCACATTAAAGCTGGGGCGGCGACTCTGACCGCCTCCCCCTGCACACCCTGCAGGCCGCCCTCCCACGCCTGCCAAGTCCAAGATTCAGATGCGATCTAGGCACTTCGCTGCTCAAACACCTTCCATGGCTCCCGCGGTCGGCCCCGGTCACCACCCCGACCCTCCCGGTCTTCTTGTTCAGCCACAGCTGCGGTGGCCCCCTCAGTGGCCCGCTCCGCACACTGCAGCTTATTCTGTCCGTTTCCTGCAGGTGTGGACGGTATTCGCGCAGGACAGCCCTACCTGGCGCGGACGGCTGGGCCTCGGCCGGATCCCTGCTGACCCGCCACGTCTCCCGCACAGACCCACGCACTGCCCCGCACTGCCCCAAGGGCGTCCCAGATGTGCTGAGCGGGGACCGCCCGCGGAGGAACCTCACCACAGGAGGCAACGCCCCCTCTGTCCTCCTAGGCTGAGTGCCCGGCAGTCCCGGCTGGAGGGACTCTGCTTGGGACCTATCCCTGGCTCTGCCCCTCCGCCCCGACAGACTCCTGTCCCTTGGTTAGCTCTCCAATTAGGGACCCGCACTCCAGCCTTTCTCTGGGGCCCTGCGGGACACGCCGCACCTCCCATCCCCTGGCGCCCAGCAGTGGGCTCCCTGCTCCAGGTAAGGGAGGTTCTGGGACAGAGGCTGCACACCCGGCAGGACACACCGGCCCCCGGGGCCCTACGGTGCTCTGAGGCCTCGGCAGGGAGGCCACTATGAAAGGAGACCAGGCCCACTGGGGACCCTCCCTGGGGCTGCCTGTGCTCAGCCTGTCCCTCTTCCTGCACCAGACGGGCTCCTCCAGCGCCCCGCCCAGCCCTGTGTCCTGGGACCTCCTAGCAGGGGACAGTAATGGCCGTTACCACTCTCTGAACATTTGATGTGGCTGGCTCTGCCGTGGGTGACCGTGTGGATCCAGGAACCGAGTCCCTGGGTTTGGGTCTGTCACTTGTGGAGGACAGTGGGCAAGTCCCCTCGACCAATCTGGGCCCCAGGGACCTCATTTGCAAAGTGGGGACAAGAAAACCTCAGTCATAGAATGGCCAGGGAGTCAAGGTTATGGCCAGAGAGGCCAAGACTCGCTGAGGTCCCCCAGCAGTGGGGTGGAACTGGTTCCAGTCCAGACCTGGAGACCAGGGGACTTTTCTTACAGCCGCAGGCCGGCGGCTCAGACAGCAGCAGTTTATTTCTCACTGTTCTGAAGGCTGCAAGTTCAAGATGAAGGTGCTGACTAATTTGGCAGCGGGTAAGTCTCTCCTCCTGGCTTGGAGACAGCCATGTCCTCATTGCGTTCTCACGTGGCTGAGGGAGAGAGAGAGAGAGAGAGAGAGAAATGAACAGTTCTGGTCTCTCTTCCTCTTCTCATAAGATCACTGCTCATCCAGACATGGGGACCCAGCATCACCCCACCTCAGCGTCATGCCCCCTGGGGACCACAAGTCCCCACAAGTCTGGGGACCAGGCCTGTGTTCACAACAGGACTGTTTCCTGGAGCTCGTGGCTCAGCGGTAGCCCTAATCTTTCTTCCAAATCGAGGTGGATTTGGAGCCCACCTGGGGAAGGACTTTGGTCGCCCTCCAGGGGGATCAGTGAGCCCTCCTGGGGACCTGGGTGCACACCAGTGCTGGTCCCTGCAGACTTGCTCCCCTTTCTCCTCATGGACTCGCTCTTTGCCAGCAGGACAGACCCGTTGTCAGCATGGGCTTTGGCCCCGTGGGGACGTCAGGCTGCTGGGATCGACGTGTTTCCAAAGCTGCACCCCGAGGTCAACTCGTGCCCCTGAGGTCTGCGGGGTTAAACAGCAACCAGGTGTGAATGCCGGGAAAACACGAGGCCAGGGACGTCCAGGGCCTTTTCACCCTGGGATCCTTGACCCTTCAATGTGCCCGCAGGGGGCGGGACTCTCTGGGGGCGGGACTCTCGGGGGGCGGGACTCTCGGGGGGGGCGGGGCTCGGGGGCGGGGCTCTGGGGGCGGGACTCTCAGGGGGCAGAACTCTGGGGGCGGGGCTCTGGGGGCTCTGGGGGCGGGGCTTGCCCCATTTCCCACTGAGCTCGTCCCGGGGCCCATGGCTCGCCTTTGCAGCACTGGCTTTGGGCACAGCTGCTCGAGCGCTTGGCACATTCCGCCCTCCTCCAGATGGACAGATTGCCTCTGCCAGATGGGGGCTTCCCTGAGGCTGGCTGCTCCCGCCTGGGAAGTCTGTTCCCTCCCTTGCCGGCTCCTGGAGAAGCCGTGAGTCACCGTCTTGAGCTGTGGGTGCCAGCTCTGGGTGCGGGGGGCGGGTGCTTGGCAGGGGACCCTGGTGGCTCCCTTGGTAGCAGCCCTCCGGCTGGAGGGTGCCCACCACCTCTGGGGGAAGACCCAGGTGGAGCGACGCTGCCAGGGTGTGTTGGTTGGGATCCTGACGCTGTCGTTAAAGTCGGAAGCTCCCGGGACCAGCTGGGATTCTGGGTGGTTCTCCCCTCCCACCTGCCCAGGGCGGGAGGCTGGTAGCAACGGGTGACTGAAGTGGGGGTCTCCTGAGTGTCTCTTGCCCAGAGTAGCCTCCTCATTAAGGCGCTGTCCCTGGCCACATCTGATGTCCCTCCACCTGCCTGCGCCCTGCTGGGCCACGTGCTGTCAGCCTCCGGCCTGGGCCGGGACAGGGTCCAGTGGGAAGCCCACCTGCTGGGCACGGCCTGTGCTTTAATCAGCTCTGTCACTGCTGTGACCAAAAGACCTGGTGGTAACAGGTCCATTCCTCGGGGCCTGAGGTGACGCAGAACATCGGGGCAGAAGAGTGTGGTGGACGGAAGCAGCTCAGGACGCCACGCCGGGAAGGAGAGAGGGAGAGAGAGCGCATGAGCGAGCTCAGTGGAGCAAGGACAAGATGGTACCCGAGACCCTCGAGAACCCACCTCCTCCAGCCACAGCCCTGCCTGCCTCAGTCCCCCAGTGGGTCCCCGGGTGGGGTTAACTCCCTGGCCTGGCCCGGCCCTCGCACCCCGCCATTTCTCCTCGGAGCTTTCTGGCATCCCCTTACACCTGAGCTTTGAGGGACAGGTCACATGGAAGCCACAGTGCCACAGGCACCTTCCAGGGAGAATCAGGCACTGCAGGGGCCGTGGGCGGGGCCCCAGAGCCCGGCTGCCACTAGTTGCTGACCCAGAGGGCGGGACAAGCAGGGGCTGCGCTGCTGGGGCTGGGGGCTCTGCATCGGCTGCTTCTGTGACAGCTGAGAGCTGCAGCCCGGGGACTGTTCCCTGCTCACCAGCCGGTGACTTCAAGGTCTCTGACCCAAAGCTTCCCCATCTAATGAATGGGAGGCCACCGTGGGAAGGAGATGAGGAAAAACCGCAGGTCGCTGGCCACCGCCCACCCATCCCCCGAGTCCCAGGCCCCAGGAGGACCTTTCGTATGGAGTATCTCAGCTTCGTGTGGGGGTCAGCTCCTCTTCACAGAAAGGGGAACTGAGAACCACAGAGAGCCATGGAGTGTCCAAGGTGGTCCAAGCGTGGGCAGGGGCCTCGGGCACAGCCCCTGCTGCCCCCCACACTCATTCACGCACACACACACACACACACACACACACACTCATCAGGCGCCACTCGACTCCAGCAAGACTGTACCCAGGCCACGCGGCCCTGGATGTCACCGGAACACATGGTAGCGAGAATGCCACTTGTCACCAGCCCACGGCATAGCTAGAGGTGGCCCTTATGCGTATGGGACAGGCCAGCTGATTCTGCGAGGTGCTGGGAGCAAGACATCAATGGCGGGGGGGATTGGGCTGCCCTCCTGGGAGAGTTCAGACAGCTCTCTTCTGCCCTCCCCACCCTTCAAGTTTCTGCTCAAGACCCAGCTGCCCTACAGAGGTCTGGGATGAAAGGTGACATGGAGAGAGAAGGGCTCAGCGTCACACCTACCCAGGCTAGACCAGCAGAGGAACTTCCCAATGAACTACAGAATTGGGAAAATAGGAAATCATCCTGTGAAGCAACCACGATTTGGCATGGTTGGTTATGCTGCAAAATCTAACAAGGTCCTCAACATCTTAGTGACCCCCAGTGCCTGAGCCACCGCTTGTGCCCTGGAGAGAGGAGAGCCTGGGCAGTCTGTGACTGCCAAGAGAAGGATCTGGAGCCTGCAGCTCGGGGCTCTGGTCTGGTGTGACGGGGACACGGACCTGGGGTTTCTCAATTGGAACCAGCACAGTCTCTAAATGGGGCAATTTCTCAGCTCTTTGCTCACGCCCAGGCCACTGAGGCTGCTGAGGCCAGATCCCGGAAATCATCAGTCACGGGGCCAAACTGCCGCAGCTGAATTTTCTGCCATCCTGGGTTTCTGTGATTGAAATTAATTCAGTTCCTGAAAAAGATGGGTTGGGGAGGGGACTGGGCATGTTGGGCAGGGAGACAGCTGTCCACAAAGGCTCCGAGACGTGCCAGCAAGAAACTCGTGTCAGATACAAGTAAATAAGTTCCAGATTAACAAGGAGCTTGTGCCAACACGGGCTGAGATCTCCCGGAGGACTTGTTCAGCCCAGATAGCTCAGAGGTTCTGGTCCACACATCTGGGTGGGGCCCAACAGTGTGCTTGTCCGACAGGTCCCTTCATGCCATTAATGCTGCTCTTCAAGTAGGTGCCACACTTTGAGAACCACTGGCCTGAAATTTAGGTTCCAAATAAATAGAAAGTTATTTTTCTCATCTTAGAGTGTGTGATGGAGGAGGTAGTTCAGGCCTCAAAAATGCTATCGGGAGTCCAGAATCATAATCTGTCTTCTTGGACATTCTTAGCTTTTTGGTTTTTATCATGACGCTTGAGGTCTCATGGTCACAAAATAGCTGCTGTAGCTCCAAACCTCAAGTCTATTCTGAGGGTGAAGGCAGTAGTTAAGAAGCCTCCTGAGGTCTAGCTTCCAAAACCCACATAAGCTCACTTCTGCCAGATTCTCTTGCAAAAGCAAGTCTCAGGCCAGTTTAGATTTGAGGAGATGAAAAAACAGACCCCATCCCTGAACGGGAGACTCAACAGTCACCCTGCAGAGGGGTGGAGGTATTGGGATGGGAGGAATTGGCAGCCATTAAAAATTCTACCACAGCTACCTTTTGGTCCCAAATTATTCACCTTCCTTCCACAGCAAATTCTGTGAAATCTGTCCTCAAGCCACTGTAATATTCCTCCAACGACAGCCCAGGTTCAACATCCAGTCTCATGTCTAGATCAGGACTGGGCATTGATGAGGCTTCTCTTCATCCAAGGACTTGAGAGCTAGGTGACCAGCTGTCCGAACCCTCAGGCTGAGTGCACTGTGATGAGGTGATACGGGAAAGGAAGGTCATCAGTGACAATCACTGGTCCCTAGCAGTTCTGAAATCTGGCCAGGCCCATCTGGTGGAGTCCCCGACTCTGGGGATAGGATATGTCCCCTGCCTGGCTCTGCTTCTGGAGGCCCCCAGTCCCTGGGCGCTTCAGTTCTCGCCTCCACCCACTGAGCCCCTGCCCTCTGAGATCCTTATTTTCCATAAGAAATATTGGCAGCTGGGTAGCTTTGGTGGTCTGATTCCTGCTTATGAATTCATGGGCCCAGGGGACTCTTCATTCTGAACTGCCCGTCCTTTTGAATGCAAGCTAGTGCTTCTCTTACCAATACAATTCCCTCAAACGTGATGGATTTCCCATGAATCACACGTGTAGCCACTCAGTGCCCTGAAATCCACACAATTCCTTGTGAAGACAGTTCTCTCTCCATGTTGGTGGGATCCAGAAATTCATTTGGTACTTGTTCTATTCTACAAGCTTCTTTGGGTGACAGCCTTGCTAGGTGTCCTGCCACCCCCCAGCCCATTGTCACTCATTCTCCAGCCTCCAGGGGCAGCTTCCCCACAATCCACCCAGTCCTCACTGACTGTTCCACAGGGCACAGCGTGGCTCCCAGAGCCAAGGCTATAAGATTCGCTTCTGGTTAAAAAGCAGCCAGGTCCAGGCACCCATTTCTTGAGCTATATTGTCAACTACAGTTATACTGCCTTGCCACTTCGTATAAAGTGATCTAGGATTTCTCAAGTGGCTCCTCTGCTGTCCCTTGTGTTCACCGATACAGCGGCTTTCTGTGGATGGGTTGGTGGCTGGTGCTGGCTGTGGGCTGGGGTCCCGGCTGACCTCCACGTGGCCTCTCATCCTTCCAAGGCTAGCCCGGGCTAGCTCAGGTACCAGAGGGCAGAGACGGAGCTGACAGGAGTGGGCAACGTACCCCTCCCTTCTGCCAGGTTCTATTGTCATAAGACCCCGCCTCTGTCTGGGCGGCTCAGCACTGCCACATGGCCGTGCCCAAGCTGGGTGGTGCCGACAGTCACCCCCAGGACCCTGGGCTGCCCCTGACTTTGCTTTGCTCCCCGGATGGCCCTCTGCTTCCTCTGAGAGCTCATGATTCGCAGTCCGTTCTGTTTTCCTGTTTGGTGTAAATTGTTTAGTTGCAAAGAACATCAGCCTGCCCAGGAGAGCTCAGGTCATTTGAGGAGGGTCCAGAGATCATGCGATGGAACATGTCAGACTGGACCTCCTGGGACCTGAGCTGGGAAGGACCAGAGATCCTCCCCGGCCTCCGAGTGCTTCCCCCTGCCTCCCGCAGCCGTGGGGCCCCTTCCACGTGTCTCCTTTGTCTCTGGGATCGACTTACTCTGCCTGCTGGTGGTTTCTTCCCCTCCCTATAATTTTGGTCTCAGACACGCAAGAGAGAGTCTGCTGTCGGCAGAGTGGGGTGGAAGGGAAAAGCTGGCCACATTGATTGCCATGGGGACCCAGTTCTGCAGATCCTACAGAGCCAGGACCGCCCCCCACCAACGAGAGACCTTGGGCCTCTAAATTCTGACTTTTGTGAAAGAGAAGGGGTCTCTGGCCCACAGTGGGCTGGCCACCCACCCCTGGTGCCCCCAGCTGCAGATGACAGGGTGGGCACCCCGTGTACATCCGAAACGTGCCTGCCTCCCCTGGGCTGTGGGGGTGAGGTCCAGGGGCAGCTGGACTTCGGTCATGACACCCTGGGGTGCTGTGGCCCACAAGACACTCCGGGGTGTGGTGCGTCCAGCCGCCCTCTGATGGTCTCCCCCAGGCTGCCTCACCACGGCTCTTTGCCCCCAGAAGGACGGGCTGCGGCTCTTCATGGTGGGAGGGCCTCCGCCAGCTCCGGACGGGGCCTGCGCCCTGCTCTGTCCCTCATGCATGTGTGGCCCTGGGTCATCTTCCCCAACTGCCACAGGGGGGAGGACCTGGCCTTAGAGATGGAAACTCGCGGCTGGCCGGACAGCGATGGCGATGAGAACATGTGGCGTCGTCTGCCCCGACTGCTCTACCGGCCGTCCCTGGGGGTTGAGAGGAGAGGGCAGGACCCCGCAGGCCTGGGGCTCAGTCATGGCCTTGAGCCTCCTCGATGCGGGCAGATGGACAGCGGCCTCCAAGGACCCACGGGCTCCCAACACTGCAGCTGTCCAACCAGCCGTGGCCTGGCAGGAGGAGGGGGGCCGGGCCTTCGCCTGGCTGTCTCCAGCACAGGGTCCCACAGCCTCTCGACCGCCCCCAGGGCCAGCTGGGCCCCTGTGGGCGCCATAGTCCAGCACCCCTGGGCAGGGGATAGAACACCCCCTGAATCCCAGGGACAGGCGGCTCAGGGAGGTCTGTGATCCTGTCTCAGCCGTCGGTGTCATGGGAGCAGCCTGTGTACCCACGGGGTCAGGGGGCCACGCGGGGGAATTCACATCTGTGAGTTTGATCCCAGGGAGCAGCCTGGCTGAGATCTGGAAGCTTCCATGCAGTAGGAGGCAGATGGAGAGGAGGCTGAGCCTCTTGCCTGTGGCTTTGTGCTTGAGTGACCAGGTAGCAGCTGGTGTCCATCTTGCCTCTAAGGACCAGAAGAGATCACCTGTATGCCCTTTGCTCTAAATCCTGGTGAAGTTCAAAGCCTCCTGCAATTTTTTAAAATTTAACTTTAAATTTGGTACTGAAGATTGAACCCAGAGGCTCTTTACCACTGAGCACATCCCCAGCCCTTTTCACTTTTAATTCTGAGGCAGGGCCTCACTGAGTTGCTTAGGGCCTAAGTTGCTGAGGTTGGCCTTGAACTTGTGATCCTCCTGCCTCAGCCTCCGCTGGATTATAGGCACTGGACTCAGTGCCTGGCCAAAGCCGCCTGCATATTTGCTCATTCCCAGCAGGATGAGGGAAAAGGGCTGTCACTCCCCTCCGGGAACAGCTCCCTGGGCGCTCCCTGCGCTGCGCCCCTCTCTCTCACCAGGGACAGGGAGTGTTCCCAAGAAGCTCCGGGGTTCAGCAGCTTCCACTGTCATCATAGAGAACCCGAGGTGGCCCGGACTCCACAGCACAGCTTCTCAGCTTCCCTCTCAGCAAGGGCTGAGGGCTGGGGTGGTCTTGAGCTGGGCCCTGGAGCCAGCGCCGCCTTCAGATCCCCGCTTTGCAGCTGCTGGTACCCAGGCAGGCACCTCAGGGACATGGGAAGCCACCGCCCCTGGAAATGGCTGCTAACATTCCCTGGAAGTCACTGTTTTGTTCCAGAAAAGGCTCTCCAGAGGATCTCACAAAGAGCACCAAGACCAGGAGTCAGTCGGCCGCTCTTTCTGGATGACCTGGAGCAAGCCGCTCATTACGGCCCTGAATTCTCCACCAGAGGGTGCCTGGCCGCCCTCTCCGAACCCGGAGCTGAGTCCTGTGTGCGTACCAGCACAAGGTGGGGTGGGGTGTCCCCCAGCAAGAGCCCCTGGCCTGCTCTGTGTGTGGGGGGGGAGCGCTCTGGGAAGGACCTAGTGCTCTTACGTGCTGTAAGGAGGAGACATCTCTTCACTCCTGTATCTCCTGGTTGCACTCCTAAGCTCTGCGCCCACCAGGGCTGCAAACCAGTGCAGACCCCTGAGGTTGGGGACACGGAGCACATCTCTTGCCTTTTAGTTCCTCTAGAAAATGGGGATACCGATGGGGCCCCGCATGGTTGTCCTGAAGCTGAGACAAATCAGAAGACGCAGTGACGGCAGGGGCAGCCTCCACCCCAGCACCAGACCCAGGAACTCGGGAGAGAGACCGCACCTGGCGGAGGCTCCCCGCGGCCATCCCCCTCCTGCGCTGGGACAGGATGTTCAGCTGGCCCGCAGCTGGCCTCCCACCCCCTGGTTCCTGGCGGCTGTTGACGCACCTGTGACAGTGGGTGGGCGCCAAAGTGGGGCATGCTCCTTCCGGGGGCCTCCCCTTCCCATCCTCCCCTGGGTGCTGGAGGCAGCAGTGCGCCAGCCCAGACCACGAGGGCTGGGGATCCACAAACCAAGGCGGGAAAGAAGACCGCTGCCCAGGCGCAGGTCGGTGGGCGGGGCCTTCGGAAAGGGACCTCGGGCAGCCTTGACGGAGCCCTTCACTGTGTGGGAGCGCAACCACTGGCACCTGCAGCCCTGGCCAGACACTGCTAAAGCCTTGACCTTGGGCTTCCTGCAAAAAACTACCTTTCTCTCGTATATAGACGACCCTAAGTGATTCTGCTACAGAAGGGCGGATGGGCGAGAGGGACATCTCTTAGGTTTGGATTGGGCACTGAGAAAGACGGCCATTTCCACCTGACTTGAGCCCTACTGCTCCTGGGCCATCTTTTTGGTAGCGTGGCGCCGTCTATCTGCTGTCGCACCTCCCAAGGGGGTTCCTCCGCTGCTCTGCCAGCCAGCAACCAAGTGCCCCGATGGCTTCAGTGTGTTCCGTACGGAGCTCCCGCAGTCCCCGGGCACCGAGACCAGCACTTATGAGCTGTTGCTCCTCAGGGACGGGAAAGCCCCCCTCGCAGGGCCACCTCCCCCAGCTCCGGGGCTCGGGCAGCGCTCGCAGGCTCCTGCCTTCCTCCCAGCACTTGTCAAAATATCTTTCCAAACAGAATCAAGTTCCTGGGATGAGTGCGCGGTGCCGGCTGTTAGGTTCATCAAAGCGCCTCGGCTCTGGTGACCTGCTCTGTTGGACCCAGGCCAGCGTCCTGTCCCTTTGATCTCTAAACAGAGAGCAGAATCCAGGGAACCTGAGACCTCAGCCCATGGAGGGAAGCGTTCTGAGCCGGGGTCAGGGAGCAGATCAGAGGACACGGGTCTGGAAGCCCTGAGTGGCAGGCGGGGAGGGCAGGACCTTCGCTGGGGCGGCACAGAGCAAGCTCAGGCCCCGGAGTCCTTGGGAAGTGAAGCTGGAGGAGGATACGTGGAAGAGACCTGGAGACCCCTGGCTGGACCTCAGCCTCCGCAGGGCTCAGGGCGGATGGGGGCTTGGGCACGGTGCCAGGAAAGAGGGCTGTTGAAGTGGAGCCTGGCAGGAGCCCAGGAGACTCACCAGGCTGGCCTGGCCCCGGGGGAGGCTGGCCCAGGGACCCAGTGGGTCTTCCCTGACGTCCAAGGCATCCTGGGAAGGCAAGATGAGCCCTGGCCACCCAGCAGAAGGTGGCGCATTTGCAGTCTCTGGGAGGGACTGTAACCCTGTGTGTGGCGGGGAGGGGGCTGGGGGGTGTCCGCCTCCGGAAGAGGCACCTAGAGCTTGGACATTAAAACTGTGCCCTCAACCCCCAGACAGGATGTCCCCGGTGACTTGCGGCCGATGTCAGCGCAACCACGTGGGGCGAGCGCGACAGACTCCTCAGGAAGCTCCAGGCAGAGCGCGAGGCCCGGGAGCGCTGGCGTGTCCAGGGCGCGCGGCGGGGGCGCGGCCCGGGGTCTCCACCGGACTCTCAGGGCCGGCGCCGGGCGCTGGAGACGCCACCTCCCCGCTCTCCCGGCCAGGCCCTTCCCCTCCCCGTCGCCGTCGCCGCCGCCCGCTGCCCGGCTGTTTCCTGCTCTGCTGAGGCTGTGACCCCGGAGAACACGGCCACCAGCCCGAAATAGCACGCGCACGTTAATGGACCAGGGCAGTGACGCACGCGGGCGGTTTCTAGGCATCCGAAGGTGTCACGCAGAGCTCAGGGTCCCCAGGGGCCGCTGGTGCCTTGTTCCTCTCTGGAGGAAGCTGGAGGCCCCCAAATGTCACCACCTGTGTCACAGCGCATTTCCATCCAGCACCCGCTGTGGCGCTCGGGCTGGTGGCTGGAGGAGCAGCATCTGACTGTCGGGGCTGTCCTACCAGGGGCACGTCCTGCCCAGGGCTTTGGCACGGTCCCGTTCCTGTTTTGTGCTCTAGTCTGGCACTCCGGGTGGCGCCTGGGGTTCACTGCCAAGTCCCACAACAGGCTCAAGGTGCCTTGGCTTTGGGGTCTTCCACTCGGATGTAGGACTGCTCCCATTTCTAGGAAGAAGGCGAAGGTTCCATCCAGAGAAGCTGAGCTTGGATAGTTAAGGAAGAAAACTGCCATCAGGGAGTGTGGCGGGGGGCCGAGAGGACCTGTGACCACTCACAGGCAGCAGGGCCAGCCTCTGGTCTGCATCTTTCCCCGAGGGCTGGTTTCCAGGACTTGGAGGAACAAGGACTCAGGGATCAGGAAGCCGCCCCCTCCCTGTGGCACCCTGCACTGTGGAGTCCTAGTGGCTGTGGCTTGGATGCTGGCACATGGCCTTGGCCCACTCCTCACTCTCTACGTGGTGGTGGCCGAGTCATGAGGACTGGACGGAACCGGGCGGCTCAGGGTCAGCATTGAGGGCAAGGCCCTGGAGCCACCCGCCTGGGCCCATTCCTGCTTCTGCCGCTTCCTGGCTGTGTGGCTTTGGGCAGGCAACTGTCCCTTTCTGTGCCTCCTTTTCTCACCTGGAAAATGGGATGGTAGCAGCTGCCACATCACAGAGCTGTTGTCCCAGCAGGGACTTTCCACAGTGCTTGGCACACAGTCAGCACCAGGCACAATGCATGTAACCACCACAGCGGGCACATAGTGGGTGCTCAATAAACTGCAGCAAGGATGGGGGCTGCAGGGTTCTTTCTTCTTGCTGGCTGTGAGGCCTCTGGGCTGCGCATTAGATCGTGTGAGGGTTTTTTCCTAAGGATCCTTGAATAGGCTCCCCGCCCACCCCGGGTGATACTAACGAGCAGCCAGGGCTCAGAACCTCGGTAACAAACAACTGAGCCTGAGCCGCTCGCTTTAAAGGAGGGATTGTGAGGGGGTGGGTCAGGGTGGCCTTTCCTACGTGGTGACATTTGAGCTGAGAGCTGAATGTCGGGAAGGAGGGAATCAGGAGAAGACCTGGGTAGAGGGGGTTTCAGACAGTGAGCAGAGTGGGTGCAAAGGCCCTGAGGCAGTCATGAGCTTGGCCTGTGGGAAGAAGAGCCCGAAGTCCAGGGTGGCAGGGAGGTCCTTGTGCCAGAGGATGGCCTTACCCAACCCTGGATGGCAGGAATGGACACTGAGTCCCCTCCACCCAGAGGTACAGAATTAGCCTTTGGAGCCGTCAGGGGGCAGCTGGGGACACCACCCCTCATGTCCACTGCTAGGAAACTGGGAATTCCTGATCCGGGCTCCACTTAGTCGTCCGCTCCGTGGTGAGGCCCGGGTGAGGGCGGGGGCCCAGGTGCTTCTGTCCCCAGGTGCAATCACTGGAGCAGGAACTGGGAGGGCGGCAACTGCGGCTCTGTGCCGTGTGCAGCGACGTCTGTGTGCACGTCCTCCCGGGAGCGGCGTCTGTCCTGCCGGCTGGCCCACTCTGCTGTGCTTTCCATGCCCGACTGCGTGTCTGTCCGTCTGTCTGTCCTGCACTGCGTGTCTGTCAGCCCGGCTGTGCCGGGTCTGTGTGGGGCACGCACTGTGCCCGCATGGAGGCTGCAGCGTGGCCCTGTCCCCAGCAGACTCGGCCCTGCTCTGTGCCTGCGGCTCCTCTGGGGTCACGTGGCTGCGGGCCCCAGTCCTGGGCCCGGCACTGCCCGCCGTGGCTGTGGCCCAGTGACCGGATCTCGTGCGTGAGGAGTGCGTCTGGGCAGCTCCTTTGACTGGACGGTCCCCTGGCTGCCCCAGTCCCTGCACTTCCTCCAGCTGCGTCCTGGAGCCTGGCTGGTGCAGGAGGGACGGCGGCCTGGCCTGGGGCCCGTGTGTGGACACTCCGAGAAGCGCAGCCCCAGGCCTGTGCAGCCTCCCACACCCCCCCCCCCATGACAGGAAGAGAGGCTCAGCCAGGTGGCACGTGGCCAGCTAGGTCAGGTCAGGACCCAGAGTGTGTGACCTCCGGGGGCTGCTCTGGTTCTCAGCAGGGTTGGTGACAGGTGTCCACGGCAACACGACCCAAGCCAGGCCTGAAGGCCTCCCTCATGGACCACTTGTCCAGCGTGAACCCAGCATTCACCCAAGGTCTGGCCTTGAACTTCAGCTAAAATTGGTATCAGCCGCTCTCACCGCCAATCACCTGCGCTTCCTGGGACCACGGGGACTGGCTGCTCCCACCTGCTCCTCCTGCTAGCCTCCCTGAGCTCCACCCCAGGCCCTTTGCATGTGCTATTCCTTCTTCCCACACACCCCTTCTGCTGCTCTTCCCCTCTCTGACTCTTTCTTGGTACCTAGAGCCTGGCTTGGATGTCACTCCCCAGAAAGGCCTGTCTTACTCAGTCCCTTGCCTCAGTCACTTGTCACATTGTGCTTCAGAGCACATGTGACCATTATGTTGTTTGTCATGCTTATCCTGTCTCCCCTTCTGGAATATAAGCTCTATGAGAGCAGGGCCCTGGTCCCTCTTATTTAGCCTCTTCACTTCAGGGTCAGGGTCAGCATTAGTATGTGCTCAGTAAGTACTTAGCAGCAGCTCAACACATTTATTGAGCACTTGTCAGGTGTCAGGTTCTGAGCATCATCTCACTGCAAACTCACAATGATCCGTAAGCCCAGGGGACTGCGGTTGGAATCCCTGTTGTGGAGGAAGGACAGAAACGTTCAGGGAGGGAGGGTAGACGGCTGGTAAGTGGGAGAATCTGGGTGTGTCCCCTGGAGCTGTAGCGGTGCTCTACGGGTCCTGAAGCAGGAGAACAAGAGACTCAGGCCCGGGGACAGAGGGCAACTGTTCCCTGCTGCAGCAAACAGAGCTCCCGGAGCCGGGGAACTGAGAACAGCTCCACTGAGCGGCCACGGTCCTTTGCGCTTGGGTGAGGCGCTGGCTGGACCGGGCTCAGCGCCAGGAGAGGTGTGTGGCGGGCGGCGGCTTTCCCTGGCCCTCTCTGCTCTCTGGAGCAGCCCCCGCGCCTCTTTCGGACGTGCCCTGGAAGTCCCTTCTGGGATATGAGTCGAGGTCCCCTGCTCCTCCTGGGAGCTCCTTGGACACTTTTCCGGTGACTGAAGGAGGAGACCTTCCAGAGAAAACCAGTGTGTCCCAGTGTGTCCACCTCGTGGTCTGGCTGACGTTGGTCAACGCTGCGATGCAGGTGTCCCAGCTCCTGTCTCAGGACAGAGCCAGGTGCAGAACGAAGGCTCTCTGGATGGGGGAGGGGGGTGGCGAATTCACGGAGCACAGGACACAGGAGTGGTGTCAGAAAGCCAGCCCCGAGGTCCTCACGCCTTCTGATCCTCACGCCTTTAAACCCTCACTGGCGCTTCCATCCTGTGTGACCCGGGCCAGCTGCCTAACCTCTCTGAACCACATTCTCCACGTGCACCGTGGCCAGGTGCTGGGGCAGCTCGGATCTCCAACCTGCTCCCTGAACATCCAGGTTCGGGTGAGGACGGGGGCTCAGGACGTGTGAGGCCCTGCCAAGGTCGCACCATCTGAAGCAAATTTGGGGTCCATTCGCCCTATATTAACCTCAGACCGTCTGATTTCAGTGTCCAGTTCTCCCGGCCCCTCCTCCCGCTTCCGCATCGGTTCATTTGCGCCAAGGCCTGAGGTAAAGGTCCGCCCGCCTCAGCCTTGGCCCTGCTGTCCCTCCGCCGGGGCCTCGGCCTGCAGTGGGGAGTCCTGCAGCCTTCCGGGGGCCACTCTTCCCAAGCGCGGCTCGAGTTTAAGGCTCATTTTCCCCGCAGTGACAGGCAGGCACGGTGTCCTCTAAGGAGCACCTGTGACACGCCGTGGTTCAGTATTCTCTCCCTCTCTCTTCCATAGCGCCACACAAAATGCCAGAGAAGAACAGCTTGGCCTCTGGCCACCCCCGCTGGCAAAGATGGCCACGCTGGCCTCCCACCAAGGCTCCGAGGCCCCGGGCTGCAGGCAGCCGCTCTGACTCCTGTTAAAGACAGTGGGGGACTGTGAGGCTGAACCTGTGAGGCCAGGAGCCCCCGGCCTCCACCCAGGACCTGGGCAGAGGTGACATGTGGCTTTGGGGTCAACACATTCTCCTGGTGTGACTGTTGTGTTGTTTGCATAACTTTAATTTAAAATAGTGTGAAACTCACAAACAGTTAAAAAAAAAATAGTTGAAAGAATCCCTGCATGCCCTCCCCCAGCTCCACCCAACAATGACACCTTCAGTGACCAAGAATGTCATCGAAATCGGGAGATTGATGCTGGTCCCGTGTCGCTCACTCAGACAGAGGTCTCTTTCAGAATCATTTTTTTTTCACACGTGCTCCATCATACGGTTCTAATTCTTAATTTTTGACGAGTTGCCCCTGCCTGGGGGTGAGATCAGCTAGTTGAGCAGGTTGGAGGAGTCGAGCAGGCTGCAGCCCCATCACCACCTTCAGGGGACCCCTCTGGTACCCAGTTCCCCGTCGCGGCATGAAACTCGGGTTGCTGTGGTGTTTCGTGTTTGGCAGTGTCTGTCACCTCCTGCCACAGAAGATGAGTTCCAAACCTCGGCCCTCTGCCCCTGTCCATCCCTGCATTCTCCCTAAGTAACTGTCCCATAATTTGAGTGAGGTGGCACTCAACCCTGTGACTCTTACTGATTTGTTTCATTTGCTTAGTTTTCTGTGTATTCATCACAAATATTGTAATGGCGAACTTCTGGCCAGTTGTCCAAATCATTCTTGGTATCTTCGTTCCTATCAGGCTTTCTCCAATCTCATGATCTTGAACAAAGTCTCCCCAGAACCTTCCGGCCATTCTGAACTGGACGTGGGGCCCTCTGCAGAGGGCATGGTGGATCTCCCTCCCCATCACTAGAGGCTCCTTTCACCAGTTCTGAGCTGGGTTTCCACTTCCTGGATCCACATCTCTCTCTTTCTTGGTTCACACCCTTATTTTGGTGGGGCGCATCCTTCAGTAGCTTTCTGAGAAAGGGTGAGAAGCACATTTCTCAAGACTTCGCACGTGGAAGGATATTTTTGTATTTTGGCTCGACACAGGAATCTAAGTGAGGAATTCTTTCCCTTCAGAGTCGTAAAGGCTCCGTGCCACTGTTTTCTCGCTCCTGGGGTTGCTGTTGAGTAGCTTAAAGCCTTCCCCTTCTGTCCCTACCTTCCTGGAAGCCTGCAGATTCCTGTGTTCTAGCAAAGCCCTAAAATTCCCCATTAATGTTCCCTGGTGGAAATCTGCTCCACTTCCCCAGCTGAGCCCTTGTGGGGTCCTTTCAGCCTCGACCGTCACGTCTCTCAGGATATTTTCCTCGATTGTTTTATCGATATCCTCTGCCCATTTCCATCTTTCCAGAACCCTCTAATTTGCGTGTTGGTGATCCCACCCCATCCCTCTAACCTTACCGTTTCTCTCCTGGTTTTGATGACTTATGGTGCGACATGATTTTGAGAGTCGTCCTCAACTTTGTCTCCCAAACCTTCTAATGACATTATTATTTCTGTGTCCTGTTGTCCCTCAAAGCTGGGGGAGGAGCTCTGTAGCTGGCACCCGTCTGTCGTGCTCAGGGATCTGGGTTCCCTCACGAGCAACACACACACTCACACACACACACTCACACCCACGCACTCACACACACACTTGCATACACTCACACACTCACACACTCACACATACACACATTCACACATACACTCACACACACATTCACACACACACACTCATACACTCACACACACATACTCACACACACACATACTCACACACTTACACACACACCCACACACTCATACCCACGCACTCACACACACACTCACACCCACACACTCACACCCACGCACTCACACACACTCACATACACTCACACACTCACACATACACTCATTCACACATACACTCACACACACACATTCACACACACTCACTCATACACTCACACACCCATACTCACACACTCACACACACTCACACACACATTCACACACTCACTCATACACACACACACTCACACACTGACACACACACACACTCACACACACACATTCACACACACTCACTCACACACTCACATACATTCACACACACTCATACACTCACACACTCATACTCACACATACACTCACACACACACATTCACACACACATGCACACATACACACATACACTCACACACACATTCACACACACTCATACAATCACACACACTCACACACTCATACTCACACACACTCACACACACATTCACACACACTCATACACTCACACACCCATACTCACACACTCACACACACTCACAGACACACTCACTCACACACATTCACACACTCATACACTCACACACACATACTCACACACACACACACTCACATACACTCACTCACACACTCACACATGCACACATACACACATACACTCACACACACATTCACACACACTCATACACACACACCCATACTCACACACTCACACACACATACTCACACACTCACACACACACATTCACACACTCATACACTCACACACTCACACACACTCACACTCACTCACACACTCACACATTCACACATACATACACTCACACACACATACTCACACACTCACACACACACATTCACACACTCATACACTCACACACTCACACACACTCACAGACACACACACACACATGCACACATACACACACACATTCACACACACTCGTACACTCACACACTCACAGACACACTCACACACACACTCACACACTCACACATGCACACATACACACATACACTCACACACACATTCACACACACTCGTACACTCACACACCCATACTCACACACTCACACACACACATTCACACACTCATACACTCACACACTCACACACACTCACAGACACACTCACACACACTCACACATGCACACATACACACATACACTCACACACACATTCACACACACTCGTACACTCACACACCCATACTCACACACACACACATTCACACACACACATGCACACATACACACATACACTCACACACACATTCACACACACTCGTACACTCACACACCCATACTCACACACACACTCACACACACACTCACACACTCACACATGCACACATACACACATACACTCACACACACATTCACACACACTCGTACACTCACACACCCATACTCACACACACTCACACACACACACACACTTCTTGTGTTGTGTGTGTGTGTGTTTCTAAGGCTCCATGTTCCTTCCTCCCTGCAGCTTCACGCCCTGTTCTCTCTCTGGAGGGAAAGGGTCTTGTGCTTGTGACGGTCACATCACAGTGATCTACAGTGGTGACAGATGGACGCCTCTCTCCCAGGCGCAGTCTGTGTGTCTGTTTGGGTCTCGATGTTCACATCAGGAACTTTCAGGGGTGTCCAGTGTCCTCCACTGTCTTCTCTTGATTCAAAAGCCAGGCCCAGAAGTGGGTGGGGGGACTGGTCATCCAGGGGACACTGGGCGTCGCTGTCCTTGGATCTTTCTGCTTGATCCATCTGTTCTCCAAGGACACGCTGCCATGCTCCTGTCTGGAGGTCCTGCCCAGCCACTCGTGTCCCTGGAGGCAGTGACAGGGTCTCAGCCTTCCATCTAGCACCGCGCACTGACTTTGTCCCCATCCTCAGATGTCCCGTGCCCTGGGGCTTCCTGTGCAGGAACCCTCTGCTCTGCGTCCCTGGAACAGGCCTGGCGTCCCCTGTGGGTGCCGAGAGCGGTCACCTGCAGCGCAGGACAGGGTGGGACCTGCACCTCTGCCTCTCCCACAGCTTCCTCTGGCGGCCTTTCCCTCTCCCAGGACCTGCCGTTGCCCTGTCCCCACCCCAGGACCCCAGGTGGCTGAGTGCACTCCCCTTCACTAGGGCTCTCCGAGTCCACCAGACCAAGTGGACGCTCCAACCCAAAGGGCTGGCCCTACTGAGCCTTGCGGCATGTCCCCAGGCCTTGGGGACACTGCAGGTTCCTCAGGTGTGGCCTTTGCACCTCTGTGTGCCCCATTTGGTGGGTGGGGGCAGTGCTGCTCTCTCCACTGAACTAGGGTCTGCAAGGACAAGGCTCGGGGCCCTCAGGCCCCCCCAGGCCCCCCTCAGCCCCCCGAGTGGCCCCCTGCTCCGGGCCAGGAGGCTTTCCCACTGACCCGGGGGTCTCTCACCTGGTGGTACTGACACTTCACAGGATGTGGTGACTCCTGGCCGTGGGGGCCACCGGGTGCCCTGAGGGGTTCACGAGATGCCAGTACCCTCCCACCCTGTGGTGACACTGGAACTCTCTCCAGGCATTGCCAATGTCCTCTGTGGGACAGGCTTGTCCCGGTGGAGAGCCACTGACCCGGCTCAGCCTCAGAATCCTTGTGACATCGTCAACCAGAGTGCCCAGCAGGGCTGGCCCTCACACAAGTGCGGAGCCTGCAGGGCAGCAGCCTGGTGGCAGCTCCAGGCCTCAACCTAAGAGTGTCCCCTTTGAGGGTGACAGCAGCCCCAGACTGCCATTTCCTGAGAAGAGAAAGAGAGCAGAGTCCCTCCTGCCAAATCTCACAGTGACCGTGGTGGACATCCCAGGGGCTTCCAGAGCCACCTAGACACCAGGGAGGGGGTCGAGGGCTGTCCCTGTCTTGTCTTGTCTGCAGGGTGTGACAGGTGATGTGCTGGTGGCCCAGGGTTCCCCTCCAAGCTTCCGTCTCTGCACGGTTTCTGCCTCCACACAGGGACGTGCACTGGCCCGGGGGACTGTCCAGGCACGGCCTGGGCATCTGGATCTGGACTTGGGTCTGCAAGGACCACTACCCAGGTGCTGACCACGGTAGGTTCTTGGGCTAATAGTCCAGTCCCCCAGGAACGAGGACTTACGGGTTCCCACAGTCCCCAACTCACAGCCCTTGATGAGCCCGCAGCCTCCCAGCACCACGACCCTGGACCCCGATGTCACCATGGCCACCATCAACCACAATCAAATGGCTGCAGGCATCTTGGAGCCAGGAGCCCGGTGAGATCCAGAGAGGATGTCTGCCAGCTCGGGGCCACGCTGGAACCTCAGGGTTTGTTCTCGCTGTCCTGGTCCCTAGTTCCCCAGGCCACTGGCTGGCGGAGAAGGGGAGGAAGCTCCATCCTTGTGACCGAGAGTCTCAGAACCTTTCAGACACAGGGCTCCTCTGCCAGGTCAGGTTAAGTGTGTGCGTTTGTGGGTGTGTGCACGTGCATGGGCGTGTGTGTGTGCAAGTGTGAGTGTGCATGTGTGCAGTGTCGTGGGATCGATAAATCTTTGCTGAGCACTCCTTGCACTGTGTCCCAGGCCTAAGCTAGTGAGGGTAGGACATGGGACAGAGTGCCATTTATTAACTGTTGCCTGGCCCTTGACGCAAAGGACAAAATCTATCCTTATTATTAAATTTTGTTAAAATCTATCCCTTATTTATTGTGGAGTCGGCAGAATACGGCTTCCACAGTCGAGTGGCCGGGTTGGGCCGACACTGCTGTGCACTAGTGGAGCAACCTTGGACGAGGGGCTTGGTTCTCTTAACCTCAGGGTCCTCATCCGCACAAGGATCGTTTTGCCAGAAAAGAAGAGAACCGCGTGCCTCTGTCTGGGGCGCTGATCTTCACGAGACCCATGTCTTGAGGTTGTCCGGGCTGCGCTTGAGTCGAAGTCAGCTCTCCCCATCCCCGACGCCCAGGAGCTGGGATTCCGAGTGGGCACCACGGGGCCTGCGTAGGGCCGTACCTCTTTGCCCATTTATCCCATTAATATCTGTGTCTACGACTCACCCCAATAGCAACACCTGGGTAGATCCGTGCTTCCAGTGAGGATGTGGAGAGAGGCAAAAGGGTTTTGTTCTTGCGGTCAGAAGCTAAAAAATGAACCCAGAGAAAAATAAAAACCAGACTCTTCATGGTGCTAGGAAACAACGAAAACTCCAAGACCTGAATTCTAGAGAGGCCCGGAGCCGGGGAAGACGCTGCCTGTGTGCGGCGGACAGGGGGTCTT